>NC_031770.1:26715402-26819624 GCF_001522545.3 Parus major
TGTTCACAGGTTGATCTCACTTTTCAATGGTTAAAACTGCTGTCAATTCTTAGAAATGGCCAGCTGTTGGCCAGGAGAAAAACTCCCATCAGCCTCCAGTGGTTTTAACTTCCTTAGGTGTTTCTCTTTGTTTTCTTAAATGCCAGTCTATCATAATCTGCTTATGTAACTCTTAGAAGGGAAGAAGAACATGGTCATTCTGTGCAGTCCTTTGTTGAAGCATTGAATAACTCAAGTCGTCCTTCAAATAGCTAAGTGGCACTAAGTGGCACCTGGAAAAATTAAGTACTAGGGAGTCTTTACACACACAAATGGCTTGACCTTGTATCACAGTCTCCAAACCTGCACATGGAAGTCAAGGGATTTCTCTTAACATTAGAATGGTATTTGTTGGGTCTCAAATAATGGGTTTTTGCAATTAGCAATCTATGCAATGAATGATATAATAAAATTTTGTTTAGCAAAAACAGCTGCCAACATTTAAAAATATCTACCAAATCTTCTTCCCATTAAAACAGTCTTGTTAAAGTTGTCTGTTCCAAACAGAACAATATTTTACTGTTCTTGGTTATGTGGTTTTCCTCCTCAGATTTCCATGAAAGTATGTGTTTCACAAAGCATATCAAAGTTGTCTTGTAGGCAAAAACATATAATCATCAAGCGTGTAATTTTGTTGAAGTCCCCTCAAAATGGCTAGCCATGCTGCCTGAACCATTCAGAGATATAAGAGGAAAAAAAGGATTTTGCAGACACTCCAAACCTGGGTGCGTGGAAGAGCTTAGATGAGCCTGTGGCTCTGCAGTCACCCATCAGGAAGTCACCCAAATGCTTTTTATGTTGCATTTTCTTCATTTGGGAGGCAACTACTGTGTAAAGGTTATGGGTTCTACTAATGAAAAATGTAATACACGGTCCATGTGTGGCTGGGTTGGCCCATACCTGTTCCAGCCATACCTGCTGTTGTGATGCATAATCCTGGCTCCTGCTCCTAGGAAGAGCATCCTGCAGCACTGCAGGTGGGAAGATTCCCCCTTGCACTGGCTCCCCATTGAGCTTTTTCTTTTTAATGCAGCCAATGCACTTAAGGTGAGGACAAGCTCACTTCTTCCTTGCCTGGTTGTTCAGGATGAATTGTTAACAAAGCACTTGAGTGACAAACCAAGATTGTTTGTTGAGTGCCTTTTGCAGTCTGCATGGACACTCTACCTTCTGCAGGAGGTATTATTTCCTTCTCCCATGGAACTAAAGCCCCACAAATTCCCTCTGCTCTGCACCATGCTTTAACCAGGCCTGAAGCATGTATATAATAATACACAGATCTATATCTATCTATCTATCTATCTATCTATCTATCTATCTATCTATCCATCTATCCTGAAGTATATAATCTATATATAGATATAGAACTTCTGTATATGTATATAAGTTCTGTGCTGCTCCTGCTTTATGGGTGAGGAAAGGGGATAGTGTACGTATCCTGAACAAAGAACTTAACTTTTCCTTGTACTCTCCTTTGTAGCCTAGCAAGTCTTTTGGTGAGAAGAATTATAATCCTTCTCCTAGCAGCACTTCATGAACTGAAATCATTCTCTAGGATGATGATGACATGCCAGTTCTTGGTATACGGACATGAGTCCTGAGATCCCACACGTGGATACACAAAAGGACTGCATAGAGTGCTGAAGATTGGGAAGATACCCTTGTGGGAAAGGTGGGACCTTTTTTTTTTCCTAATGGTTGCTTTGAGTGATTCCTCCATAGATCTTTTTCCTTGTCTTGAAACAGTTTCCTTGATGTGCTGGGCTTTATATCCTTGAAGGAATAGCATGGTCTAAGTGGAAGTTGGTTAGCTTTGTCCTTTTTCCACAAGATAGGACTGCAAAATTACTGAAATGTTGCAACTATCAATCAGGTGAGTGCTTTCATTGTAAACCTGTAAATCCTCTTAATCCCTATTTGTACGAGATGAATGGGAGCCTGCAGCCCACCTACTCATGTCACTCCCATTCATGCCAAAGACACAACAGCAAATACTGATTTCTCCCTATTTAATGCAAGAGCATTTATCTGCCAGTGTCCAAACTGCATTTCCATGACATAAGAATTGTCTGGATAATTAACTAATACAGTTAAAACACATCAGTTTGAGCAGATGTTCTTGTCTTTGCTTTTAACATGAATGGCCTTGATTTTGTAGCAAAGTCAGTGAGATGGTGCCTGAATGTAAGAGACTGCGGTTGTGAAGGTTTTCAGAATGATGGCCTATATTTATATTTCTTTCAGAAACTCTCCTTATACTTCACACAAACCTCATTCAGAGAGTTTTATTGAGACAACACATTCAAGTCTTCATTATTTGGAGATGTCTGCTGTTGCAGTCCACAACCTCAGAATCATGTCCAGGGAAGCCGCAGGGTTCTGGGGACCAGCATGGAACAGGAACAAGACGGACTTCTGTTCATGAAACCATTTATTCAGCATGGGAACAAATTCAGATCCAGAACAGAGAGCCTCAAACAAAGGCAGGGTGATGGGTTTTGAGGAACAGAACTAGGGTGGAATTCAGGGTTAGGGACCACTAGAAACACAGCAAGGGAGAAACCCCAGGAGCTCAAACCCAATCAGAACTCCTGGGCCACCCTTCACAAGGGGTTTGGGGTGGGGTAACTTCATCCAGGGCTCACATGCCCATCCCCCAACACAGGGGGTCAAAATTCACACACATGGCTTACAGCCATGCCTCTTCTTTAACAATGGTTATCTGAAACTAACTCTTTGCCTCCCTGAGGCATCTCACAACAGTCTGCAATGCCATTGTCTGATTGACATTAATTCTTCCAGCTGTGCATCTATGTATTGTAATTGCCCTGATTTATTCAGTTTGTTTTCTGCAGTGTCCTCGTACCTGCTCAGCACTCATGATGCTGACAATAAACCTGGGCTGTGTGGCAGATGAGGCTGTCCAGTATCAGAAAAATATGAGAATATATGGAATGCTGGTTTCTCCACTCACCCTTGGCTCTGTAATTTCATCATCCAGCCATGGAGGACTGTGCAGGCAAAAGGCCAAGGTAATGGGTGAGTGCAAACTGTAGCTCTGCAGGAGAAAGGGACCTCTTGCCCACAGCAGAAACAGAAAGTAACTGCAATTCTAAAAGGTCTTTACTGCATCCTTAACTGTAGTATTTCCTTGCTCTGTAATCTGGCCAAGTTTAGGTAGGTTTTAATAGGGATAGACACGTTTTTACCACAAAGGTCACTTCTCTGACAAATTTCAAAATTTCTCTTCTGAAGCTAGAGATCCTCAAATAAAAGGTTGCCTGGATTTATTTAACATGTGCCAAGCAGTATATTTTTCCTTTAATAGTATTCCTGGAAATGGCTGAACTATATTGGCTAAAGCAGATGCTGAGCTGTTCAGAATGAAATTCTCAGTATTAAAGTTTGGCAAAGTAGAGTAACATGCCATGTTGTTGACACTGGGGAAGGCTGAGCACCATGGCAGCAGAGATGGGAGGTGGCACGGCTGGTCAGCAAACCAAGGAAACCAACAAGTGCTGCTTTTGGGAAACTGTCTGCTTGAAGCCAATGAGGAACATCCTTGGGCTCCTGTACTCTGAGTTTTGTATGTTCACCTTAAATAATGAACACAGAAATCCAGAGGCATCAGTGCTATTTTCAGCTACCCTGAACTGCTTAAATATGCAGTTTCAATCACCCAGGCTCCTCTCTCCCCACCTGTATTGCTCTTGGGCTTAAGGCTGGATCTATATATGGAATCTATAGTTATGTATTGGAGTTTGGCCTGAAGTAATTTGTATTGCCAACTTTTTTTGTTTGGTGGTACTCTTTTTCCACCTTTGAAGTCCATCTGCAGAACCCCTCTGTGCCCCTCTGTCTCCCCTAGATGTTTCACCATATATTTATATATTTTGTGTTAAAGCCTTACAGGGCTGTGATGAGAATGGGGACAAGGCTTCATTCTTTGCTCTGTGCCCTGTCTCCTTTCTCTGTATTTTAGGACTCAGGTAACAGGGACATAAAACTCCTGTTCTGCTTCCTGGTTGTATACTCCTGTATATTCTGCTTCCTGATGCTTTATTACATAGATGGACTAGGAAAAGCTCTGACAAGTCATACCAGGTTGGCTTTGTCTCAGACAATACTATTAATTTGGGGATAGACACGGAGTTCCTATCTCTAGAACTGAAAATGAATATAGGAATGATTGAACAAACAAACCTGTTAACACTCTGAAATTGTGTGCCTATTGACATCAGCACTCCAAGCTGGATTTTCATGCTCTTTCCAAGTTCTTGTCCATGTCCTTTCCATGCCCTCAGTTACTACATAGACTTTTTTTTCTTTTTTCTTTTTTTTTTTTTCCTTTTTTTTTCTTTTTTGAAAAATATACTGGTACCAGAGCATGGGCCCAGCACTTCTACGAACTGCAGAGCTATGAGTATCTCTTTTTATGGTTACAATGTGTGTGGGCTGCGCCTTTGGGCATGGGGTGCATCAGTGTTAGAGTGAGGCTAATAATACCCCGTAAAGATAATTTGAGAAGTTGCTTACCTTTCCCCAGGGAACAGGACATGTCTTTGTATTTCCATCTTCAGATACACAACCCACTTGTGGGCTTGACTCCAAAGCAAATACAGTGGGAGGGTCATCCTTGCTTATGTAGATTTTTTTTTGCTTCCTCTCCTTTATATTTTGCTTTGTCCTCTCAGTAGCTTTCTGCCTGTTTTCTCTGAGGCTAGTGATGTCTTGGCAAGTAATTGTTCATAACCAAAGAAAGGTAGTGGGTGAGCAGCAACTGCTGTCTTCAGTCGCCCAAGCTGACCCTGCCACTGCTCTGGTAGGAAAAAGAAGCTGTTTCAGAAGAGCACAGCTGTCCTGGGCTTTGTGCACACAAGGGCTGCTCAGAGCAGCCCCTTGACCCCATGCTGACTCTGTGACCTCTGCTACTCTCACTGATAAGCGTGATTGCAGTTTGTGTTGAGGCGTTATTCTCTGCTCCACAGAGAGAAACACTAAACTGCAGAGTGACTAAGTGCCTTTTCAAAGGCTACATAATGAATCAGTGAATGAACAACTCCCAGCAGCTCCAGGCCCCCTTCTCACTGTAGAACAATGCCTTTCTCCCCTGCATGAAGATGTGCATGTAGTATAGGTTCCATACACAATTATGTATTTCAAAAGAAATGTGAATATTAATAATTATATTATAGTGATGCCACTGTCCTCTAGGCTCTTTAAATAGCAGCACCACAACAATGTGAATTGTTCCTTTTATGCAAACCCTAGCCAGTGAAATAGCATGCCAATACAAAATAAAATCGCTGCACAAAAGTTTGACAGCTACATTCATTATATATGTCGATTAAAGGATCCTAAAGGCTTTATTGTCCCTGTACAGTGTCTGAACAATCTGCTAGCCCAATATGCTGCAAAGCTATTTTCTTACTACTTTTTCCATTTAAAAAATAGCCACCAATAACTTTTGACAAACAGTCTGAGAAAACTGCATGAGCAGTAAGGAAATCTTAGATTTTCTTGGGTATCTGTGGGTTGGAGCCTTCCACTCACTGGGTTCTGTCACATGTCACAGTAGATGAGATCTGGTCAGAAACATGGAGCCCTAAAATTATTCTACAAAACCCAAGCAGGCTGGGGTCTTGGGGATGGCATGTGGAGTAAGGGAGGGAAAGTTATGCTAAATAGAAGCTAATTAAATTATTTTTGGTTAAGGCTTTTGGTTGCTTTGCTATGTATCAGACATGCAAGCTCCTCTGTCCCAGGTCTCCTCTAGGTTAGGCTTGGCCTGTTTTGATGAGCTCTTGCTCTCAGTGGACCACCCCACATCCTGGGGGTGTGGAGCATTTCAGTTTGCTTCTCTTCTTCCATGGCACTCTCTGCTGCCGAAGCCCAGCCGTCTATTACAGCCTGATGTGTTGTAACCAGGGGCAGGGGTCGGGAGTGAGGCCTTGTCCCGGGAGGAGGATCCGGCCGCCAGCCCTCCCGCACGGGTCGGGCTGTGCCCAGGGATCAAGGCCCGGCAGCTGCGAGAGGGAACAGCCAGAGCCCGCCTGGCTCCCACACAGCCCGCTGCCTCCTTCCCCAGCCCGGAGGGGACCCCTCACGGCCCTGGTGAGGCCGTGTCTAGAGTGCTGTGTCCAGTTCTGGGCTCCTCAGGATAAGAGGGACATGAAAGGCCCTGGAGGGGGTCCAGCCGAGGGTAATAAAGATGATTAAGGGACTGGAGCATCTCATGTATGAGGACAGTCTGAGGGAGCTGGGTCTGTTCAGCCTTGAGAGAAGATGACAGAGAGAGAACCTCATCCATATCTGTCAGTAGCTGAAGGGAGAGTGCCAAGAGGATGGAGCTACGCTCTGCTTGGTGTTGCCCAACAATAGGACAAAAGGCAATGGGCAGAAACTGATGTATGAGAAATTCCATCTGAACATGAGTAAGAATTTCTTTACTGTGTGGGTGACCAAGCACTGGAACAGATTGCCTAGAAAGGTTGTGGAATCTCTCTCTTTGGAGATATTCAAAAGCTATCTGGACACATTCTTCAATAACTTGCTTTGGGGGACACTTGCTTGACAGGGAACTAGATGACTTCCAGTGGTCTCTTTCCAATCTTAACCATTCTGTGAAAGTGTGATGTTGTAATCTTGTGCCATGACAGACCATACTAAATCTGATTTATGAGAGTGTCATAACTTTACCGTCTTTGTTCTGGGCTGGAACTTAGATTAATTTTCACAATTCAAAATACTTTGGAGTTTGGTTCTTAATGTGTGCTAGTGTGTGGCTTTGCTCTCAGACCCTGGTCATGGGCACTGCAGCAGCAGGAATACCTTAGGAGGTTACTTCCTGCATTCATATCTGCCTGTGCCCTTCTGACAGCTGCCTTTGGGATGAGATGCTGCTCTTGGCCTGTGCTAAAGGGCTGACCTGAAAGTGCAAGGAATAGCCTTGCTCTTGTGTTTGGGGGTGAACCATGGGGATGCTCTGTGAGGATGCATGCAGAGAAGATACTGCAACCAGATTGCTGATCGTGACAACTAGTGTTTCTACTGAAAAACCCTGGTGAAGAAATTGGAAAAAATGGAAACTTTCAAAGAATTGAGGTGTTAATTCATGTGCTGAGAAAGCTGTTCTGCCCACTCACCATCCTAAAAACTGTGTGACATTTCCCTGAGGTACACTGCTTGCTGCTGCATCACGGGTATGTGTTTGATCACAGGCAAAATCAAACATTCTTTTGTAATCAGTGGACTCAATAACTTCAAGATACATGGGAGTAAAAAGATGTAGACTGACGCTTCTCACAGGGTTGATGTTTATGTGTTACGGTCTGTTCTCTCCCCATGCAGCATTGCCTGTATAGAGATTGTCCTGTACAGAGCCCTTTTATTAATGTTTTAAATAATTATCACCATTGTGGAAAGGGCATAGAAATCTTTTCAGTGGAATTTATGGTGAGCACCAAATACTGTGCAATGGAGCATCTGTTATCTGTGATAACAGCTACCTTGCAACTGACAACTACCTTTGATTTCAGGTTTGCAAGACTAGACTCAGCTAAACACAGTTCAGTGATGCTGACAGGATGTGAAAGGCTTTCTGTAAGCAGAGTGGGCTGTGCGTTTCTCACCAGTCCATCTCTGGCCAGGGACATACTTTGTACTGTGTGGATGCAATGATAAAGACACTGCAAACACTTTTACTCCTGTGGTAGGGCTAGGAGATCTAGTCGCTGTACATGGAAAAAAAGCCTACGCAAGTCTGAAGCTTCTGCTGTGTGCATCACTGCTTCATCTTGTTCTTCTGGCCCTAAAGGAAACCCTCCTGAAGGAATGCAGTGCCCAGCCCCTCCAGAACAAGAGGTAGTGTTGGCTTCCCAGTAGGAATAAACCTGTCTTTGGTGCTTGCCTATCTCTCTGCTCTGCCTTGTGGGAAAATGTTACTACTCCCTCTGTTTGGATGATTGCTCACACGTCTGCAACCGCAGACTTCATCTGTGAACTTTTAGTAGAAATTATGCAGTGATGCTGGGATGGCGTTTGCCAGCTAGGAGCTGTTTTCCAGTGTCACTCACTTGTAGTTGGCATGTGGAGCTCCTCTGGTATTTTCTCAATGTTTAATGTGACCGAATTGTGTACTTCCACTACACTTCCATCAGCTCTTCTAGTGTGACAGTTGCCACAAATTCCGTGGCATTCAGGAGCCTCTCTGACATTTGCAGCTGGGTGCAAGACACAAGTTCCTTGATTTTGCTGCATCAGCCCAGTGAAACATTGCACGGCTGCGTGTGCAGCCAACTGCTTTATGTTACGCCTGGTGAATAATAAAAATGTAACCTCCAGCTGTTTAATTTGCTCTAGGGGAAAAAAAATAATCCTAATAATCTTCATTGTGAGGTGTCTCCGATCAGGGACGTAAAGATTTAGTTTCAGATATGTATTGTTAAAGTGAGAGGTGTGGCTTTAAATCCCGGAAAGAGTAAATTCCATTCCTCTGCCTCGAGGGATGTGCCCTGTGAGCCCGGGAAGAGTTGCCTCGCCCCCAGACCCTCCTAGGGTGGCAGTCCAGGGTGTTCTGATTGGTTTTGTGCCCCTGGGGTTTCTTCCCTGCTGTGATCCTCTTAGTCCCTGACCTTAAACTCCACCCTGGCTCTGTTCTGTTCTCTGTCTCTGGATTTAAACTGAGTTCCTGTGTTAATTCCTGAATAAACGGTTTCCTGAGTTTAACCAAGCAGAAGCCCATCTCATTGAGTCCCATGTTGGTTACCAGTAACTGTAGCCTCCCTGGACATGATCCTGAAGCTGTGGAATGCAACACTTCATATTTACTTGCATGTTTGGTTTGAAAGTAGATGGATTGATTTGCAAGATAAATGAAAAAACAAGAGAAGGAAAAATGTGTCAGTGACTGTACCATTACAGGGGAAGGCATTTCTGATGTGGGGGTCACTATTTTGACCTTTCTAGTTTTTTGTTGGTTTTATTTTTTTTTTTTTTTTTACAAGTCAGCTTTTTGGACCTACTGTGTACCAACTTGCTTGTTTGAGCTCAGCCAGCTAATTCCCTTAGTGCCCTTTGTCACCTCTCACTGTGATCTACAAGGAGGGGAAGGTGCAGAGCTGAAAGGAAGGAAGAGGGGCTGAGGTGGTCACCTTGGCCTTGGCAATCAGCACTTCCCTCTCAGCTGTGACTTCTTTTCCCTCTCCAAATTTGTGTAGGAGCGTCCCTATAGCAGCACTCCCTCCCTCCCTGTAGCCAGACCAATAAATCCTTGTGTCCTTTTGGATGGGCTGGGAAATGGTCCTTCCTGAGCCCCTGCTGCTTGAGGCACTGGCACCAAGCAGAGCTAGGTTCTCCAAGAAGGCTGGTGCTGAGGCTGTGCCCTCCATGCCAGGACCACGCACCCCTCTGTCCTGGAAGTCAGCTGGCAAGTTGTGAAATATGATTCAACACTTTTTAAAATATTGAATTGTGCAGCTGTCCTGGAAAGGATTAGAAATCAGTTCTGGAAAAGACTATAGTAGCTTTTAGTGAAGAGTTCTGCTTTGTCCTTAATTATTTATAAGCATCAGGATATAAGGACACCATGTTTAACCCTTCAGCAATGAGAAAGATTGCAAAAAATCTAATAAACAACATATGCAAATTTACAGATTTAGTAGATATAGTTGCAATTTCTGAAACTTAGAAGTGAGAAAATATCAGAAATAATGTTTATGTTTAATATTTTGTATGACATCTTGTTTGCTCAGGCAACTGGATTAGATGAACTGTAAGTCGCTTTCAGCTGAAATAGACTATTCCACATTTCTGATGGCAAAGCCCTCTCAGGGGTCTCAGGTTTGCTTACCACTGCTGCCCTGGTTGCTCTCATCACCATTCACAGTAATGGGTTTTGCTCAGGGCATGATTTAGGGGCAGGTTGATGCCCATGACGCTCCTGCTTCATGGCCTTGGGGCCAGGCAAGGCTGCAGGAGCACTGTGGAGGGGTTACTGATTTTGGTAGATGAATGATGTCAGGAAAAGCAGCTTCTCTCCCTGCCACATTTTCAGAGGGCTGATGAAAAGGTCAGGGAAGCCAAAGCAAGGCTCCTTTTTGGGCTCTGAAACATCTGTTCTAGAAGAATCCATCCCTGTCCAGAGGGGCATCCAAAGAGCCTGGCAGGAAATGTCATTTGCCAGGTCCTCAGAGAAATGAACATCGTATCACTACTATGTGGCTGGAGATGTTGTCAGACCACTGGCATGCATCCTTCCCAGGGGTCTGTTTTCTTAGAGCATGGTGCATTGAATCACTGACACTTTCTTGGAACTATTCTGGTCCTCCACAACTTCATCTGCTGTGTTGCTGAAAAATTTAGAAGCTAGAGATTACTTGAACTCCCATTGTGTCCTGCATCTTACAAAAAAAGGTGTAATCTCCATTGCAAACTAACTCAATCTAAACAAGCTGCTATTATACTCTATCAAAGGATACTTAGAGATGCTTCATCAGTCTCAAACTGGACCATGGAATGCCAGTATACAGAACTCATCATTGTTCATTTTAACAGGTGTCTGCATATTGATGACATCAGGGGTTTGACCTGGCAGTCTTCCAGTGCTCAAATCACTGCTTCCACCTTGGCAGACGCAGATTTAGAGAATTTCTGAGATGTCCTAGCACAGAGAGAAGAAGACCCAAAAGTCGCAGCTGGAAAGAAGATCCTAGAGGGACATCACCCCTGAAGGACAGTGATCTCTGCTTTTCACCAGCTGTCAGCACTGCTGATCCATGTGGGCTAGGCAGGGCAATGCTGCCTTCTTCATGTAAATCAGAAGAGCAAGGAAAGCTAATTGCCAGGTAAGGTCATTAAGTATTTAATTTATTTAATTAATGAACCAAGAGGTATCATCTCCAAATTTAGAGTGATAAAGTCAGAAGCTTCAAAACCAGAAAGAAGTGTTTTGTAATACCCAGAAGTGGGAATTAAAATAGAGATTAATCCACGTTGTATCTTTGAAGCTTCGATTCATGCCCATAACTGTGGTTCTGAATTGCTTCTCAAGCTGGAAGACATGTGGATGGGAAATCTTGCAAAATATCAGATCTCATAGTATTTCTGCCTCTTAAAATTAGCCATGTTGAAGGATTGGGCACTGTCAAGGCTTAGTTCTGTTTTAAAGTGGAGACTTAAAATTAGCCTAACCATGAATTTGAATTGGATCTTCATATAGTACATACTCCAGATGCTACAATAACACCTGCTAGTGCAGCTACAAATAAAAAAAGTACCTAGTATTACTTAAAATGTGCAAAAGCAATGTGTATCCCTGGTACTGAGCCACAGCATAGTTTCTCCTGGCACTGCTTGTGCTTATGGGACCTGTGAAACCAAATCTAATGCAGAGCAAGTGCCTGTTACACAAATGTGAGCTGTGGTCACCATGGGCTGTTAAGGAAAAAAAAAACCCTCTTTTTTTTTTTTTTTTCTTTTCCTTTTGCAGTCTATTTCTTATACTTATTTTATATTGCTTTTAATTAAAATGCAAGTATTTAGAGGAACAATTAGGTGGCACAGTGATTTTTTTCTATACTTGTTATTGTATACTTGTGTGTAAAGGCTTTGTGGGTGGTTCGATGACCTTTATAAGATGTCATAGCATAATTTAAGGAACTTGAAGCGCATGAGCACCTGGGAATATCAAATTAAAATAATCAGATTAAATTAAATAATCAGATTAAATTAATAAATGTAAAGTCAGTTTACACAGAGAAGTGTTATGCATCATTCTGGTGCAGCTGAATGTCAGAAGATTTTTCCCTGAACCTTGAGACAAGGGTCTCATGGCCCTGCATGAACTGTGATCACTTTTCACCATGGCATTGTCAGGTTTGGGACAATGTTTGTGGGGATGCCAAAAAGGGCATTCTTTATTGTGATGGTCTATGCCAAATCCCACTCCCAGGCTTTAATATTTTGGAAGCAATAGGACTTTTCAACAAACTGGGTAAATTGTGGACAACTTTTAACACGGGCAAAACAGTACATTTCAGAAGCTTGTCTTGGTAATGATGGCAAGGTCTTCTTTGATTGAAAGTGATATCTAATTGCATCAGACATTTAGCAGAAAAAAAAAAAGTCTATTTCTTTAAAAAGTTCTAAACAGCTGAAAACGGGAAAATGTGAAGGGACAGCTTGTGCTGAGAAGTGGCCCTACCACCATCTGCAATAATTCTTAGATACAATCCATTGGTTGAATGCTTAGCATATCATCTCTCAGTAATATTTTAGTTGTTTATTGTTTAAAATGCTTTTAGGGGTGCAGATTTAGATGCTACAGCCTGTTCCCAGCAGTATCACGAGTTTTGTGGTGCTTCAGCTTTGAATGCCCTCAACTAAAATTAACTATCCCCATTTAAGGAATCTCTTAAACACAGACTAAACTTTCCTGGATGTACTTCTGACTTACCCAGTCAAGCCTTGAAGTTAGACCCATGTTTCTTTGCCTTTAACAGTATATTTTAGCATGTACTTAATAACTATTCATGTGATATAGCATTGAAATTGGAGTTTTGCTGAACATGGACATAAGTTTGGTAATTTTCTTATTTTAGGTATTACAGCTTTTTGGGCTGTTTTGAAGTAGGTGTTGTACACAAAATTATGGTGTTCTGTATAATCTATTTCTGCAGAAAAAGGAACATATTTTCCTGCCTATTATGGAATGCTCTGATGCAGAGGCCAGTTTATTTCTAGCTCTGTTTTTTTTTTTTTTTCTAGCCCCTTTTTTTAGTCCTGTCAGTCTTGTCCTGTGTTATTAGGACAGTTTTCAACACCACCTACTCTTAGTTGTAAGGCAGAGAGATAACTTCATTTTTAATTTTGTGGGTATTTCATTTGCAGTTTTGAATTTTTTCTTGATACAAGACATAAAGAAAAGTTAATAGATTTTGCTAATCAAATGATGCATTTTCTGCATGACACAGAATTGAAAGAATGTTTTCAAAAATAGAAAATTAATCATTCCATTGCAGAAAGGTTCAAATAGTGCATTTAAGTCTTATCAAAGCTTTCTCTTACCAACTTAACTACTAATTTTTTTCCCCAAAGCTGCCACATTTCACTTGCACCTGCCCAGCATTTTTCAGGAATTTACAAGTGTAGTTGGGTGTCATACAAGGTTTCCTTGCAAATAAGCAAACTTTTAGGACTTTATAGACAACGAAATGCAACTTCTGTCTTCATCAGTCATTTTCATGTTGGTATGAGTGTTTTAGCTGGTCTACCTGTGTCCAAAATAGGTTCTTTTTTTGTGTCCTGGAGAAGGTGCTCTCTTCCCATCCTTCTTTCCATGGGCCTCATGTGGAATCTTGCTCACGCTGGTGTTGTGTGAGATGTGTAAAACACATCTGCCTTTCAACAAGCAATTATGTTTATGGAAATAATGTTTTCTGGAACTGGAAATATAGGTTAACAGATCCAGGAGCCCTTGTTACCTAGTGTGACAGAGCAGGGCTCTTGAAAGCAGAGCACCCGAATAGATGCAACTTTGAAAGGAGTAATTTGGAGCATCCTCTCAAAGTCTGGATAATGTAACTATTGATTGTCATAAGGTATAACATGGTATTTCTTCTATGCTCTGACCTAATCTTCACTGGTGCTAGATAAATTCTGTACTTATATGTGTGGACATCTTATAAGAGTAGAAGCACAGAAATCACCTGACTAAAGAAATGCATTTAAAACCAGTCACTACTGAGAATGCCCATAGTGGCAGTTTTATTTTTTACTTATGCCTCTTCTTCAGGTTCTTCTATCTTTTCCAGCCTTTGCACTCTGAAGTCAGAGAGGACTTGGCATGATCAGTATCTCCACGTACTGTGAAGATGCTCCTGTAAAAGTGGAGATCTAAGTCTTCTAGGGTTGGCTGTTTTTGACTGTGCCTTTCTCTAAGACCCCAGTAAAATTCTCTCCCTACAGAGCAACCCAAAAATTGTATCACAGATGCAAATTCAACATTTCAGCTTTATGAAATATGTCATACAACCAAGAAAGAGTTTCAGGGTCCATATGGGAGACACAATGTTCCCAAATCCTCTTGAGAGAACCCCTTGGATAGGGAAAAACAATCTCTCCTGCTTTGTAACCTTAATAGAGATTGCAATATTCCTTCAGAGCAAAACATGCATGACATCTGGAAGCAATTATTCCTTTAAAAATCACTTATCACTGAAAATGAAAATTAATAAACACTGAAGTTTCCAGTTATGCCACAGTCTGGGTGATCCACACTGGAACAAAGTAATTTCTAGAAAGCCTTAGCAGGGTGGACACAAAGCTGGTCTTGGATCCTATAGCTGATCAATCTGTTCTGAGACCAAGGAAAAACAGTTATAGGAAATGATGTGGAAAGGGAGGTTTCCTTCTCATTGTGGGAAGAGAGGGGAATACAAGGAACTGTGTCACACCAGCAGATCTCATCTATCCAGGCACTGAGCACAGAATTTATAGACTTAGAGCCAAATCATACTTTTTGGTGACAGGAGTCATCTGGCCCTTTTAAAACAGTCTAATGTAGAACTGTCAAAGGATTGGAAAGGCTTACAGTGTAATACTACTGTGACTGGGGTTTTCTGGGCTAGTAAGGGAGCACAAATGCTTTGCTGGTCTTTGCTGGCAGAGTGGGTGTCAAGATGTTTCAAAAGGGACTGATGCTAAAGCAGATCCTGATTGATTTAGATCTCACTAAATGTTGTCTTTAACCTTTCCACAGTAATGTGGAAGGTGACTGGGAGCTGGTTTCTCCTCCCTCAGCAACATTAAGGTGTGCTCTAATGCAGCAGTTCCCAGATTAATTATATTGCTCAAAAGACATGGAAGACTATGGGTCTGTTCTTAGCCTGGTTTCCCAGGGAAATACATCTGCCTTCTGACCACTCTCAAGATAAAAATACTAAATACCTTTGAATCAAAGGTTTAAAGGAACCAAAGAATTAAGACTTTAGCTAGGAGGATAGAAGCAATATGTAATAAGAGTTTAGTAAGAAGAGCAGAAGCAATGTAAAAGGGTTAATTATTAGCAGATGGAGCTAGTTAGAGCTAAGACAATGTATAATTTGCTTGACTTTGTTGTATTTGTAGAAGCAGGATGGGGAGGATAGGGTATTGTAAAGATGAAGAAACCGTAACTACACCTGGGCCCCAAAACCAGCCAGAACCAGGTTGGTGAGTTTGGTCTATGGCCAAGGGACCAGAGTCTGCCAAGAAGACAAAGGTGAAAAATTTAATGTGAGGAAGACATCCCTGCCTTCATCTTAGAAGACCACTGGCCCATTTCAAAACCCACTGACCCATTTTGAAGAAAGGACTGCGTCAGCATGAAAGGACTTTGAACTCGTTTTAATATGAAGTGGGCATAGGCAGGGTTAGATAATGCATATGTATAGGCATATTGGGTAATTATATGAATATGTAAGGTTTTTGTGGATAAAAACAGAGCAGAAGCTCTGTGAATTTTGCACATGTCTTTGGGAGGTTACTTCCCATGTGCCTGGCATCATAATTAATAAACATACATTTTCTAACTTTAATTAGTTGGAGAGTCTCTGTCCATGCTTCACCTTGAGTTTTGTGAAAACAGGTGGCCTGTTTCGATGGCAGAGACCTGGGAACAATGGAAGCTCAGCAGTGCTCACAGGCAGCAGAGGACTTGCCCCAGAAAGGGGCTATAGGGAGATCCAGATAGCGCAAGGGAGACCTGGTGGCACAGACAGAGCTGCAGGACATGTGGAGCCAAAATGTCCTGGTGGCACTGCTTTATTTTTAACCCAGCCTTGCCCTCTGCACACCTGTCAGAGGTGGGCCTCCCTTCTCTTCCTCCTGTCTGTAGAAGAGCAGTTTCAGCAGTTTTCATGCCATGTCCTTGCAAAACCTCCCTGTCTTGGGGCCTGTCTGACCCCTCTGATTGCCTCCAGCCATTTTGCACCTGCACAGTGCTCACTTGCAAAGGCTTGGCATTGCCTTTGCTCTGGGAAAGTCCCTTTTGCAGTGCAACTTGGCTGCTGCAGTGTGTAGAGCTTGCTTAGGCAGAGGAGGGATGTCAGAGATGGGACTTACTTTCAAATGATGCCCAGTTGCTCTGTGGTGATTTTGCTGAGCATTCTTCTACCAGTGCCAGGGGCTTGATGGACTCACAAAGTGTTACACTGTCTGGATGAAATATCAGTTAAAGTCCAAGGCTTCAAGTGCCTCACTTGCCCCGATGCATTCTGAGATGGAAAAAAATCTTAGATTTGCTCTTGTGACAGACAGTATGATAGATAGTTAAATGCACTCTCCTGCTTTTACAGAAGACAGCAATAAATTTATTATCAGGGCTGCAGGAAATCCAACTGCTTAATGGTCACAAAGAATCATGAGTACCTACTGTACTCCAGAAGGACTAGGTGGTAGTGCTGATGAACATATTTGTGCTGATAAACATTATGCACAATTTGCATGCCAGCTGGATCTGCTACTTACTTGCTATTCTTTTTGAAACCATAATTTTTATCATAAATATTTTCCAGACGTACATCAGTAGCTCATATTGCTTGGCTGGCAAGTCTAAGACAAGACTGTCTTAGTGAGCCAGACAGTTTGTACAAAACAAGCTGACTCTGTACCCCAGTAAGTGGTCATTTCCTGATTCTTTTGAGTCTCTGAGCTCTTTCTCAATACCTATGGTACATCTGCAGGCAGATTATGGCAAGAACATTATAACTCCACAGGCATTAATGGAGGAAATGGTATTTTGCTAGCTTGTATCATACCTCTTGCCAGTGAAATATTATTTTTAAAACGAGTTAAGGTTGGGTGGGCTTTAGAGGATGTGGTTAGGACCAAAGCTCTTGATCTTGAGACTGCAGTTTTCAGCTGCAGTAAAAATATGTCACTGAAATGTAGATGACACTTTGTGTTTCATTTCCATAAAGAAGGTGAAGGATGACTCCCATGACTATGTAGCTGTGATCTGTCTAGGTAAAGAGGGTGAATTGCAAGATGGGAAGGAGATAAAGGAAGACTGAGCTGGAAAGTGAGAAATGCATGGGAGGAATGGAGCTGATGTGCAGGAAAAGGAGAGGGAGCAGAGGAGTGAAATATTAAATCAGCAGCAGAAGTGCAGGTTTGCATTGCAGCTCTCCAAGAGGCCAATGCCAGGGCCCTGCTGAATAGCCCCAAGGCAATCCAGAGCTGAAGCTTGTTCTACATCAGGTGAGGCAAGGGGCAATACTGCTCTCCCCTCCAGGGCAAGCCTGGGGATGAGACTGCATGGGGAAGTCAAGGAAGGTCTTTTGACAGCCTGTTAGATTGTCATTCTCCCAGTGACATTGATAGTTGGATCAGGGTGGAATTTACTCCTCACCTCAGGGTAGCAGGTGGGTTTTTTGTTATCCTCAGCACCCTAAAGAAACACAAGCTTCTGAGGATCATAAAGGCATTTTCCTCTGGGATTTGTTAAGCATCTGTGGCTTATGATGAGAGCAGGAGGTGTAAGGTTTTTTCTGGGGGGGTTGTTTGTTTCAATGCTCCTGCATTTTTTGACAGGTCGTTACCTGCAATGGTCTCTCTGCAGTTCTCTCTGTACAGCACTTAGAGAGGGGTACCCTGAAGAGTTGTGATGGGTGGGTCTGGAGCAGTCCATGGGTGGTTGCGTGGTGAATGAACAGGTCATTTAATTTCAGCCTTACTAGGCAGTTTGTCCTCTGGCATGTCCCAGACAATAACTCCTAACTTAGCTTTTTTTTTTTCTTCTTCCCTTAAAGCATAAAAACGTAGAAGAGCAGAGAAGTAGCAAATACATGGAAGTCCTTGTAGACTCCTGTTTGGTGGTGATTGGTTCAGGCTGCATTGTGCTTCAGTATTTTATTACTACTGTAATGCTTATCAAAGCATTCTGAGAAGTCGTTCAAAGGACAGTCTGCATGAGTGCAGAGGGTGATGCTTCCTCTCATTGCCTATTAATAGGCTGCAAGTACAAATGGCTCTTAGGCTCTAGAGTTTTGGTTATGAGAGGTCCCAAATCCAAGCTCTTCAGCTCTTAGTGAGAATGGGGACGGTAATACAGTGCCCAGTGTCTGTCTTTTGCCTTGACATTAAAGGCAGCTCTGTACCCAAGCTGCAGCAAACAAGCTGTAGTCCCTGCACAGTGCGCAGGCTGTAAAGACCTTTGCTGTTCATAGCACAAGCATCTCCTCTTCTGGCTGTAGCCCACAGCTCCAGCTGGTGAGACAAGGCATATGGCAGGCTGGATGAGACAGATGGGTAAGGTTTCTGGTATCTTACAACATGCTGGACAGTAATGCTTTCATTTTTAATACTTTTATTATCCAAATGGCTGATTAAAAAAAAGAAAACTGCTTGCAATGAAATGCTGCAGCAGCCGTTTTTTCTGGTGGCTAAATCCACACTGGTTTTAGTGTTTCTAGCCAAGAAGTGTGGCATGGAATGACTACTTACTGCCCTAAATGGACAATCCCCAGTCATTTCTGCAGACACTGCAGACTCTTTATGCTGCCAACACTCACTAAGGATGCTGTTTTCACGTCTACTCCATTTCTATTTTATCAACTCCAAAAAGCCTGGATTTTAAGCAAAGGCTTAAAATCCACCTAGCTTTTATCAGCTTTGTGCTGTGGTAAGGACGGCTAGTTTGGAGGCAAGGTAATTTTAAATCCTTCTGCTTTTTTTGATGCTCAAAGGCTATGCACTTCTGAAAAGGCTGGCAGCCAGCTGCAGTACTGCCTGGTGGCATGGCTGGGAAGGGGTACCTTAAAGAAGCTCCTCCTTCTTTCTGGCTCAGGAGAGCTTTCCTGCTCTGTTTGCTGTCAGTTGCTCAGAGGTCATCACTTACATCACATTCACATATGCTTTACTCTGGGAGGGTAAGCAGTGACAAAAGAGCTTGTTCTATTTTGTTGCCTTGATCTGAGTGATTCACTCAAATCTGATAGTGCCTAGAAGGTATAATTAAATAGCCATGCTTGATTGAATAGCAGTGATGTTCTGTTTGTGTTGTTCTTTGATGTAGAGCTCCAGTTCTATATGTCATAGACATTTATTTACTGTTTTTAAATCCTGGCCCTGTTGATAGCTGGTGTGTTATCTAAACTCTTTCACAAAGGATTGCCAAAGTGCGTAAGACTTCATCAGAGAATTGCTGTGCTTGGACAATTTTTTATATCAGAGGTGCAGTGAAGAAATAGCTTGTCCAGTTCTAAATATACTGTCCTTGACAGATGTGAAATAAGCCCACAGATTAAAATAGCTGCCTAGTTCCTAGTTCAAGATTTTACTGTATAACATCAGTGTTTGGCTGCCCTTCTGATAAACTTGGAGAAGGATTGATTTCCATTTTTTTTCCTTTCAAAAGGGAAGAAGTTGAAGGACTGTCATGCATCAGGAATGCACCAATTCTAAGAATTTCTAGAGAAGACCCACTGCATTGTGAATGCAGGAGCCAGGATTTATAGGGAGATGACTTAGTTAAACGTAGCCTGAAGGAATGAAAAATGAGCAGCCCAAAAAAGAAATTTGTTGAATATTTTGGCAGTGAAACAGAGTGGCTTAATTTATGAGCAATACCAAGCTATCATTTTTCAAACAGATTTCTGAGAGTGATTTTTTTTCTCAAATTGTGCCCTTTGTAGGTGCAGCTCTTGGTGAGATGTACGATTATACTGACTGTTCATGAAACGTGATGGTACAATCTCTCTTTTTTTTCTATATGGCCCAATTGAATGCTTGGTGGACCATCAGCTGCCATATCAAGCATGGAGGTGCTTTCTTGCCTTCGGCTCTTCTTTAGCTGATGGCCGGAGAGGGTGGGAAGGAGGGCTGGTTGCAGGCATGTTGAGCCCTGTGGGTCCCTGCTGCAGAGGGGTATAATGAACCATGGTTGAACAGGGATGCCACAGGTCCCTGATGAAGCTGAGGAGGTGTATTACAGGTTCAAGGCCAGACTGCAGAGATTGAAAGGCATTTTGGTCCCTGTGCTGTGTCATGCAGTGCCAGAGATATAATCCACTTTCCCTTCTTGGTGCCACCCCAAGTCACCCACTCATACAGCTGGCGTAGTCTGGGACATATGACTATGAGGCTTCAGGGGTTAGAGGTGATGAGTCCCTGCCAGTGTGTGTAAAAGTTGTGGATGAAACAATGGCTTCATTTGAATCTCTAAAATTTCAGCTATTGCCTGAAGTAAAGTAGCTAATTTTCCTACGATAATTTTTGTGTGTGTGTGTGTATGCACTGGCATACATGTATATGTAATCCCAGATCCCCACAAAACTGCTTTCCATTGGCAAAGCATCCCATAGGTGCCAGTTCCTCTGAAATCTTCCATTCAGCTTTCTGCACAAATTTAACACTGCATGTCTCCAGGAGCTTTGTTTCTGCCCATGTGAAACTAACTGTCTATAATGAAGTCATGAGTTATTTGCCTAAAATAAAAATCCAGACTTCAAAATAAGAAATCCAAAACCAAACCCACAGCTATTTTTTTCAAGTTCTAAAAAAGAATTATATTTCCTTTTTAAATGAATCTCTCACCACTTAGTATGAACTTGAAATTCTGTAAGACACAGGGAGCTTTTTTAAGCATATGCTAAACCTGAAGTCAGTGGAACATCTAAGCAAGTGCTTAAAGGTGAGCATGTGCTCAGGCACTTGATCATCTGGGGCAGAGCATTCCATGTTTTCCTGAGTTGTATCTTATGTTTCAAAGCAAAAACCTTTGTTTTGCTGAAGGTTCATTTTCACTTTGCTATGTGCTGAGAGCTCAGGATAATCCCATTTGGAAAGAAGCAGAGAGGAGGGAAGGTAACATTTGGAAAAAGCTATTTTCAGTACCTCTGTTTTCTCTAACCCCATTTTCCTAATCATGATCAGCTAATGCTGATGGACTGGTTCACAGAAATTAAACCCCTCAATACAGTACAAACAAGTCAGTGAGGCCTGCAGTTGGACTCCACTTGAACATAAGTAAAATAAAGATCCCCTGTGGCTCTTAATTACTTTTTATTTAGTTGCTTAATTGAACCTGTACAGTTCTTCTGCAATTGATTACCACACAGAAAAGGTAATGGAACGGAAAACTTTATTTTCTTTTCATTGATCTTTATGGTTATCATGGAAATGTTTTTACTGCTTCCTTTTGGGGCATAAAAATTCTCCATATAAGCAAAGGGAAATCAATGTTAGTTAATTGAAGGCATTTACATGACTGGAAGATTAAAAGTTTGAGGGATGTTATTTTGGTTTTTCGGTCTGGCTTTTTTTTGCCCTCCTTCCCCTCTTCCCACCCCCCCCTTCAGCAGATCAGCTCAGATTTTTCAGAATGAGAACTTATCTAGCATTTTATTGTCCCTTTCTTTTTATTTCAAAGCTAAATCACAGAGTTTGGGGACCTGATACAAAACCCATTGAATCCAAATGGGAATGGTTCCATCTAATTCAGTGGCTGTGGATCATACTGTAGAAGCACGTATTCAAGATACATTTATATATGTATGCACACACACAGGTGCCTATCTGCTCTGCATCCCATTTGTCGGAACTGGGATTAATTTCTAAGCAAGATAGGGAAGGAAAATTTGGGGCTTTTCCTGGATTTAAAAATAAGATTATGATAATTCTCAATTCAATAATGTCCTTTAAATCTCATTCTTCTTGTACTCCTCTCTGCTGCTTTAATTTGGGAAGATTGGTTTTCTTCATTTTGTACATGTTACCCCTTCTGTTGTTCCTTTTTATTTGTGTGTCTCCACTGCTTTTGGCAGGACAAGAGTCTCATGGACACAGTTCACTCAGTACCCTGCACCCAGCTTCCCTTCTACTTCACTCTTAATGAAGCTGTGGGGATTTCTCAATGAAGCACAGGGTTGGCTCAGAGTTAAAGGACTCAAGCCTGAATATCCAATGCAGTTGCCAACTTTCCTCACCCCTTACCTTTGTGCATACAGTTTTTTTTTGTCCTGGAGCAATTTTAATAAAGACTATGTAACAACATGGTGTTGGCATTACATGAGCAACATCATTCCATCTGTTTCTACTGAAAATGTAAAAACAGGTTAGTATAACATTAAGATTCCAATTTTCAACCATTAAAAATCAGGCAATTCTTAAGTTACAGACTGCTTTTACTAGCCAATTAGTGATTTTCCTTGCCTTTGTTTTTTTGGAATTCCAGTTTAGATGCCTTTAAAACTGTCTTGTGTTCAAAGAG
Source organism: Parus major (assembly GCF_001522545.3). NCBI lineage: Eukaryota > Metazoa > Chordata > Aves > Passeriformes > Paridae > Parus > Parus major. The sequence continues at coordinate 26,737,691 of NC_031770.1, forward strand.
TTTTAAACACCTATCCTTGGAAACAAAGGCTCTCTTAGGTATTTCAGTTTGGACAGCCAAAATTATTGCTTTCTGTTGACAGTGCTGCAGAGGTGATATTTTAAAGAGTGTTTAGAATCTCACTGTAGAGAAGAAGGAGGATGGTAAAGCATTAATTTTAACTTCTATGAGAATTAACCTTACATTAGACAGAGGGCTTGAGCATGCTAACTTTTGCTAAACATGCATGCTATGCATGCTAATATTTGGCAAACTCAGGTTGGTATAAAAAAAGAGCTCAAAGGGAATATACAGTGTTTTTATGAATTGGTGCCTTAACACTTCTATCTGATTTTTTTTTGGTGTGAATAATTATAAAGATACATCCAGCACAGTTTTCACTAAACATCACATTTTAAACACTGATGATAGAATATCCTGTCAGTGTGATTATCGTTATTTGTGCCAAAAGTCTGATTTTTAAGAGTTATGCTGCTACAGTAAGGAAACAAAGTGGAGCAGCATGTGGCTTCCTGGCACTCGTGCCTACTGAGAACAGCTTTCACTGTCAATGCTGCAAACTTCAAACAATGTTTACAGGGAGATTTCCATCAGTGCAGAACAGTATTGAGCAAGATAGGATGCTGTACAAACAAGTGATCAAAAAGTGAAAAGGTTCTTTGCTGGACCTGATTCTATGAACAAGGAAGAGCTGGCTGGTGACACAAGGGCCAGAGGTAGCCATGGCTGCAGTGACCATAGGGCTGTGGAGTTGAAGAAGCTAAGAGGAGTGAGCAGCCAAAAAGCAGGATCACAGCCCTGGATTTCAGGAGAGCAAAATACACCTTTCCCCCCCTATTTTTCACACCACAGTGTGATCAAAGTAATGCTCATTAGGCCTTGACCTTGACAAAGAGCACCTGGGGTCAGGTCCTCTTGAGCTTATCAGAAACACTTTCTGCTTCCAGAACTTGTGCTCTCTAACCAGCCCCTGCTTTTTTATTTTATGAGCAGCCTTGGAAATTTGTTTGTTTGTTTGTTTTTTGCCTGAATGGCATAACATTCTTGTTCTCACACTTTCAAAGAAAATTTCTGAGCTGAAGTGCAGCCAGGATGGAGCACGGTTATGACTAAAGCCCACTCTCTTGTGATCTTATTAACTGCAGTCCAAAAGGAGACCCTTTGAGCTCTCCTGGACAGCAAAGGGCTGTGACCAGCAACCTCCCTCTGAGTGAGGCCTCTCAGGTTTGCTGCACTCAGAGGATTGCCAAACAAGGACAGATTCTGGAGCCCACTCCTTGAGCCTTGACTCTTAGCTGAAAAAAGTCAAAAGATGCAAAGATTTCCAAAGTATTTCACTACCTTGGAGGAATACTTTTTAGAGGTACCCTGTACAGGCTCCTTACATCTGTGTGCATACAACTGATGTGCGTATGCTACATCAAATATGGGAGAAATGTTGCTCTCTTAGATCCTTAAGTACTTCAGATATGTAAGTAAGTTAGGCCTGTAACTAAGTTGCTGTTGTGATACAGTACATCCTATATTATTCCATTGTTGAAGTGTTAAGTTTAAGTTAAGGTAAATGTTAAATTTAAGTGCTGCTAAATTTAAATGCTGTTAAGTGATATCAGGACTTTCTGACCATATTCCTTTTTATCCTTACCCTTTCTATCCCTTTTTCACAAACACACACACACACACACACTCACACACACACTCTTACACACTTGTACACAGTTTTTGGTTTATTTTGGTTTGGGTTGATTGACTAGGGATTTTAGTTAGTTGCTTTTCCTCAGTGTGCCTTAGCCATTTAGTAAGTGGCAGAGTGAATCTTGCCAACAAAATTTGTTGTGCTGTTGCTTATACCTTTGCCAATGATTCTTTAAGTGATCTCATAACATTCATTCATAAAAATCCTTTCAATTATTTGCTTAGAAGAATCCTATGGAATATGGCTGCAGAGAGAAAAGAAGCCCAGGAGTGATGAGTGCTCAGGAAAGGACCATCTGAAAGCATAGGAAATCAAGCAAAAGTGGCAGGAAACATGTATGCATGAGCAAGAAGTGCCAAACTGAATTCAGACATACAAAGGAAATGTACAACATTGTAGAAGGCTACTAGGTTGATTAAACAAGATTATTTCCTTTGTAAATCCATGCCAACTGTTGCCAATCACTTTCTTACCCTCCATGTGTTTGGAAATGCTTTTCAGGACAGTTGCCTCCATCAGCTTCCTAGAGACTAAGGTGAAGTTGACCAGTCTGTAGTTCCTCATATTTTCCTTATCGCCATTCTTGAAGTTGGAGGAATATTATTTCTGCTGCAGTCATCACAGAAATTGTTTGAATTCAAGTGGCTGATTTGTATATAAGTATTTTAAATTTTCTATAACATTAAATAGCTCAAGGCCTCTTTCACATATATCATTGGAGTATTACTGTATTAAGTTCCTCCTAAAAAGAAATTCCATCTTTTTAGTAAATATTACAGGTAGGTACACTCAACATAGAGCAACTGCAAGTGAACATTATCACATCAATTAAGGTGTGCAGTACCTGCAAAATAGCTTTTATGTAGCTTATCCAAAACCTTCAAGGTAGTATGATGGTAGTATGAAATTATTTTAGTCGTGGTGGAAACAGGGGGAGTTGCTTTTTGCCCTTTTTACTTTTTTCTGGATGTTTTATTTTTTCTGTGTATGAGGCACTGGGCAATGAAGGTTTGGGCAATGCCTTCATTTGGGCAATGAAGCTGGTGAAGGGTCAGGCATTGGAAAAAGCTGCCCAGGGAAGTGGTTGAGTCACCATCCCTGGAGGTATTTAAAAGAAGTGTAGATTGGTGCTTAGGGACATGCTTTAGACATGGACTTGACAGTCAGTGCTGGCTTAATGGTTGTACTTTATCTTAGATGTCTTTTCTACCTTAGATGATTCTATGAGTCTATAATTTACTGTGGGTGCTAGTAAACCATAATAAGAGAGAGAAAAGCCTAATTTTATGATGGCTGCTGTGCTGTCTGATACAGCTGCTTGCAAAAATCCAAGTGTTTGCTGAGAAGCTGCCTCTCTGTTCCTCCTCAACATTTCTGTGAACATGGCTCCACTTGTGCTCCCTGGCACTGAGTGAGCATGTATTGGCAGCATCCCAAACAGTGCTGTGCTGCCCCTCTGAGACCAGGGTGGACCTGTTCCCAAGCCTTTGACAGTGCTCCTCCCTGGGACAGGAGTCTGGGGACCATTCATATCTCACTGACTGCTGGAACTGGCTGCTCTCAAATCTGCCTTTTTTTTTTTCATGAGGTGTGACTCATCAGAGTCATCAAGCAGCAACCTCATAAAAATGGCTTTTCTAGAGCCTTGGAAACCACAAGATCCCATTACAAGCCGTTTCATTTTCAGTGACTAATGGAAGGTCAGCAGTAATGAGACAAGGAAATTCTTAACTCTTTCTCAGGTTCGCTTTTTCCTCCTTAGTAAAAACAAAGTTTACTAGTAAATGAAATTCAGCTCAGATGGGTATTCCTTGTACGTGCTTCGCCAGTGCCTGGCTAGTTGACAGAAGACTGCCAAATGTCTGTTCGGGTTTCTAGGTTTTTCTGCAAAAAGCATTTGCTCCTTGTAAGATACATTTCAGATACTTCAAAGGTCTCAAAACAGCTGCTTTTTAATTTTTTTTTTCTTTTTCATTTACATTTGTGATTTTATAGATCATATAAGTGAAAGTGGTAAGGAACAAACTACCAGGGTTTCAGACTGGATTCATGAGCAGATTAGCAGACCTTTATGACCAGGCAATAGAGCAAGCTGGTGAAGTCAGTGTAGTGAAGTCCTGCAGTTAAAATTGCAGAGCTGGGAATATGGAAGTCTCACTCATTAATTTAATTGTAGCATATTAAGAAATGAAGAGGGTAAGAGGGCAAACAGACGCAGAAACACATGTCTGAGCTTAAAAAAAAATTGAGCTGCATGTGCTGTTGGCCTATTAATGTGATTCAACATAGGCCAGCTTTCAGACCTATACAGAGATCTTGTAAAATTAATGTCAGCAGTATGCTGAAAAATAGAGATATGGGACTCATAAGCAAGAGCTGGGAATTAAGCTTATGGCTGGCAGAATGGGCAGTGTAGGACTGTGAAGTGGAGGAATGTGGAGCATCATTTGCACTTTAATTATCAAGTGCTTTTTAATGTCTGTTGGGGGCCTATTCAACTTAGAACCATTATACACTTATGAAAGAGCCTGTGGTGTAATGGGCTCAGCATTGTGCCTCATACTGAAGGAGAGCTATTGCTGGGGTCAGAGACCTATCAGCCAAGACTCATTAAGTGACCCTGAAATCAGCACAAGCATGTGTGATATAATGCAAATGATTGTGTGTTATATTTTTCTTCCTCATTCCCTATCTTGCATTCCTCTGTTTTCAGCTCAGTACAGGCATCAGGAATAATGGCAGGTGGGTCCTGGACTGGACAACAGTGGCAACTTTTACCCCATGCCCGTTGGCTACTGACTGAAATCAATTGCTCTACCTCAATTTATAGCAACAAACTATTTGGTCTTGCTTGAATCTACTTGAGAAATGGCACTTCTTCTCCATTTTCCCACCTTATGAAATCTCCAAAGGCATCCCAAACTCACCCATGGCTTACCTCCATGGTAAGGGGCGGACAGACTTATGGAAGGCTTAAACGGCACAGGTAAGTGGGATGATAATTATTTTTTTTTTTGAGTTCTTCATTTGCCTTTGTATAGGAAGTTTCTAAAAATAGCTTCTAATTGCAGGTGAGGAGCTAAGTCTTAGGGACAAATAAGCAACTGTGCAGTTCTTCCCAGCCACAGTCTGCAGGAATTTAGGGAGCTGTGTAACCACAGCAATGATGCTTTTTCTCTACCTCAAGTGGCTGGTATCATTATAGGATTTTTTTTTTTTTAAACTTTGCCAAAAACTCTTCTGAAAGCTTTCTTTATGGAAAGTATGAAGAGTAACAAGGATTTTAAATCCAGCTCCCGAACCTTATATGTTCTGATGTGGGAGAGCCCCATAATTCAGAATGAGACTCCCCATTAGCCACCTGGTATTGTACCTGACCTCTGGGCCATTTGGAGAAGTCCTAGCCAGAGAGTATTGTCCCAGGTTCAAAAACCCCCTTTCCAAACCAAGTGATGTGCCCATCTGAGGTCACCAAACTGTGAAGTGTTTTGGAGGCTGTGGAAAAGCTGTGAGTCACAAATATAATTTCCTGCAGCATCACTATATGTGGGTTCTTGCTTAGGGCTATATAGAAGCAAAGGCTGTGCCACCTCCAAGAACACACATGGTGAAATCAAAGGCTTATTCTCAGGTGGCTGCATCTTCAAAGAAGATGACTCAATTAAAAAAACACTGTCAGAATGTCTGAGTCCTTTGGAGATCCAGCTCAGTCATGCTGTTTAGTATCTATGTACCTGTCACTTTGCTTTAGTTTCAAGTAAGGAAAGGAGATGAAAAGCAAGAAATAAGCTCAAGTGACCCCATGTGGGATAAATGGAACACACTGACAGACTAGAGGCAATGGCAAACTTCCCTGACTACAGCAATATACAGCTGATGGCTGTGATGAAACACACAAATGCTTCTGTCCTATGGTTTTCTCATGAATGAAAGGTGATGAGAACTATTTCAGGCTTCTGTTTATAAAGTCTTTCATAATGCAGATGGCTTCTGCATGGTCTTCAGTACCAGCAAAATAGGTGTTTCTTAGAAGCATTAGAGAAAAGTATAAGAATATTTCAACATCAAAGTGATGACTAGCACCATTCTCTTCCCTATATTCTGTTATTGATCCTTTCAATGGCCTTCAATTTATTAACTTCCTTTTTGCTGTACCAGGAGATCACTGACTCATGTTATGAGTCTAGAGGTTATTTGGCTAAAGGTGAATGTAGTTATACTTTCATTGGCTTGTTTCTGTTGTTTTACATCTTACTGACTGGGAATTTCCTACAAGAAGATCATCAAAGAAAATAATTCTATCCCACACTGTGGTGGCAAGTCCTGAAGAGAGAAGTAGGCTGTCTCATTTTAGTACAGAACTGAAAGACTTGATCTGGGGATGCCCAAAGACGTGCCAGGCTGATCCAGAAGTAGAAGTCATTCAAATGCAAGAATGAAAAGGGACATGAAGTTTCTATGAAATGGAGCTTAGATCAGTCAGCTCTCTGCTTGGCATCAGAAGTAACTGCTGACAAAATCAATGTGATGTGCTGTGCAGGGAACTGTATATCACAGTATCCATTCAAATGTACTCAGTGCAAATGCTGAGCATTTGAAGACTTAATGTTATATGGCTTCTGTGAGGAGCAGAAATGGGGACACAGAGAATATGAGCTGGATCTCTTCCTGGGACATTGATTTGGATTGGAACACCAATAAAAGAGAAATAGTCTCCCAGTGATGAAAGATTTTGATGGAAGTGTTGAAACAAAGTGCGTGCAAGTATGTACGTAACACATAGCAACTGATGGAAGATGATCAGATAAAAATGTTGATGTGAAGACCAGGTAAAAATCTAGTTTTGGGCCTAGTTGTCTTACAGAAATGAAGCACAAAAACCCAGAGACTATTTTAAACAGTTATTTCATAAAATCTTACCTTGCCTTGATTTATTCAAACTTGCCATTGATTTAAAAATGTAGAAAGTTAATTAATTAGGAGTCTCAATTCAAATTTCACCTTGGCAATTTCAGGTAAGTCATGCAGCATGACTCTAAGTACTACTCCAATATAATATAACACAAATCTAGAGTTAATATGTAAATCTTTGTGATATAATATCCCACAATCTAATGTACATTGGTACTCATCAACTGCTACCTGAAGGGATGGTTTAATAGGCATTTGCTTAAGATCCTGAGGCTATCTTAGACGTAAGAACCAGACACAAATGAACCAAAGCTGCCCCAAGATATTCAAAAAGCATACCCATTAAAGACTGCAGGTGTGCTCTGTCCATATGTAAAACAGAAGCTGATGTGGTGTAAGTGCTTATGGGAAGGGCTGACACATATGAAGTTATTTTGGCTTTCCCTGCAAACACCTGTCATACAACATGCACAATGAACTTGGAAAGAGTTTTTAAATCTTGTGTAGTGCCAGGTGGAGAACAAATATAGAGATGTGCATGAGAAAGGTATTTTTCACTCTAGATGAGACTGTTGAACAAGACAAAACTTTAACATTATCTTTTACTGAGAAGATGTTTGCTCTGAACTTGAGTGGATCCTGGAAATTAAAATCATACTCTCCACCCCTTTTTAAAAATAATAAAAGTCCTTTAACAGAAGATATTTGAGTGCTGATTTGGTACTGAGTATTAGCAGTATACTTCTGCACTGAATCCTACTGCCTCTGTTGCATTGGAAAAACTGGGAATATAGTTTCTCTTTTTTTACAGGACCATGGTTTTCTCTCCTGCTCTTGCTTGACTGGCCAACAGCTGAATTCAAAATGAACAAATCAGCTCAGACATAAGGACCCAAAAATATCAAAATAGAGGTAAGTATCAATGTTCACGAAAGTTTTTTTGTAAAAAGCAGCCTATTTTCCTGGGTTGACTTTATGATGCTTGTATCTTCAGTCACCTTGTTTATGTTACATATTAAGTTCTGCACCATTAAGACTGGCTCTAAGAGAGAAGGGGGGAAGAAGTGTGCAGTTTGTGTTGAGAAAAAACACTGACTGCCCCGCATCCTGCTCCTGGACTGTGGTGTCTGCAGCATGGACAGACAGCGGGACAGAGCTCTCCTTTGCTTTTAGCTAGGTTGTAGCTAGCTGAGGCAGAGAAGCTCCCTGGACTTGAATCTGTTCAAACCTGCCCTGGACTGAAAACCCAGACAATCCCCAGGAGCTCACGCCTGTGGCCCACCAGGGCCTGGGCCTTGGCACTTTCCAGCCCTGAAGGGACTGATCAGAACCTGACTGATAAGAACATGAAAAATACTTTTTCCTGGATTTGCCATCTCATCAAACAGCGAGAGGTTTTATTGTTTAATATTATTCAAATTCTGTTAAATAAACAGGTTTTTTCCCCAAATCAGTTGGGGGAGGGGCTGCTTGAATTTGCTTTCTGGAAGAATCCCATTTGGGGGTCCCAAATTTGCCCTAAACCAGGACACCTATGAATATTCCCAGTGCTTATGGTTACTGAAAGCCCTGTTTTGTGGGCTTCAGGCCATGACAATGCATTTATTGCTTGTTTCCTTGTTATTTAGCAGATTTCTCAATATCCTTTTGTTATTTTTTGTCTCTTGTCTCCTTTTACCTGCCCAGGACCCCTGGGCAGAGCCCTCCTGTTCCTACAGATCTCCACCCTCAGTGTGGAGGGAAAGAGAGGGGCTGAGGGAAGCATCTGATGGAAATGAAATCCAAGCAATGACGCACTGAGGAAGACACTGCATTGAATGGGAGGCCAACAGGGTACCTGGTGCCCTTTTAGCACCCACCTGCAGCACTCCACTCACTTCTCTGCTTTTCCTCATGAGGAATCTGCTGCACAATGACCAAGTCAAGAGGAGAAGAGCCAGCCCTTGGTCACATTGGAACAAAGGAAGATTAGCACTGGGCATTACTGAAAAGATGGAGAAAGCCAAAAGTACAGAGAAGGTAAAGACAGTAGAAGACATCCAGGTGCTGCCCCACAGAACAAGAGGCTCCTGAAGGTGCCAGTCCTACAATAAGGAAAGGCTCAGTACATGGACAAAAGCTTCTAGAAACCTACATGTCCAGATTGAAATGGCCCAACAGTGTGCTTCAAGTCTTCTTTGAAGTTAATGACAGTCAAGGGCAAGTGTTAGTCAGGACCAGGTCAGTGCTGTGTGCATCCTGGGTGAGAAGTACCATCTCCTTGGTACTGGGAAGGGGGTAATCTGCCCTGGGAGTATGTGTGTGTTGTAAATACTGGTGATGGTAGTGGTGTCTGTACAGGGACACTGAACTCCAGGAATGTGCTCTCTTATCAGAAGAGAGAGCAAGAGCACACATTTGCCAAGCAGAGATGCTTTCAGTTAGGATATCCTGGACCTTCCCTGATTTGTCTTTTGATATGATTTATGTCCCATTTGTGAATGGAAAAGTTGTTGCAGAGCTGAGCCTGGGCTCACAGCTCCTCTGCAGTCCTGCCCCACAGGCTCGATGTAATGAGGAACACTAAAGTGAGGTTTTGTTACCAAAGCAAAAATGCCTCTTGGTGAATGTGTACAACCACAACTTTTCCTCTGTATTCTGTTGTGAGAGTGATGCTGTGACTTCAGCATCACTGATGTAGCAATGTAGTACCACTGGACTACTGTCTGTGTGCCAGTGTGAAGCTGTCACTCTGTTGCTGTGGTGTCGATTCATATACACTGTTATCAGGTTGGTCCTGTCTCACCACCATTCCTTTCTGAGAAAGCAAAAGTGTGCTTCAAGACATACATGGGTACAAAGAGGTGTGTGTGCGGGTACAAAGAGGTGTGTGTGCATGTGTGCCATCCACTGCTCACGTGGTGCACAGCATCCTTTAAAAGGCAGGTCCCACTTCAGAATTAATATTGAAAATCTTTAGTAGTAAGAAGTGATTAGAAGCATTATTTTATATAAATGCAGCTTTATTCAGTAATTCACATTACTTAAAGTACTTACTTCCTTAAGACTGCACTTGAATTTTTGATTTTATAGTAGCAGGTAAAAAAGCAAACTGTCATTTTGTTGCATGGCCATTTCCAGTCCTCCAGTTTAATTTTTCTAGACCAGTTTGGTCAATTGTTTACAGTACAAGGCAAGTGAACACAAGTGGGGATGAGGAAATAGGGGTGGGGAAGAATATGCAGGATATCAGCATTCTCTTGTCCCAGGCTCAGCCCTCGACAAGACTTGGAAGGGGCAAGTAAAACTCCGGGAAGAATGGGTCAATGTTAATGGCAGATGCTTTCATTTTCCAGCTCCAAACTGCATGCTGTGTTGTTATTTTTAAGACCTGGGAAGAGATGAATTGGGTCAAAATAATTCAAAACCACACAATGTACTGATGTTTTGTTGGAGCCCTTAGAAGTAGCCCATGTGCCACATAAGTTGAAACAAATTAATTTTAGAGCCAGTCTGTCTGCTTTGAGCTTCCTGACTTGAGAAGTGAAGGATTTTAAGATGTCTTTCATGTTGGAGTGGTCTGAGACCTCATTTAATAATGCTTTTAATAAGGTTTTGATATTCAAGTGAAAAGCTCAGTTGAAGGACAAGTGACTGCAAATTGTAAAGCACAATCATCTCTCATTTTAATATTCAGTTATTTTATATAAATGATCATAACAGCCAGTTCATTCTGCCTAGTCTCTATGGGCATTTGGTTTCAGAGGAGGAGACTGCAGCCTGACAAGCAATGTAGTGTCTGTTTACCATTTGGTTTCTTCACAGCGATTGGATGTGGCAGCATCTTGTCATGACTGTTGCTTGAGCCAGCTAGGAGGTTAAATATTTCATTATGATGATTTTGATACTTGCATTGATCTCCTGTGGATTCATAATTAAAGACATGACAAAATAAAATAAACCTCCCCCAAACAATTGTGTATGTCTAAATCATTTACATATGTTCCTTGTTCCAAATGATGTATGGGTTTCTTTTTAATATAACTCTTGGCATGACAGAAATTACGCTGGTAACATTGTTGGTATAGTTAGCCTAGAATGTTTTCAATGACACAAAGTTTGTTGGGACAGACCATGAATTACTTGCCAGTTCTTGAGAAGTCAAAGCTTAATGCTGATCAAATGTTTAAAATATGACTTGTATTAGCAATGGGTTTTGATATAAATTCTTTCTTGTCACCATTAGGCAAGAAGCCAAAGAACTGGCAGTGCTGCAGCTCTGCCCAGCAGCTGTAGTTTGGAAGTCAGCTCCAGGCTTCTATTTTGGACTGATTTTCTCAAGTTTGTAAGGTTTTTTTCTTCCATTTTGGTGGGAATAACTGAAAATAATTTTAGGACAATCTTAAGTAGATTCTCTTCTCCCCCTTTCTATTTTTCCTGGCCAGTTATTGAGCCAACCAAGCAGTTATTATGCAGTTCTCTCTATTATGTTCCATATAAATCCATAGTTCCTACCACACTGTTCTCCATCACTCTACCTTCTTTCAATAGTCATGGACAAATGGTCATTGAATCCAAATATTTTTTGTAGGTGTTTCTGCAAAAAAAGCAGAGGTTTACCTGTGGAACCATAAAAGATGAGAAAGTAAAAATAGAATCTTTTACTGAGTTCAGCTCCAAACATATTGTATTTTTACAGATGAATCTTTCCTTCCTGTTTTTATAGAGATTATCAGCCCATCAATACTGTTCTTCTCTTCTACTGACTTGCACATGCCTCTCTTGACAATGTAGTGTGCAAATCCATTAACCACATGCCACTGAAGTACTGTTAATCCGATAGAAAGTTCACCATTGGGTCAGGGAAAGAGGAGGAGAAGAGCTTTACTGTGGGAGGAGACACCAGCATTCTCCAGAAGCCCACTGGTGAGGTTTTTCACTCCATCTGTGCACCAAGGTCAGAACTTTACTTCTGCAGCTGTGGGTGAAAAAAAGAGATAGCAGTTAATCCAGGATTAATGCTATCAAATTCCCTTAACACAGAGTTACGCATTCAGGGTAGACATTCCCAGGACAGCCAACCAAGTAGTTCATTTATCTATACTAGTACGGCAGTTCAAAGGTTCTTCAGGCTCCTTGTTCGGGACCCTTAAAGCAGTATGTGAAACCTTCTTGTTCCAGTGGCTGGCAAAGGAGTCTGACCTATGGCCTCTGTAACCTTCCACTGCTGTGCTCAGCTTCTCAGCAGATTCTCAGAAGTAGCTGTCTGAAGGTGGGCACCAGAGCAGGTTGATGCTTCATGGCCAACAGGGTCTTTCTCCAGAGTGAATTTTTTTCTCCTTTTCCTGGCTAGATGTTCCCCTGTGCTCTTTTCTTTACCTATACTGTCATTGCCTGGACTTTGTCTTCAAGTTAATCTCATCAGTTAATGATTTCATGAAGTCTGAAAAGCCCAAGTGCTACAATTCATTATTATTTCTTTTCTCCCTGACACTCTCTCCAAGTCCAGATCATGGGATCTCTCTGTGTAGCCACATCTCCCTCTGTAGTTTATTGTCTTGCATCCAAGCAACTGGTCCCTGTTTTCAGCTCAGTTGCTTCCTGTTTAACTCCTGTGTTGCTGGAAATATATCATGGAACCAGGGAGAATTAAATACCAGTAATTTCTTCACATCATAATTACAGAACTGGCTTTACAGGTGTTTGTAAAAGGCACTAAATACACATCTGATCTATTTCTGCACGGTGTGTTGAGCGTGTAGCACAGTGTTACCTTCTGGTAAGTAAAATCTCTCTTTCCTACCTAGCTGTGAGTTGGATACAGACCCTCACCAGGGTCCTTTGTGTTTTCCCACCAGAACATCAGAAAAAGCAGGAACATGCCAAACATGGGTGAGTTCTGGGGCTGTGAAATTGTAATGATACTTCTATGGAGCTTGTGTGACCCGTTAAAAGAGAATTTTGCTTTTGCAGTTTCTTTTTCCCACACCCCAAGTTACCCATAATTAGGGTAACTTTTTACACAAGTTTTTTACTCTTCAGATGTAAAGACTGTGTCAGACAAATACCAGGTCATTGCTCCAGAGCATGGGGTTTGGAGTTGCTTGTGAAAGGATCTTGTAAGCATAAAATCACAAACAACAGCTTCTGCTTTGGAAATAGTCCAACCATTTTGCTGAAAAAAAAAAAAATTAAAACAATTTAGGCAAAACCATCAGAGTTAATTCAAACCAAGTGGTTATAGTGGGAACAGGAAGCTCTTAGTACCAGGCTTCACCACATGAAAGAAATTGGTTATTCTGGAGTGCCTGAAAACATCCAACAGTAAGAGTCTGCCAAGGATAAAGAGGCAACAAAACCCCCACTCTTTTGTTGTAGTTTTGCTTCCTGAAGGTCAGGTCTATTTCCAGCTGTGATGAGTTCAAGTAAACTGCTCTTGTGGTATCCAACATAATACTTTTGGTGGGTGCAAATCAGTCTGGTTGCAGCTGCCCAAATCTTCTTTCCTGTATTCATTGTGGCTGGCATTGGTGACCCTCCATGTTAAGGGGGAAGTCCCAGTATAGCATGGCATTGTCTGTTTTCCTGATCTCTGAATTTTCCAGGCTGATAAATGTCATTGATGAGATGGATGCAACAATTACTATTAAAGTTTGCAGCTGGAGCAGCTTAGGAACAGAGTTTTCTTGCAACCATGAGGACTCAAATCAGTCATGAAATCCCAAGGCAGCTTCTGCATTGGTCTTTGAGGCAGCACAGGCCAGCATGAGGGTGTGTTCCTCTCTGGTACTACTGTGTCCTGAGTTAATCCCTCTCCAAATGCAAGTATACCAACACAGCTCTCGGCTGTCAAGCCCCCAGCCAATACCTGTGAATCTTGGACATATAAGGACATGTGTCAGCATACTCTTGATGTGTCCAACAGTTTGCACTTCTGCCATTTTTTCCTTCCACATCACGCATTTCCTTTTTTCTGACCATCACATTTGCTTCTCTCCAATCTATTGAAATTCTTCATTTCACTTTCTCCTCTTTGTTCTTCTCCATATTCAGATCTTACACTTTTGCTGTCCTACAGAGAAAGACAACATGGGACAAAAGGGCCATTAAAATGGTGAGATTTGCTGTCAAAATTGTTAACCAAGCTGCGAACTCACCAAGTGTCAGAAGATTATGAAACACTTTGAATATGATGCTTAGATAGCTTGCGGGGAGAATAGTCAACTTATGGAGGCTTTTGACTTTATTTCAGGTAGTTTACTTGCCTCTCAGCTGCTGCTTTTACATTCCCAGCAACCCCTACCTCTGACTTCATTCTCAAACTTTCCTGTTTTGCCCGTGCTGTTTGCTTGCTGACTTGCTTTGGCTGGGGACAGGACCTGTTTGTATTAACACAAGTTGGACAAGTTTTGTTTTTTCCAGGACATATGCCAGTTGTGACAGAATTCTCTAGCCCTCTGAATTAAAAATCAAAAGTCCTTTAAAGTTAGTAAACACAGTGGCCTTATCCCACCCCTAGACTCTTCTGCACACATCACACTTCAGTGAAACAGTCTCTTGTCAGACCAGCCTTCCAGCCTGCCAATGTTTCTCTTCCACAAACTTCACTTGTGACATTTTTCCATGCACATGGGCACAGCACAACAAGCTCTCAAGACCCTCTCTAGCAGAACACTCCTGCCCTGCTGAATCTGCTTATACCCATGAGCTGGCAGCTGCTCAGAAATTCAAACTTCTGTTTTAATGAAAATTTTGAGGTGGTTTCTGGTGGGGAACAAAAGCTCACTATAGCTATTCCTTTTGGCTCAGTGACCTTTTTATCCCCTACGTGCAGTCTTGAACCTCAAGCACCTCCAGCATTTAGGAGAGTGCTAGAAACCGCAAGAAAATGCAGCATGAGTTCTGAAAACAACATAAAAACAGATTGGACTGTTCTTAAAATACTGACCAAAATATCCTGATGAGCCATGAAAGTACTAATGAATCACACCAAAGGATGGGCTAAATAGTAATAGAAAAAAGCTGTTTCTTTCAGTTCCCTGCTGGGACCAAAAAGTTGATTCTTCATTACTGACTTGTTTCTTTTCCCTCTTCAGTGAGTTGCTAGCTGTAATTTATGATTAAATAATTCCTTTGGGAAATGATTCCTCATAGGGAAAGAATTACGAAAAGGAAAAGAGATTTCCTCCGCTTTCCCCATTCATCAAACCAATGAGAATAGCATTCAGAAAATTCTGATTTCGTGACACAGCCTAACCTTTGCTTCGAGTTTTGTTTGGCTGATTATTCTGAAGATGGATTGAGTGGCATCGCTGAGTCTTTCCCACTGAACATTAGCAAAAAATTTTTTTACTATGAAAAAGAGCTTACATTTCACGGTGACCTCTTGTCTTTGGCAAAAAGGGTTCTGCCGCAACTTTTTCAGAAGGCAGCCTTGCCTTTTTTATGATAAGCAATTTACCAGAACAACTCTGTTTAAATGAAATTCTAGCAAAAATGTCTAGCTTCTGTGACCTGAATTCAGTGTTCACTATGCCTTATCTAGGGATATGGATGGATATACCTTATCCAGAGTAAAGGGTTGCAATTTTGGAGCAAAATGTGCAAAAATGTGAGGTCAAGACGGAGTTCTGGCATCCACAGTCATGGTCTTCTACATTTCAAGAATTGCCAAGAGGAATTAGTTTGCTCCTAACACTGTTGTGACTGCGTTTGTGTGGTGTGTATATACAGAGGGCAGAGTTAAAGCTGGAAGAGTGAGTACTTTTATCAAAGAGCATTTAGAAAGACATACAACAACCATAATCCTGTTGGAACTGGAGCTCCTTGGTAGGTAGGAATATATTTGTGACTTCTGTTGATATATTCCGCAATTTGTATCTACAAGGTAAATTAGACACCTTCCTCCATCATCCAGTGTTATGGGAATCTGATTTGCTGATCCAATGTAGAGAATGGAAACTTGGCTAACCTCAGGTCCAAGGGACCAGCCTAAGAGTCTGATTAGTGATTCTGCAACTGGCAAGCTTTTGTATGGTATTAGGGAAGATGAATGATGGCTGTGTTTGGGCAAATTGTTTCCTGTGGAGGAAGGCCAGTCCTCTGAAAGGCTTCTGCCTTGGAGATCTGTTCCCTAAGATAAAACAAAACTATTTGGTCATGGTGACTAAGCTGTGGACCCCTTCCTGCTTCTGGACCCCATGTTATCTCCTTGTAAACTATTGGTCATTTTACCAATGGTCTTAAACCATTGATCCTTTTCCCAATTCTCCCTTTCCCTATAAAAACCCCAGCTTTTGCCCAGTTCAGTGGGTGTGGCCGTCACATAAAGGACTCTCTGGAATGCTACATAGCCCTTGTCCACGCATCAGCTGGGGTAACCCATGAGTGAGCTGAGCTGATCACTAGAGCTGAAATCACATCTAAAAGAGCTGATCACTTGAATCCTCAGGGTGAGTTCATAGGGGTTACCCCAGCTGGAAACTGCCTGAGGCCCCTGGACAGCTGTTCCTTGTGGGACCCTTATCCAGGAAGTCAGCGGTGGCCAGGGGTCAGACAGACCCCCAGAACCATCCACAACAGTTTCCATAATTTAAGAGAGAGCAAATCAGCTCATTGCTGATCCAGACTTTGTCATAAGCATTTTGAAAGTTTTCTGTAGTTTCAGCTGAAAAGCATTTGGAATCAAGAAGAAAATGCATATTGATGCACTTTGGGTTTTGGTGAGCATCTGCTTGAAAAAGCAGTGATTCTTAGTCATCCTGGCCCCATGGGGTCACCTAATAAAATAGTTCACAGTTTAATGGCAAGTTTGGGGCAAGCGCAATCATTCTTTTCTAGCTCATTAAAAAAAAAACCCAAAAAACCCAGAAACAAATTACAATATAATTATATGCACAGCAATAATTCAGTCTAAGAGACATCTTGAATACCATTAGGAGACATACCGTATCCAAATGCTGCCAATGTTAACTAAAACTTCAGAAGCCTGAGCCAAATGGAGAGACATCATTTTTTCTTCCTTCCTTCCTCCTTCTATTTTTCACTTTTTTCCTCATTGCTGAAACTAAAAATAATGCTTTTCTTACCTTATTTGCTAACTAAAACATGTATACCTGCTTGTTAAACTGTAATTTCAGCTTCACTTTGATTGATAGCTTGAGTAGGAAAGGTTTGAATTTTTGTCTTGTACAGACACATTCAAATTGCATGGCAAGGCTGTTAAATGCTTAGCTTTTGTAGTCATCATGCAGACTGGAGCTTCCCCAGCGACTGGGAAAAGTTTAAATGAATTTAACGTATTTGGAGTTAATTTGCTTTTTTCCTAGTTTTTAGTGACGGCTTTAATAAAACTGTGGCTGTTTTGGAATGGGGAGTGCATACCTTCTGAGTGAAGCATAGCCAGTGCTGCAGCTGCAGCTGCTTTCTTTCTATATGTGTTGCTCAATAGGCTTGTGGGAACTGATGGAGCAGACTGCTGGGACTGCCAGGTGGGATGGCTCTGCTGTTGTTACTGGCTTGGGCCCAGTTTAATACCTCGTAGCTGAATGGAGGAGAGATGTTGAAGAGGTGTTACTAGAAAAACATTGCTTTAAAATGGGAGCCCTAAAAACCAATGATTATGTTAATGTTTGTTCTAATTGTACACTCTGGAGCATCATGTTAATACCCAAGGAGGCAGAGACTTTCTATTTTTAATGGCTTCCTTCCCACTTGTAGCCAGTGGGTCAAGTGCTTTGCCTATCTGCCAGTCCATAAAGGGTTTGGATACTTTGCCAACCACATGCACCAGTTGTGGGCTGTTGTACCAGGCATGGAAAGAACTTTCATGACTTCTAATGAAGTACTAATAGTGCTGCAACAGATGGTGTTTCTTCTTTGGTAGAAGTGGCAGGAACTGGTTTTTGTACCAGAGTTGCCTTGAATCCAGTTCAGTTTGGAAAGATGTGGGGAACTGTTTAGGATCCTTTCTAAGACTAGAAAATAGCAGAGAGGAAAAGGGATGAAAGGATATAGCCAAGTGGTCCAGATGGAGTCTAAAGCCAGTATTCACTTACTGCTGTTCCTGAATAACTAATGCAGAGCAGCACTGACAAGAGAAAAAAGGCCTTACTGGGTCAGGGTAATGCCCTGTAGGTGACTGTGGCTAGTACAGCATGCTTAAAGAAGGTGGATCTATCGATATCCTTTCAGCAGCAGCTCAGACCTCAACATCCAGACCATTGTGGCCCAGCAAACAATGGATCTGCCATCCATCAATGTACTTCATTTCAGGAACACAGTGTAAACTTCTCACCACCACAACATTTTGTGGACAATAAGGACTAGAGCTAATTCCATTCTATTAGTCAGATACAGGAATGAGTTGTATATTTTTATAGTTGATTGTATGAAAAATTTTCTTTGGCTTTTTTTCAGACTTGCAGACAGAAACTGTTACCAGACTGTAGTGGGTTTTAGTGCTAGCTAAAAATACCAAGGTACTTACTCATTTCTTGCTGTGAGATATGGATTAGGAGAAGGGCAAAAGAGGCTTAAAACTTAAAAGGAAAAAAGAAACTTTATTAACAGGACTACAAGAATAAGAAACTAGAATAAAACCTTCAGAAACCTTTCTTCCCCCTACCCAACTTTTCTTTTCCCAACAATGTAGAGACAAAACGTGGGATGTTAAAACAGTACTAACTATACAATAGTCTTTTCATCAATCTTTGTAGTGAGAGGAGTTTTCTCTTGTCATTCCATGGAGAGTTCTCCACAAGAAACAGTTTTGTTGTGGCTTTTAATTTCTACAAATTGCAGCCACCCGGGCACAAATTCTGCCATTGTGCCCTCCTCCCATTTTCACAGCCCTCCTAGAGGTGTGTCCATGGGCCATGAACTCAAGGAGTATTATTTTAAGGATGAGTTATTCAAAGGCAAAGGTTCTTTCCATCTGTCTCTGTGATCTCTGGGAACAGAGGTTTTCTTCTATCCCTGGGAGCAAAGGGTTTTCATCAGCTCTCATCTCTTTCTCTCTGCTCAAGCATCTCATGGGATCACAGATACTCCAGCATCTGCTTAGCTTCGTCAATGGATGCCTCTGCTCAGATCTACAGCTTGAAAATTTAATTCCCCCAATGCTCTTTCATGAATTAAAGGAGATTTATCGTCCATCTCCATGGCCTTATTAAAAGAATATTTCAGCCCCATTCGGCATCTCCTCATCAGTCCTCCATCTGAGGCTTGACTCCTTCTTTTACTGACTTTGATGTTTCAGGTTGTCTTTCTACGTGTTGATTTTCTCTTTTCACTCCCTGGGGGGAAAACAACCAAACAGATCTGCAGGTCTCATCTGTGTCGCGAAAGGGTTAAATTTTGCCTGGGCTGGACAGTCATGGTGTGGGGTTTCAGGCTGTGCTGGTGCCTCTCTCAGCCCAGGAGCCGCTGGGAGGGAGCAGATGGTCCTCCAGAGCTCTGCTGCCTTTCAAGGCTGGAAAGAAAGAGAAAGAAGTTCCCGAGTTTGGGTTTTTAAAAGGTGGTATTCACAGAGGTGGACTTACTTTTCAGTGGTGCAAAATGCTGTCAGTTCTCAGAACTGGTCAGCTATTGGCCTGATCGCAAGCACAGAAGAAACTCCCAGCAGCTTCTCTCAAAAAAATCACTTCCCTGGGTGGTTCTTATTGCTTTCCCTAAATGTCAAACTATCACACAGACACTCAGTGTTTGTTTTACCAGAGGAATGTTTTTTTAAAAATCAGCTTCTCCATTAGAGGCAAACTTCTATCCAGTCCTGCTGATGAGAAATATCAACCCACTTGAGATAAAATTAGCTAGGAAATTGTAACCTCTTCTTAGCAACGTGGGTAGTAATATCTTCAGATCTTAAAACAAGATTTGGAACAGAATATCTGTTCAAGCCTCATACTGTGAAAAACAGTTTTTAAGATGAAAAAAGGTCTGAATGACTGACTTTCACTGACATGATACAGTTGAACAGGAGAGAGCATCTCTCTTTTTGAAAAATTGATTTGTTGCATCCTTTTTCTGTATTTGGTTGTGCTTTGTCCTTTTTGGGTATGCTTTTTTTTTGTCTTTCAGTACTTTTTGGTCCTCTCCAGCTGAACAGCTGATGTCTCCTTGAGTGTTTTTAAATGCAACAATCATACAAGTAAAGAAATTGTGGTTATAAGTGAGTGAAATCACAAGTCAGTTCATTTCCCTGCCCCCACTTCTTTGTAATCAGGAGATAAAGTCACTCCAGAAAATGCAGAGGAGGCTCTGCTATCCATGGCATGTTGTGCCTACAGTTAGCATACATTTTAAATCACAGTTCTAGAGTTTATTTATACAGACAAATGTCATATGTTTAAAAATAATGAGTTTATTCAGAAAGAAAAATTCTCCTCAGAGTGATTAATTAGTGGAGGGAGGTTCATTCCCAGAGTAACAGCCAGCTAGAATTATTCCAGGCCTTCTCTTGAAGTCAATTACCTGTTGGAAAATCTGTTCAATCCACCAAGTTGGTCCAAGTTCAACAGCTTGAAATAATGAATAGTATATAGAGAGAAACAGTAAATTTTTCCTAATTGCTTGTGCAACTCACTGTAACATGTCAGTCACATTCATGGACAACAAACTGATTTGGGAGTTTAAAGATAAAAATAATAGGGTTTAGACAAACAGTGGCTTAGATGTTTTTCATAGTGGAACAGTTTGGTTTTTCCTAATGTGTATGAGCCTTCCTGAAAAAACAAATGACAGTGATGTTCTTAAAACATGTAGGACTTAACACTCAGTATCATATTTGTTGACTCTTCAATGTTTTGCCTCAGATTGAATTTAACGTGAAAGAAAATAGTTGTGCCATAGAACACTATCACAAAATTGCAGTTGCTACTCTTCAGAATCCTCATCTCAGCTTGCAGGCAGCTGTAAAGCACAGTCAGGCTCACCTGGATGCTCTGGTCTCCCAAGAAAGCTTCCTTATTGCTTTTTTTCTGATCTTTCAGCTAATATATTTTCCTGAACTCCAAATGAGCAGAATCAGATGAATTGCTTTGCTGGGTGGTGACTACAGCTCGATATCCCTCCTATTTTAGGTTTGCTCTTTGGCCCCAACTCTCAGAATTTCATAAAGGAGTAATGGATATATAAAAACATATTTCACAGTGAAACTTGGCAAAGTGACAGCCAAGAAATTATTTTCCCTAGTAATTTTAACACAGTAAGTGTTAAGATATTCTAAGAATATGAAGAGGATGGGGGAATAACAGCATTTAAAAAAGCTTGATGTCTCATGTTGATGTTCATGGGGAGATGACATTTGTCTTTTGTTCATAAAAAGATCTGAGATCTAATAATTTCAAAATATTAATGGCATACTACATAAGCAGAAAATGAATATATTGACTAAAGCTGGGACTGATCTTTTCCAGTAGGTTCCTAACATGTCTAGTAAAAAGAAGAAATCTAATTGAAAGAATTTATGCAGTTGACAGGCCAGAAGAGCTTTGGTGGAGATGCTCTTGTCAGTGAAGTAAGTAAAATGCATTTGTAAAACTTTCTAAGTACAAACTTACACAATTAAGTCTTCTGATTCTTAGAGTAAGCACACAGGTTTGGGGCTTCTTTTGGGTATTTTTTGTTTATTTTTTGGGGGAGGAGGTTGTTTGGATTTGTTCAGGGTATTTTTATTTCTTTATTTCTTCTTTTAAGTACTGAGTTTCTGACAGAAGCTAGCAAGATTTCACCCAGGAAATTCAAAGTTATCTTTGACCATGAGTTGTCAGCTCATTGTCATGGTTTGTCCTTCTACTTAAAAAACGAAAATCCGTGTCAGGCAGAGGGATTTAAAATTAAAAAGGTTTGGTGTGGAGGAAGCCCAGTCCTCCAACAGGCATCCTCCTTGGAGATATGTCCCCTAAAATAAGACAAAACTACTTAGTCACGGCGAGACTAAACTGTGGACCCATTCCTGCTTCGGGACCCCGAAGTGTTATCTCCCACTAAACTATTGGTCATTTTATCCCAGTCTTAAACCATGAATCCTTTTCCCAATTCTCCCCTTCCCTTTAAAAACCCTGGCTTTTGCCTAGTTCAGTAGAAGGTCATCACTGCCCCCCTTCATTGAAGCCTGCCAATAATGGAGTCCACAGAACGCTACACAGCCTCCCATCTCTCATCCACGTGTTAGCTGGGGTAACCCATGAGCAGAGCTGGGATGATCACGGGGCAGAAATCACTTCTGAAAGAGCTGATTACTTGAAGCCTCTGAGAGTGCTCATAAGGGTTACCCCTGGCTGGAAGCTGCCTGAGACTCCCTGGACGGCTGTCCCTCTCGGGACCCATATCTGGGATGGTGGCAGTGCGGGGGTCAAACAGACCCCCAGTATCAGCCATTAACAATTTGGGAGGACCAATTTTTGGTTGTACGGTCAGGTCATTTGAAAGATGTTTTCAATATTAATTTGGTGGCAGAGGCAAATAGACCGGTTATATTTTCTAGTTTTCCTTGGGAGGAGAGACACCCATAGTGCTCTTGCACCCAGTTAAGTTCTTTACTTTAGATTATGTGTGTGTCCAGGGAAAATGAGGTGAAAGACACCAAAGAAGAGATGGCAGCTGAGAAGTAGCTGTTGGTTTGGAAAATCATCAGGTGGGAGCCAGTGGGGCCTGGGCTGGTGGTGGGGCAATACAGGGAAGAGGCAGGTGGTATGGGAGGTTCATATATATGTAATATATATATATGTTTATATCTTCAGAGGACTAAAGTTCTCACTACTGCTAGAGAATGTACAGAATACTTTCTTTCTCTGGTGTGAAAATACTCCTACTTCATGCTTTTTCTAAGATAAAAATAAATATCTGTGCGACAAAGAAGTTTGAGATATTTTTAACTTGTGGTAAAAGAAATAAACTACTGCCATTTTTTGTTTTCTGTCTGTGCCTGTAAAATTAGAAGAAACCTATTGATCCACACAGCAGTGATGCACAGAGCATTTGTATTCTGAGGAAGGTAAAACAAAATCACGCATTCAAAGGAAAACCTATTTAATGAATCCACTTACATTAATTTGCCACCAATAGAGATTCTTCATAACAAAATGGATCATTGCTCACATGAAGGCAATGACTAAACCCAGCAAGATATATGTTCTATACAGTAAGCACCAAAGGAGACAGTGCCGTGCAGGTCTCTATGATTTATGGTGCTCTGTACTATTGTCTCCTAGGCTTGTACCTGATAAGAAAGGAAAATTCCAAGAAATGGCAAAGACTTCCTTCTGTTTCAGCTGCCCAGTTTTTTGGTATTGTCTGAAAGATGATTTCTCGGGCAAATGTTACTTAGTTTTCAGTCATATCATTCCTAAAATATGCAAGAAATATTTAGTGAAGACCATCAATGGAAAGAAAAAAGACTACAGAACACACTTGAATATGCAACTAATTATTTTTAACTGCTTTTCCAAAAGGACTGTGCTTTTAATAGTAGCCTGCTTTTGTAGAGCATCTCTGAAATGCAATCTTCAAAACATGGTAGGCAAATTGTGTCAACATGTCTATGGGCTAGGTAAGTACTATTAATCCCTTTTACAGAGAGAGAAAGCTGAACATCAGAGAGACAAGAATATTGCTTTCCAGCTTTCATGTTACAAAAGGACTGTCAGAGCAGAGAGTATTGTGTTAAATTCCACCTACTAGGTCCAATTTAGCCTTTTGCCTTTCCAGCCAAGGAGTCTGTTACCACTCCATCTTTTCAAGTCACAGGTTATAAGGCAGGATGGCTTGTTCATTTCTGACACATACAACATGTATCTTAAGTTAACTGAAAGCTTCTAAGTTAAAGGTTTTATAAATACATCAGAACGGATGTAGTCCCTCTTAATGTTCCTCAGCTTGAGACTGTATCACCCACCACCATGTTGCTTGTGTTCACACTGTGGATAAACCCTGCAAGAATGTATGGCCCTACTAATATTTGTAGTGTTTTTTACATATCACAGGCAACCTGGGTATGGATTACTGGATGCATCTAATCTTACTTCATGCAGTTTCTTGAACAGATACTCAAAAAAAGGCCAAAGACTATCAAGAAAGTTAAGTTCATGGTGAAAAGAGAAACCTAAAAACACAGCAGTCTGTGAAGGCTAAAAGTCTAAAAGCAATTTTCAGTCCTCAGAATAAATGTTTTTTCTACATGGAAGAGGATATATTTTGAGGTAGACTTGCTTAGTGGGATGGAGATATACTTTGATTAACACTTTTTTGATCCTCTCTTGCTGAAAAATAAAAAACACCCTGAAAACCTTAAGCTCCAGTTAGGCTGCACACAGATGAATTTACCTGGGAGTGGGATGTCTGCTGCAAGGGCTATCTACAGCTTCAAGCTGCATTATGTGTAAATCCAGCCAGACTGCAAGAATCTTTATACAGAATTCTATCCCACATGTATGTTGAGTGCTCTGTTAATGCCTATCAGGATAAAGCCAGCCTGTTTTTCACAGTATTTATGAGACTTTCCATGTGGCCTCAAAACTACCACTCTCCAGTGGCAGCAGCCACTGATAAGAGGAGCCTGGAAACTGCCCTGGCATGGAGAGGGTTGAGCCTTTCTGTTTGGCAGAGGCACCTCTGAAACGAGAGCTGATGGAGGTGCTGCCAGTGCACTGGCAAAAGGCAGGAGCAGGGAGCTGTATGTGTAAGGCACTGGATCATGCTGTTGTTTCCAGCTTGGTGCTGGCTCCAGGGTACTGCCAGGTGCCCTGAAGCAGGCAGAGCTGGTGGAAAACACCCCTGGCCTTTGCAACAAGAGTATTGCCAGAGCAGAAGGTAGTGCTTTCTCAGGCTTGTCTGGAGCCATGGAAAAATCCTATAGGACCTCAGCCCTTTCTTGGGCTAATATACTGCTTGTATGCAAAGGTTTGCCTTTGCCCTGCCCATGCTAATTAAAACCACACCACACATCAAGGTTATTCATGTAATAATTGTTCCACATACAGCCAGCCCAGGGATAAGGTGTTTACCATGCTGTGGGATGCTACCCAATACTGTGCATGGCATGGGTAAGCCTGTAAAGATAAAAGGAGGGTGATTTAGACCTAACAAATGACATATCATTGAAAGCACAGGGTAAGTTGCGTGACAAGGAAAGGGGCTGGAAATATCACTCCTTCTTTCAGCAGCCTGTAAGACCCAGACTTAGGGCTGGCAGAAAAGGGAAAAATCGCAGCAGGTTTTATAAAGAGTTTATGCTTCAGAGTTGAAAGCTTTTTAAAAAGCCAAGGAGTGCAGGTGACAACAGCACAGTTTTCTGAAGGAATCTGATTTTGGAAATAGGCCTGTTGAGAATATTTGAAAATCCCATTGGCTGTCTTTTTGGTGTACTTTTGTACTTTGACACCCACAATCTCTCACTGAGAAGTTTTGTGAAGTTTGCACAGCCCAGAGCAGCTGCATGCAAAGGAGAATGCAGAGTTGGCTACAGGAGAGCTCAGACTGGGGTATATTCTTCCTCTTGGTAATGAGGTGGTTGGTGGGACCTTCTAATCCTGGTCCATGAGGATGTGTGAACTTCAGCACGCCCCATCTGAAAGAAAAAGTGGGATAAAAAGCATCCATGAAAAACTCAACATTGGTAAAGATACAGAGGGTAGTAAAAACATTACCTGGTATGGGGATAGACAAGGTAAAAAGAGCTGTCCTGTATATTTTGTATATCCAAAATTTTTGAGGTAAAACTGAAAAGTAAACAGAAAAAGTGGAAATAGTACCAAGAGTTGCCAAGAGAAAGAAACAAGATATCTGTTCATGTATTCTGTGGACTGGTCTCCCTACTTTCACACTGATACCACAGCCCATGTGCAGCTGTGGGAAAGAAAGAGTTGAAAAGGATGAAAATGTCTTTAAACACCTTCAGGAATTCTGCTGCAGTGAGGGGTAAAATGAAGGAAAAAGAAAATACATCCTTCTTTTCCTGATCTGTTTTTTTTATTCCTTATTTGTGGGTACAGAGGAGCCCGCTAGGCCCGAGATACTGGCTCTCCCCTGGAGAGGAGATACTTCTCTGTAAGAGCGACACAATGTCGCTCCCAGGGGTCTTTGAGTTAGTTATGTTAAACTGTTGTGTTTCATTGGTGTTCTCCCCTGCTGCTCCACCCCGATACAGGTATCTCGAGCTTCCCCCCGCCCCCCTCCTTCCCCATAAATATCCCGGGTTTTTCTCTGTTTGAGAGATTCGCTGTTACTGGCACCCTTCACTGGAGCTCTGCCTAAATAAAGGCTTGTGCTTTGGTGGAACACTGGACCAGCTATCTTGTCCCTGCTTCCTGTGTTGCCTGCCGCTGCTGCTGCCGAACTGAGCTGAGCTGAGCCGAAATTACTCTACTATTACTGAGCTGAGCTGGAATCACTCGACTGCTCGAAGCAGCTCACATGCGCTTCGGGCCAGCCTTTCTCAAGGCTGCTTCTGGAGAAGTCGCGGTGCTCCGGGCTTTCCGCCGCCACGGCACTTATTTAACACACACAAATGAAAAGTTGGGAATAATTAATCTCTGGAGTCAGGTTTTACTTTCATTATAGTAGATCTTAGTCCGTGTATATAATTGGTTATACTAATAATTATCATCTTCCTCCACACTTCACTCTTCATCTGAACAGAAGAATGAGGTGTGAGCAAGAGGACATGGTAGCTTTGAGTGTTTCCCAATATTGGATGCCTGAAAAAGGAAGCTCCCACAAGTTAGTGGGAACAGTTGCGTTGTCTTCGGATCTCACTGAAGGAGCTCTTAAGGAAGCAGAGAAAGAGGAAGTTGATTTTGAGCTGGTTGTCTCTTTCATTACTTGTTTAGGTCTCTCTTGTCGCCCTGAAAGCTCAGCTTTCAGGCTGACATAGTTTTCTAAGACTTTCCCAGGACAGTAACTGTAAACATAGATATGAGTACATTCCTTCTGTTACACATCTTGTGATGGACATCTCTCATGGCCAGTGCAGTGAGAAAGCGTTATCCTGACCATCCAATCCCTGGCCATGGTCAGAAACCTATAAATCTTGGGAGGAAAACTAAACTTTCTCTTCCTTTCACCACACCTTGACCTGTGTCCATGTGATGTAGTCATCTTCAGTGGCAACATCTGGTGACCCCAACGTGTGTTGCAGGTGACGGTTACAGGGCACTATCTAGCCTGTGGCTATGGCTGTTTTTGGGCTCTCTCCTACGGAGGGCCTGGTTGTAAGGCTGTGGTGTGCTGCTCCTGATCAGAAACAGATTGATGTTTCGAATGCTGACTTTTGGCAGTTGTATACATATGGCAAAACTAAAGGGTTTTTCCCTGCAGTTGGGGCGCTTCTTTTGAAGCTGGCTTGGGACGCATTACGCGATTCCCTGATTGAGGCTCTGGTGGTATATTGGGATCCCAGTCTGGCCCGGTTGCTGGGGATCTGGTGAGGGGGCGACCATGTTCTGAGAAGCTGCACGTCCTCTTATACCAGATCGAGAGCTGCTTCCTCTGCCCTGGGTGAGAGGTCTGGCTCTGGCTCTGGCTGTGGGAGCGGGGCAGGGCTCTCCCTCTCCCCCGGTGGCATGGAGCCAGAGGGCAGCTGTGTCTCGGGTCCTGAGGTCGGCTTCCCCAGGATTGCTGGGGCCCCCAGCGGGTTGAACGGGGTCACTGCGGGACTGGTGGGTCTAGACCCGCCTCGGCCAACATCCCGGAGGTGTAGGCCTGAGGCGGGGTTGGATCCTTGCCAGTGAGCCATAGGGGGCGCCACGGAACTGGGGGCCGTAATGCCACCTCGGCCAGTGGTGGAAGCCCAGGGCGGGGTTGCCTCCTTCGTGTGCCCTCCTGGTGCAGACCGATGAGGGGCTGCCTGAACGGGGGGCCGCACCAGCCCTGGGGGATGCCTCAGGGACGGTCCCATGTCCCTGCTGCAGCTGGACTGTGCCCTGCCCCACAGTGGGGGATGGGACGGGCCTGGGCCTCCGTGCCAGTGGCCGTGCATACGCATGCTCTTCCAGTGGAGGAGTGGCCGGCGCCGCTTTTTGGACCTTTCGCCCCTGAAGAAACGCTGTTAGGGGTGATTCTAAGAGCTGATCCCCCTGCGCCAGATTCATGTGGCATGGGGATGGGTGCTGTGAGTGGTGCGGATGCTGGGCCGGGTTCTGCCGGCCCCATGCTGCGGTTTTCCCCTCCTGTGAGCTCGGGTTGTCCCCTGGCAGCAGAGCGGGACGGTACCGTGGCTCTGTGGGCTGTGCCTCTACTGGCGCCTTGGTCCCCCCAGCGCTGGAGGTGAGCTGTGCCAAGCTGGCTCCAACCCACCCTGCCTCGGGTTCCCAGGCATTGCCCGAGCCTGCGGCTGGAGCTGGCCCTCCCCCGTCGCCTCCTGCGGCCGCGGCAGACCAAGGTCCTGCGCTGGTTACCACTGGCTCCGGTGGTGCTGCCACGGGACAGAAGCCGGTGGCCTCCATGGACAAAGGCTCCCAGGCTGCTGGAGCCTCTTTGGCTGGCCTGTGGACTTTGTCCTCATGTAAAATGACTGTGCAGCTGAGCGTATCAGGCATTCCATGTGCTTCCGAATGCTTTGGTCCGGTGGGTGAGGGCATGAGTGCTCTTCTTGTGGCATGGTTGAATACCACTGCTCAAGGCATCATTGTTCACCTAGGGGATATTTATTCGGATTTCCTGGGGCGCATTTCTGCCATGGGTTCCACACTCATCCCTCCTGTTCCTATCCCTGCAGGACCCGGATTTGCTCACCTTGTGCCTTTTGAGTCTTGTGTTTGCAGAGCTGAGAACCACCTGCGGGGAGATGATGCCTTTGGGTTCCCTGGACCTCCCTGGGTCACTGGATTGTTGTTCTGACAGCCAGAGATCATCCTGAATGGGTCTGCACCCTGTCCATCCTTAGTGAGATGCTGTCAGAGATTAGCCTCCGCGGGCTTTTTGACACTAGCATGGACATCATGATTGTCGGGCTTGCTGATGGGACCCCGGAGTGACCCTTGGACCCAATGCTGACACATTCTATGCAAAGAAGAACTTGATACTGACTCTTTGTTCATAATTTTCTGTTGTCTTCTCTCATGATAGACTAGACACCCTCTGTGACTTGATGCAGGAACAGCTGGATCACGGTGATCTGGAGCTTCGACCAGTCCCTGGGACATTCCTGTTTTCTGTATCAAGAAGAAGTCTGGGAAATGGAGGTTTCTACAATACTTTCAGAAAGTTAATGGTATGATGGAAAGCATGGGGATGTTGCAGGCTAGCATGCCTTCACCTGCCATGCTTCCTGCTGATTGGCTAGTCCTCATTGTGGATCTGAAGGATTGTTTCTACAATTCCTTTGCATCCCGATGACAGACTGAAATTTGCCTTTCTGGTGCCAGCTATCATTAATGCTGAGTCCACACAGCATCAAAACAAAATCTCCAAATCAATGGAGATTTTTCCATAAGGCATGCGAAAATTTGCCGGCATTTGTGGATGATATGGGTCTGTAAGTGACTCCAGAAACAACCTCCTTGAAATTATTTGAGGGTCAAAAAAATTTTTGGGATGAACAGTCCCATATCTGGATGTGCAAATATTTATTTTGCATTCAGAGCAGACACTGCATGAATGATGTCCAGATATTAATGGAATTTTACATGGTTGTGTCCCTATATGGGACTGACCATGACACAACTGTCTCCCTTGTTTGGTCTATTAAAGGGGGACTCTGATTTTAAAGTCACCTCTGACACTGACCCCAGAGGCACAGCAGGTGCTGGAGGAGGTTCTGCGAGATGTTTCTGCTCGTCAGGTTGATCGCATTGACCCTTCCATTGATGTCGCCTGTGTTCATTGTTACTCCAGATTTGCATCCTGTGGGTATCATTGGCCAGTGGAATGATGAGTGGTCTGATCCCTTGCATGTCCTAGAATGGGTTTTCCTGCCCCATCAGCCACAGAAGATGGCAACTGCGATGTGTGAGCTGATAGCTCATTTGATAATCAAATGTCGACAACAGTGTTTACAATTGATGGGTGCAGATCCTGCAAAGACTGTGCTCCCGGTACTGTGGGAGGACTTTGACTGGAGCTTTGCAAACAGTATTTCCATGTAAAGTGCTCTGGAGAATTTTTCTGGGCAGATCACTTACCATCTGCTCAGTTGTAAGTTGCTGCAAGTGGCAAACTTTACAAAACTTTCTTTGTGGTCCAAACATAGTCAGAAGCCTGTGCAAGGCTCCACTGTCTTTACTGATGGTTCAGGGAGGACTGGAAAGGCCATTGCTACCTGGAAGGAAGGATCTGAGTGGCAAGTTTTGGAGAGTTGTGAGACTGGGTCAGCCGAATTGGTGGAATTACAGGCTGCTGTCATGGCATTTCAGAAGTTTTCCCAGGAACCTTTCAATTTGGTCATGGATTCTGCCTATGTGGCCAGTATAGCCCAGAGGTTGGGTCATTCAGTCTTGAAGGAGGTCAGTAATCCTGCCTTGTTTCATTTACTGAAGGCCCTGTGGAATGCCATTCAGGCCCGGGTATATCCATATTACGTTCTGCATGTGAAGACTCACACCAGTTTACCGGGGTTTATTGCAGAAGGTAACACGAGGGCTGATAAATTGGCTAACCCTGCCTGGGTGGCACCTCAGCCTGATACGCTCAGCCAGGCCAAAGCATCACATGGATTCTTCCATCAGAATGCACGTACTTTGCAGAAACAGTTTCAGCTGATGTCAGCTGAGGCCCATGACATTGTTGAGTCTTGTGACGACTGTCATGCACTTGCTGTGCCTTTGCCGGCAGGGGTAAACCCCAGGGGCCTTCGGGCCTTAGAGCTTTGGTAGACAGATGTCACTCAAGTTGCCAAGTTTGGCCGCCTTTGGTACGTGCATGTCAGTGTGGATACCTTCTCCTCTGCCATGTGGGCTTCTGCTCATGTGGGAGAAAAAGCCTGCGATGTCATTGCCCACTGGAGGCAGGCCTTTGCTGTCTTGGGCGTGCCTTCTGCTGTGAAGACCACTAATGGTCCTGCTTACACCTCTCAGAAGGTGCGGCAGTTCCTCCAGTTGTGGGGTGTGTCACACAAGTTTGGTATCCCTCATTCTCTGACAGGTCAGGCTATTGTAGAACATGCTCACGGTACGCTGAAGCGAGTTCTGCAGAAGCAGAAACAGGGAATGCAGGGGGAGACCCCGCACAGTCGGCTGGGGAAAGCTTTATATATCCTCAGTCACCTCATGGTTCCACAGAACTCCAGTAACCCGGTCCTGTTGAATCATCACCTTTCTTTGTGGGCTTCAGATGAGACGCCTCAGCCTCAGGCAAAAGTTAGAGTGAGGAATCAGGTCACAAAACAGTGGGAAGGTCCCTATGACCTCATTGCTTCGGGGCGCAGGTATGCTTGTGTATCCACAGATACTGGGGTACGCTGGGTACCTGCGAAGTGTGTTTGTCCTGACCCGCAACCGCAGAGGCAGCATTTGACCGGTGAGCGGGCTGGAGGCCGTGACCAAATTGGAAGTCATTGGATGGGTGGGCCATCGGATGAGGACTCAGATGCAGATGATGTGGGTGCTCACACTGATCGCCCATCCACAAGCAGGTGTTGATGTTGGACATTTGTTTCATTTTTTTTTTGTTTGTTTGTTTTGTTGTTGTTGTTGTTTTTTTGGGGTTTTTTTTTGTAATAACGAAAGGGTGAGATATCACCCTGAAATTACAGCCTTCTGATTGTATGGAGTATTGTATTTTTCTATTATTTATCCTTTTGATTGTTTAGAATGTTGCTAGTTTCTTTGTTCATTTTTCTTTTTCTTTTTGTTTAAACCAAAAAGGGTGAGATGTCGCCCTGAAAACTCAGCTTCTGAGCTTGCTGACATAGTTTTTTAAGACTTTCCCAGGACAGTAACTGTAAACATAGAAATAGGTATACATTAATTCTGTTACACGTCTTGTGATGGGCATCTCTCATGGCCAGTGCAGTGAGAAAGTGTTATCCTGACCATCCAATCCCTGGCCATGGTCAGAAACCTATAAATCCTGGGAGGAAAACTAAACTTTCTCTTCCTTTCACCACACCTTGACCTGTGTCCATGTGATGTAGTCATCTTCAGCGGCAACACTCTCTAACAGTTTTTGGGAGCTGTGTAGTTCCAGCCAAAGTAAACTATGGTAATACAAAAGCACTAAAACTACAAAGGTGAGCCATGAGCCCATTAATGCTGCCAGGAGAAAAGAAAATAATTAGCAAAGTCTATGATGGGCAGAGACAGCTAAACCAAATTCCACCTCTGTGAAGATAAATGTGCTGCCAACACCAAGAGCCTACAATATTATGGCCTTTAAAAAACATGTATTTCATAAAAATGAAAAATAAACTGAAGAAGCTGCTGGTGAAACTGTTGAGAAGCTAGACTGTTCATTTATACACTAACATCACACAGGGTTTGCCAGCTCAGCCAGGAGGCAGAGCTGACAGGACTTCCATGATTTTCTTTTCATACAAACCTGCACTAAAGCTGGTAGCCATGGGGAATGCCTACTGAAGAACATGATTTTTTGTTTCTTGTCAGAATTTTTTTTATAGTATTACAATTGCCTTTGGTGACAGCCCTGACCATCAGCAGTGGTCACAGCATTAATATTTGCCACTGCAAGGTATGGAACTGTGTGGAAGAGCCCAGCCAGGGAAACAGCTGTGCTGGTGGAATATGGGCAGAAGAAGGGGAGAGCAGATCATCAACCTTTGAGGTGGGGAGAGTTGTTTTAAGTAGGTACATCTCGCCAAAGCTGGGGGCAACAGAAAAGTTGTGGGAAACAAGCAGTGTGGCACTGTGCAATACTGAGTGTGTGGATTCACCATGCCTGCCTGCAGGGCCCATGGCTTTTCATGCAGTAGCAGGGATCAGGAACACAGTGGCTGCAATGCTGCTCTGACAAGCCATGATAAATGCTAGCT
The DNA here is from genome assembly GCF_001522545.3 of Parus major. Classification (NCBI taxonomy): domain Eukaryota; kingdom Metazoa; phylum Chordata; class Aves; order Passeriformes; family Paridae; genus Parus; species Parus major. Next base: position 26,770,201 of record NC_031770.1, read on the forward strand.
TTGTTAGTGTGTGTGGCAAGTTACCAGGAGCTCAGCAAATTCCTGTGCCTGGAGAGCCTCACACTGGGAAGAAAAAATGAGCTGTGAATAATGATAATAACAGGATTCAATGAAGCAGATGTAATCCACATTTCTTCAGCTGATCCTGGCTTGCAGCACCAACTCTGCTTGACAAAATTATATTCACAGGGATCTTTTCAGAAGTTGGTTTCAACAACTGAGCTATGGTGTGGCTCAGGCTAGTCTAGAGCTATAATACAGGATTTTTTTTCTTGGAAGTCATATTTACAGAGTACTCAAGTGAAGCAAGTACCTTGAAATATTGTCCACACGAATTAGTAGTTTGAGGAGAGGTTTCCCACTCATTTTTAACACTGCTGAGTTAATTTTTTCTCTTTTAGCTTACCGTCAAAAAGCCTGGGTAATGCTGAGCTTCATGCAAATATGTATCTTTAGCAAGCACATAGGAGCCTGAGAATAGCAAATATTGACCCTCTTCCGTGTCAACAGAATAGGAAGTGCAAAACTGGCCTTGGGCAGATCAAATTTCATTTTCAAAAGCAACATTTGGTGTATTCTTTCTGCTTTCAGCGCAACTTGGTATGTTGATGCTAAGAGGCTGAAATCCTTCCTCTGCAGTTTGCCTTTGTGTGAGACATTGGTAGCAAGTCAAATTCTCTGGGATGCTCAGGATCCAGACAGGCACCATACATATTTCTTCTTCTGACCCACAATGCTATCTCTCAAGCTATCTCCTACAACTCAGTTGAGACACCCTCCTGTACTCTTCAGATAACCTGGAAAACACCCTGCAGGGCTTGAGCACTTCTGAAGGTAAGCTTTCACATCTACAGTTTTCAGTTCCACTACATGTCGCTTCTATTGGGAACGGCGAGAAGAACGACACAGACTCTCTGGGTGTTGAACTGGAGAATTTCTCTTGGTTTATTACCTCAGATCTTTTTTATAGACCGATACATGAAAGTACAGAAAAGAAAAACCCTTATTGGTTAGTAAACTAACACATCACCATCATTGGTCAGTGGGGTACACCACGCCTCGACCTTCTTTTGCAAGAGAACAAGGAACAGACAAACCACCTGCAAGGCTGTTTTCTGTCTCTGAGGATTGTTTTAATTCTTCTTTATGATTTCCCAGGCCACTTTCTCAGGTGAGACTGAGAAAGTTATGTGGCCTACTATTCCACAGGCACTATGCTGCCTGCTTCAGAGTTAGCATCCATAACTACACTTCACTATTCTTTTTGGACAAGAAATGGATGCTGTTTGTGTTGAAAATCACTGTTATTTCAGTTAGACCAAAGTAAAATGTAAGCAGAAGTAGTTATTTACAGCATGCACAGTAGGAAATCAGTCACAGTTATTTGTGTGAGTCTTAAGTGGAAAAAACCAGGCACACATGCCTGGACCTTTGAGAATTAATCTTGTTGTGGCACCTGGCTGGTGCTCTCCTGACTCATCTCTTGCCTTCCTTCATCAACTGTGGCCACAGGTCTCCAACAATTTGGCCTGGCATTAACTGTCACCACAAAGAACAATCCTACCCACAGAGTCCTATCCTTCCACCTCCTCCTTCTCCCTGGTGGCCTTGGACATGCTGTGGGGTCATGTACTGGTGGGGGCTAGACCACCCAACCATTTTGAGATTTACCTTTATTTTCTTTTGTTGTTGTGAATTTATCTTTCGCTGGATCACTTCTTTCACCTTCTGGACTGTGAAGATGCAAGAATACTTGGGGCAATACCAGCAAAGGGGCAGGTGAGGGGTAGGAATGCAAAGTGTCTGCTGGGCTGGGGTGATTTAAGGTCTCTGAAATTGTGGCCTCACAGTGTTTCTGCCTGAAGCATCTCCACGTTTGAAGCCAAATATTTGGTGTCAATCTATCAGCAGAGATATTTGATACAGTTGCCTAAATTAGTTAGATGTGTGTAATCCCTGACTGGCTCTTGATGGAGGAAAGATGTGACAGTGATTAGCCACTTCGGGACAGCTTTCATTTGAAGAAAGATGGATATGATGTGATAGTTGGAAATCTCAGAGGTGTGGGAACCGTCCACTGCGCAAGGTTCAAACTAAATATGGGGCTTGAACTCTCTGTCAAACTTCAGAGACCTTCTCTTCCAAATAAATCTGAAGCCCATTAGCAACTGCTACACATAAAAGTTAGCAGTTATACTCCCGTCTGTTGGGCAGTAGATGTACAACATGGGCATTAAATCCCTGCAAGATATAAGCTACACTTCACCATATGTTATTTAATTGCCAGTCACTGACCAGCACACCTTTGTTCACTTTGTTTTCCTACTGGACAAAAGCACTGCATTGGTTTTTACTATGTAACTGTAAAAGGTCAAGGCAGGTTATTTTTCTACATCATCTTTTCAAGGGTAGCTGAAGCCACATGGGCTCCTAAAACTTGTTCTGGGGAAAATCTGGTAAATCTGTTTTAATTTTTTTGCCATCTAGACATATCCCACCAACATCATAATCAAGATTTGACAGTGAAGCCTAAGAAATTAGATATGGACCAAAATTTTTTAATGTGAAAATATAGGTACTTTGAACCTGAAAGACAAAGAAATACTATGAGTAGTGTGAAGATGCAATTTTCCTCTAATTTCACTCAAAGTAATTTACCACATTAATTTTTTTGGTCAGAAAGAGAGTTGCCCTAGCATTTTGTTCAAATGTATTGGATTCACAGAGACCAGCAGGAAAGATCTGGGGAGATGTTTTTCAGGAATCACAGTCACCAAGAGACTTGTTCAGGTTTGCAACAAATTAGCAGACACACAGGTCTGCTCTGTTTCCCCAAAGCGGGAAGGCTGGGCAGCCAGTGGAGTGACGGCTGTATATAAGTCAATGTGATTCTGAGATATAAACTAGGAATGACCTCTCAACAACTGCATTTTAGGCACAGGGAGACAAATACATCTCAGTCATGTGTGTATTGTTGCGGCTTTGAAAAATAAATATGAAACACCCAGAGCACATGAAATGGAAGAAGAGGTTTCAAGAGAACCAGTTTCACCTGGAAATATATTGCCCAGCAGCCCAAGACTCAAGTCAGTTCAAGTGGCATAAGGATGCTGCTGTATGAAAGAAATAGTAAGAAGAAAATCAGGAAAGTCACAGGAAATGAAATAAAAATTCTGGTGAAGGCATAATCCATGTTGCTGTAGCATAAAAAAATGAGAATGGAGTATTGAAGAAAAAGCCCTTGTTTTTTCCTTTCTTTGCAAAGGTTCAGCTAATGAGTGACTCAGCCTTATATAAGAAAAGTCTTGCTGGGGCATATGTGAGTCACTACAACAGATCTTCTGACTTTCCTTGGGACTCTTCGTTACAGGATCCTTGTACTGGGAAAAGGAAAGGGATAGGGAAAAACTTGCATCAGTATTCATATAGCTATGAATACAGATGAGATTATGCAACTGCAAGGAGATTACATTTGTCTCCCCTTGCATAAACAGGTGGTAAGAACACTTACAAGGCAGTCTTCACAGAAGAAGTAAACTGTCAGACTGGTAAAAAAAGACCAGAAACACTATAGACATGAGATTTGAAGGTAGGAGAACTAGACAGGGACTTTCATTGCTTCAGCCTTTTGGAAAAGCACTGACTCTGCAGCTGTCCAGTGTATGATGCACACAGAGATCAGGTGTGATGGGGGATGTATTCCCCAAGTGAGCAGATATTTGCTGGGTAACCTTTGCATACTGCTGGAATAGCCACCTGTGCCTGAAAGCTGGGTAGTAAAACTAATGCTCCCAGTCCAGGCATATCTTACAAGGCCAAGGCAGACATGGAATTTATATTGCTTTTGAGGCTTGTTTGTCTTTCTGAAAGGTTTGTTAGGTGACAACCCCCTTGTTTATTTTTGTTCTGGTGCTCTTTCAGATTTCCTTTCCAGTCCCTACATTTAGGATTTGAAATACCTCTTTATGTTGGAAGATAATTTTAAAAAACTGATTGAGCCACAGCTGAGCCATTATCTGAAGTTTGTAGGTAAAAGAAAAACAAAGCCCATCCCAAGAAGCCAAAAAAGAAGGGGACATTAAGGGTGTCTCCTAACTGTCCAGCTGACACAAACCTATTAGCTTTGAATCAGGTGATTCCCATTTATTTTAATGTGAATTGTATTTAATTAATTAATAGGCGTTACTTTTATGTTTCAAAGTTGATGCCAAGTTTTACTTGTTTTCTACTGAAAATTACAGTCTCCTAGGGCCAAATGGCCAGTGCTGTTGTCCTTTCCTGCCTCTCATATTAAATATGATAGTCTTATTCTTCCAGGAGAGCTAACCACACCCATAATGAGCACTTCTCAGAATCAGTCCTGCCAGGACCCTGCACTCTGCAAAAATCACCTCAAATTAAAATTCCTTGTCAGAAAACAGCTCTGGAAAGGTAACACCAAATCCATGTGTTATGAAGATAAATGCCTGGCAACAAAATTGAGTCCAGTGGTCAACTGGAAAGTATAGCTCAGAGGATCCTGGAGTGTACTCGCTCTTAATTTTCACTTGCTTTCTAACTCTGAAGAACAGATGAAAATGTTACTGGTAAAACTAAGTTCCTAGAGAGAAACTCAAATTCCAGATGACTGATGCCACCCAGGCACCAGCTGTGAGGAGGTAATAAAATCTGCTTTTGAAAAGAAATAGGTAGTGCCACACTGCTATTTCTGCACTTGGGGTTGTCTGTTTTTTGTCTGTTGTTTGTCTGTTGAATTCAGTTGGTTTTAAGGGCTACACACATCCAGGGACTGCACAGTCCCTAGCATGAGTATCCTCACCCTGATTGCCATCAGACTATGTAGTGTGTACTGAAAGAAAAGTTATTTTGGTAGAAGTGAAACTTTTATCAAGCAATGCCAAGGAGTCATTTGGGTGGTGGATATGTTTTCCCTAGAGGCAAGAGATCACAACACTTCAAGAGAATCCATAGCAACCTCTGCAAGGCGAGAGACTGTCTTATCCAAATTTTACCTCATTTTAAACAACTGCAGTTGCCTTTTTTTTTATATTGACAAACTGTATTAACCATGATGCATAGGGACATCCTCTCCAGGTATTAGTTGACAGAAGGAAGGAGCAGGGAAGGGGAAGACTGGGGACCAGGAAGGAGCTGTTTTTAAAGAAGCACCTGGCTGTGTCCTGAGAGGGTGTATGGGGAGGCAGGGAAGGAAAATGAACTGTGTTGGCTGTGGCACAGGGGAGAGGAGGCAGCAGAAACTCAGAGCACAGCACAGAGACTGAATGAATGGCTGTGATTTCCATACATGGATTTTTCAAAGGCTGACTTGTTCAGGATCAACAGCTTCTTTCTGGACATCAGGCATCAGAAAGAGCCAGGCATTCATGTCCCCCTCAGTTAATAAATGGTTTGGGATAGCCTTTATACAGACATAATGGTTTGTTCCTGATGCTACTGAACTGGAAGGGGGTGTGTTTTGGCGCTGAGTCTCCCAAGTTTTGGACCTGCACATCCAGATCTGTGAGCCACACTCCCAGTGCCAGCTGTACACTACTGTGCTAAGGCTGTTGCATCCTGAACCCTGTGTGCAAGTGCCTGGTGAAACAGGTGGTGATGGAAGAGGCGACTGCAACAGCTAAGCATGCATGCTTCTGTGCAATTACAGATGAATGGGTTTCTCCTTTGTGTCAAGCAGAACTCAGCAGTAGGAAACCACATCTCTCCAAGTTCCTAGATTTGCAAATGTTAGGTTGTACCAGACTGTTCACATTGGAAAGGTATTGAAGGCATAGGACAGGCTCTGAAAGAAAAACAGAAGAGATAAATGGAATTGTGAGGTTCCTATGGTGCTCCTGCTGCTGTTGTCACAGAAGGATAAACTAGCTACTGCTTGAAAGGACAGATTTCTGCCCCCTGACAAGGTCATATGGAGCCTGAAAAAAGTGAGATTTTGAAGAATTACGCATCATATAGAGTAGAATTTGCCCTGTTGTTCTTTTAAAAATAGTTTTCTTTGTTGTTTCCTAAAATAAATAATTCTAGTGTTTTTGACAGAAAACTGCCTTTCTATTTTGACCCTATACTGGCAAGCATAGATTTGTGCCCCCTGCCCTGCATCCATTTGCTGGGGTGTTTTCTGAAAAAAAAGAAGTTTTTAACTTTTGTTTTTCATTTGTAAGTCTAAGCCTATTAATTTAATTTCAATTAAATGTTTCAGACTGACCTGAAATAATGTCTAGATTGTCTTGAATTGTTTAGAAAAAAATATTTTCTGTTTATCTCACCTTTGTGTTTGGTTGAAAACTTAAAGCTATCAGTATTTTCCAACTTGAAGTGAAAATGAGCAAATATTCCTTAGCCACTGGGTGAGATCTGTAACTGGCTTGGAGCATTATAATCCTGGTGAAGTCAAAGGAATCAGTCTGATTTATACCAGATGGTTATCTGGACCTGCAAGGGAAACAAAATCAGTATCACAGATTAAATTTATCATAAGTACATGAAGACCTGTTTGCATTGCTAAGATTACATCTGTGGTTCCTCAGAGATAAATTCTGTCCAAGTCTCCAATGTTGTTACCTTCATGCTGCAGACTGTGCTTCAAACCAGCAATAAAATCCCAGGAGGTTTTTGTTGAAGCAATACTTTTGGCTTTTGGGCCCAAGATTTGCACCAGTGTTTATGTGACCCTGGATTTTAAGTACTTTGCTGTCATCTGCTCATTGTGAGTATTTGTGCCAGAAATGAGTATGAAGATCAGAATTAATCAAAATGGATGGGAAGATAATTGTTTTGGTTGATTATTTTTTGGAGAGTGGATACAATAATAAAGAAAAATAATTGGGCTTTGCCAAATAAAGCTTATATAACAGGGATAATTTCTTTTGACATGGGTGGGAACAAACTGTGGGGAAAGATTTCCTGAGACATTGCATTGCATAGGTGAGGAAACTTGCAGCTTGAAAAATGAAACCCGTGATTTATGAGCATAAAGGACTTCAAGTCAATATTTTGTTCCCCTCAATTATTCAGTAATGACTTTGACAGTTCCTCTGAGTTTGAAGATGTGCAGGTTTTTGGGCTGGCAGGATATAATGTACTAGCTGATTTCCAAAGCTGTCACTGATCTTCGATTTATATCTTATATTTTCTTTTTTGGACTACCTTTTGGACATCAAAGCCTGCCTTGGCTCTGAATGCAGTAGTCTCTTTCCAGCATAATTCCAGGATGGCTTGTCCTCCATCATCTGAAAGAAGCTGCAGATTTCCTTCTGTCTTGCCCTGTTATGAGTGCATTTTAAAACCAAAAAGGACACTAGAATTGTGTTTGAACCTTATGCTGAGCCACATGTTGAGCTCCAAGCACTCTTCCCAAACTTACTTTAAATCTATGTTTTTAGCAGATGAAGCATCAAATTTGTGTCACTCACCATTCATTGCTAATGTTGAAAATGGTCTTTGCCTGTTTGAAAAGCATGAGCATTTCTTTCACTGTAGCATTCTGCCCTTTTTCTGGCTCTAAGTTATTTGCATACTTGAAATAATTTAAAATTATGAGCACAGTGGAAACTGTCTAGGATGTATAAATTGCAGTGAATTATTTCAAATTAGAGAAGAAAGTGAAGAATGATGACTCAGCTGTAGTATCAGCATGATCTCCATACATCTGTCTGAATTTCATGGACACATCCCTTCATAAACACAAAGTCCTGTGCTGTACCAAGGCTTTCCTATTGCTTCCCCTCCAAGGAGCAAAGTAAAATCTCTTTTAGCAGGGTCACAGGGAAGGATCCTAGTGGTTTCAGGCACCCATGTGCAAATCAAATTTGCCTGTCTCCCAGGGAGATCCTGGTGCAAAAAGTACTAACTAGCATAGTTATAGCACATAGATATTTTGCTGTCATAGAAAAGTGTGTGAATAGTTTTAAGGACAATTTTATTTAAAAATTTTGGAACTTTTTTTGTTGAAGTCAATGACAACTTTTTGAAGCGCACAGCGAAAGACAGAAGGATTTGGGGACTTTTTGTCAATGCTGTTCCTGCAGTTCTGTGGTTTCCTTAATCCTAGGGAATAACAGATCCAGCTGGCATAAATATCCTTCTCCAGGTTTTTTTTTTTTTTTTTTCTTCCCCATTTCCTCATTTCTCTATACCACCAATATACATTGTATAGATTGAATAATGAGATTTTGCTAGGGCAGAGCATGAAGGGCAGCTCTACAGGTTTTGGGATTATTTAGCATGAAGATGTTATCAGGACATGTTTTTAAAGAAAAAGTGTTTTCTTCACAGGCCTGGTACATAAAGAAGAGCTTTGTCAGGGAGCTTTTGGGATGGCCCATCTCTGATGGCACCAGGCTCCTCTCTTGCTCACTGACACCTCCTGTTTTCCTTTCCAACATCTGAGAGCCTTCTAAGTAGATTTGGGTTCTTCTGAACAACCAGAGAATTTTCAGTTGCTGCTACATAAACTTGACAGCCATTTTCATGCTCTTCCTGAATAGTTACTGTTGCATTCTACAGCCAGGATCATGTCCAGAGAAGCTACAGTTACTGGGAACCAGCATGGGACAGGAACGAGATGGGCTTCTGCTCATGAAATGATTTATTCAGCATGGGAACAAACTCAGATCCAGAACAGAGAGCCCTGAACAAAGGCAGGGTGATGGGTTTTGAGGGACAGAACTAGGGTGGAATTCAGGGTTAGGGACTACTAGGAACACAGCAAGGGAGAAACCCCAGGGGCTCAAACCCAACCCCAGAACTCCTGGGCCGCCCCCCTCAAGGGGTCTGGGGTAGGGCAACTCATCCAGGGCTCACAGGGTCCTGCCTGCAAAGCAAAAGTTCAGGATTCACACTAGCTGGGTTTTACAGCCATGCCTCCACTTCAACAATGCTTATCTGAAACAAAATCTTTGCCTCCCTGAGGCACATCACAGTTATCATCCTTATTTGCAACCCTGAGAATGAAAGAGGAAAGTAGAAAATACTTATTTGTAAGGGATGCAAGAGGAAAATGAGTTTTAATGGTGTACTCATAGTGTCAAAACCCTCTAACTTTTTCTGATGAATAACTACCCAAATACAAGCTATGAAAACATACAGATGTCTTCTCCTCAGGTCTCTGCAACCTGTAAAATTGAAGTTTCATCCATTTGCCTGAAAATAAATAATTTTATGGCTATTGTTCTAATTGCTTGCATGCCTCCTTTTGGAAAGACCAAATCCTTGCAAATCCCAAGAGGCTCTGCTGGAACAGTTATAGTCTGTTCCCTTTTCCATAGCTAGGTTTAGCTCTTGATTTTTCTTAATCTAATCTCCCAGGCAGATCTCCCAAGTAGTTTAGATATTTTTGTTGTCTTCCTGCCTGTGTCACCAAGTTTGTAGAAATGAAGGGCAACACTATATCAGACTGGTGTGACAAACATCAAAAGATAAAGGAAAACCCCAAATCCTCTCTGAGACTTTCATGCCATTGAGATACTCACAGCAGAAGGTGGCTTTGGTGGAATGAAATTTATTAATTGTTGCAGAAGTCTCTGGAAGGACTTGAATTTTTCACATATGTCATGTGAGCTCCTTTTCCAAAAATCCCACGTCACTAACTTGGCTGCTGACCTGTATCCATCCCTTTGCAATGTCTGTGTGCATTGAAGATCTGCAAATAACCAACAAGACAGGCCTGCTTTCAAATTTTCACAATAGAAATACTTGGCTGTGGTAGCAGTCAAGAAAACTAATGGCTGTGGAAAGGCTGAACTGTCAGTAAGAGTAGCAAGGGATGAGAAGTAAAAGCTATTGACTGTCAACCACAGTCTGACCTTGACATCTGTCTGCCCCTTTCCCATAGACAATGTTTTGCAGGAGAAGCAAGAGAGAGATAGCTTTGAAGAATGTTGTTTTGAGTGCTGCAAGCTGGCAAGTTGGAAATGAATGTAGATGCTGGTGTATGGAAGCAGGAGGTGACTGTTTCCCTCTGGGTAATTTGGCAGGGTGCTAGCCCAAACCAGTAAGGCTGCAAGGGTGAATCTCACAGTCTCTGCAGGGCTGTGGGGTTTGTCCAAACCCCTGGGGAAGGCTAGGGACCCTATAAAGTAATTGCATCTGAAAAACAAAGTAAGGGGCAAATTTTAAGGTCACAAAATGTTCAAGAAATCCTCAGCATGTTTGCACTGTATGAGTTGAGAGAAAGGAAAAAAAACCTTTCTGGAACAGAACAGCAGATCAAAAAAATCTGAACTCTCCCAGCAGTATCCTATCTCAGATAATCTTTTTATATGACATTTATTTCCTTAGGTAGAAGATTAGGCGCTTTTAAATGAATGATAGTGATTTTAGTTTCTGCTATCCTTGCATATTGCTGCAATTATCTGCATGGTCTCTTAGTTGCCCTGTTGACATCAGAGAGCCAAAAAGTTTAATAATGATTCAACCAGAACCTGCTCATTCTGTGTTTGTATCTGACATATTCCATAGAATGAGTACCTCTGATATTTAGATGGAATTTCATATTCGTGCCCAAAGAAGGTCTGCTCACCACTTATAAAAGACATTCCAAGGTGAATTTTAGATGGAACTTGTAGTGCCTGTTTCCTTAAGGTAAATTCTATTTTATTTTGACAAGTCCCTCTAAGTCCCTAGGTGACTCTAGTGTGTCATCTAGTAGTGTCCTAAAGGCTCTGTTGAAGAAAAATGTCTCTTATCTGTGGTCAAGGTATTAAAAATCGAAGGCAGCATTCAAACAAAACATCCTAGCTATGGGCTAGGCTGAAAGGATAACTCAGGAACTTTAACCCCAAAATTAGAGGTTGAGAAAATGAGTATTTTTATTAATTTTTAGATGTGATGAGGGCATATAACCTTTTTAGACTGTATCCCTTGAGAGAAGAGGTATATGCACTAATGCTAGAAACAGCCCTAACAGCTGTTGTGCTGGAGGGCTTGTTAAGGTTGGCATTTCTGCAAGTCACTGCATTGTGCTGTTTGGACATTGCAGTGCATTTTTGTTCATTATATTTAATACAATTACTCTCTGTGTTGTTAAGTTGTACCCCCTGCCCCCCCTCATGTTAATAGCTTAGTTCCAGTTGTGCCCTCCTACCCCGGTTGCCAATCCACCCTGACACCTGCCCCTTGTTCCCGAGTGTTCCCTGCTATCCCTCCCAATAAGTTGCCAATCCTCCCTTGTGACAACCCCTGCCTGGACCGCCCCCTTTGCAATTCCCCTATTCTTCCAAGCCCCACTGGACCCTGTGCCCCACTCTCCTCCCCTTGTCTACCCCATTGGTTTATGTATTTTGTAACTCCTTGGCCATGTCCTCCTCCCCAGTCTTTCCCCTATTGGTTTATTATTTGTACCCTCCCCTTGCTCCTCCCCCACACAAAAGTTGCTGTACCCCTTTGTCTTTTGTCTTTCGTCCCTGGAACCTTCAAGAGGATAAACCTTTTTTTGGAAACCACATGGAAGACTTCTCCCTTGTCCTTGCCCCTGCCCTCAATGCTTGACAGCTTGAGTCGTAGAGCATAAACCCTAAGTTGTATCCTGGACTGTGCTGCTTTTTGGGAACAGCCCACTCTTGGCCCTGTGCTAGGAGCTGGCAGGGGAAAATCTAGTGCCACATCACTTGGATTTACTTTGCCTGGCCCCAACACACAAAGGGTGGCCCAACTCAGCTGCCTGGAGGGCCTCAGTCACATGAGATGCTCTGATACTCTCCCATCAAGAGTTTCTACTCTCTATTAACTGACTCTCCAAACTCATTGACTTTAATGAGAGTCTTTCCACTGACATCATGACTTTGATCTATACCCTTAGTACATAACACATTGTTTCAAATATGAGTCTTAATATACTTACTCAGTCTGCAGCTCTTCCAAGTTAAATACCAATAAACAGAAGAAAAAAAAATCCACAAGACAAGTTTAAGAGATTGCTCTCTTGTGTCTGTTAGAGGCAACTCTTGACTAATGCAAAGAAGCAGTAGGAAAGGGTATCTTTTGCCTAGGAATTCAGAGGCTGAGGGACTCTTTGCAGACTGTTGCACAGCTGAGTTATTTTCTATCAGAAATGGCAACAAAACCTCTCATGCAATAGTTAGACCAGTAAGAATGCTAATGGAATAAAACCTTCTATGTTTATGTCAATTAAATCTGTCACCCACTGTATTTTTCTCCTATTTTTAGTGTGGTTTTCTGAAGAAATGAGGCTTATACAGTTGCCATGGCTTGTCTATCCATCTGTTGGTGTCCCCCACCCTGCTTTTCCATGTAACTTTACAAACTGTCAGCAAATTTCAGCCAATCTGAAAAGGAAAACCTCTCAAAGATACTGCCATTTTTATGAATTTCATGAAGTCTGGTGGAAATTTTCCATAGGTTTGATTAATGCCCCCTCAAGGTAAAGCTGTGACCATTCAGCTATCGTCCTTTCATTTTGTCTCAAATGTACCAAAACCATCTGCCCTTTCACTGTGTGAAAGGTTTTAAACCAGTTGGAGTATAGGCTGTTTCTTGCTTGCCTCAAAGCAATGGAAAAGTAAAGGTTTTGTGGGAGTCAAAGATGTCACTGGAAACTTGGAACTGTAGGGTGTCAGACTAGGGAAAGAGTCTGTAGGGAAAGAGAAATAAGTGAACCATGATGAATAGGTGACAGCAATAAGGGAGGAATGCCTATAAGGAATCATTCACTGTCAATTTTTCAGGAACATGACTATTTTTGAAGGATGCATAAACATCAGAAAACCTGAGAATACTGTCAGTGGGGGGTGCAAAGTAAGCCCAAAGATGTAACAGGGTGGTAGTAAGCTGGTTTCAGCAGTATTGTGGGGGTATGTAACAAATCCATAGGAAGCTGAGTTTCATTAGCTCAGCTGCTGACAGAAAAACTAGTTTTAGTGAGCCTTTTGTTGGCAAGGTGAGACGAGGGAATGAATGAAGTTATTCAGAATATATGCGCTCATGATTTCTTTGGGGCTGTGCAATTGTATTGATAGAGATAGCAACTCTTGTTCATGATAAATTATGGCCAGAAAGCTTAACTCTCCTCTGCTGCTGCCTTCCTCTCAGCACACACTCTCTTTCCTTGATTCCAGGACTTAGTTCTTCTTAAAAGGGATGATTCTCTTGCTGTGCCACAAAGGTGGAACTGCGCTGATTAAATGCAGTCTTTGTGAGCAGCTCCTTGGATGATGTGAGGAGGACCCTGCTTTAGAACTATGTGGAAGGGTATTCTTACTTGGATGGCAATCAGAATGTCTTAGTGGATGAAGCACTGGCTGTCTGTTCATCTATCATTAAGGAGCTCGAAGAGTCAGTTCAGTCCAGACAGTAAACAAGGAATTGCTGACACTGTCAGCTCTGCAAGAGCTCAGAAATACCAGCATGCCATCTGAGCCATATCAGTGGAAGCACACAAGGATTACATTCTTTTGGTGATGGCTGCATTTTAATGTGAATAATCTGATGGGAGCCTGGTGGTGTCTAACATATTCACTCTTGCCTTGTGGTTCTTTTGCCATCTCTAATGTTGTTAGTTTTAATGGCACAACTATTATTTATATATTCAGTTAGATATGTGGGTTCCATCCTGACCCCCCTCCTTTTTTTATTTTTTTTTTTTCTTTTTTTTTTTTTAGTTATACTTAGTTTCCCTGAGAGATAGTAGCATTAATGCTTGGGTAGTTTTCTGAGAATCTGGGACTGAAAGAAGCTTTTGGGAAATGACAATTATATGTCCATGGCTTTCATTTGGTGTGCTTTATTTTAGTTTTTGTCTAGGCTGAAAGCTCTTGTTGACTGGCAGAAGATGCACTGAATGAGTGAAATTAGGCAATTTGGGTTTTATGCCCCCCCCCAAATCATACAAAGAACTTGTATATTGATTGAAGTAAAATACAATTTTTTTGCTGAATTTATAATAGTTCCTGGTGCAAAAAATATATATATATATATAAAAATACTCTTTTCCCCCTATTCCCCATGTAATTGATTAAATTCACATGAATTTTTGCTGAACTTTTATAGAAGTTTGTATGCTATGAACAGAACATTTTTTAATGTTTGTATCAAGGTAATTCTATCAAGATGTGTCTATTTAATCAGTGTATCTTGGCCAGCAGGAAAAAAGAAATTACTATTGGATTGGAAATTATGTTGAAATCTTTTATATTCCCCTTTCTGTTGTCAGCCCAAGGTGGCCCATGTCTGTCTTGGGGATCTTGTGTTACCCCATAAAGTCCACTCCAGGACTACATATATGGACACATAAGGACTCTGTAGTGGGTTTAAACAGTAGTAAAAAAAAAAAATCTATGGAAACTTGTCAGAGGTAATTTAAGCTGTTATCTTTTGAAGCTTGAAATTTGCAGTTAGTTGCCTATTGCCTAGTTGCACAGTGTTGTGTCCTGGTTTCATGGCATCATTAGGAAAAAACCAAAAGAGAACAATTTTCACAGTTTGTGGGGATGAACTGAGGTGAGGGCTCCCAGCACTAAGAGAAAACTTGTGGATTTATGTGTAGTTTATGGTGCCTTTTTGCACAATAAATCTAAGGAAGAAGTTTTGAGAGCATCTGAGAGGTCTTGTATGCTCTGCATGAGTGGAAAGATTCATTATTATACTGGAATGATTAAGAGAAGCATTTTATTTCCAAGACAGCATGGAGACACCTCTCCCTCCATCTTCTCACAGTGCAGGGAGCAGCACTGACTTGCCGGGCTGACTAAGGTAGCTTCCCTCCCTCCCATGGGACAGACTGCTTGCTTGCCCACTGTGCTCCTTGCAAGAGATACAATGGGGATAATATGAGGTGTTGCTTCTCCTCAGCAGCTGGTTTGGCCACTAGGGAAAGTCAAGCACTGCCCTCCACTCTGTACCCCTCACTTATGTCTCTGCCTGGCCCTGGCTGCTGAGGAGCAGCAGAGGGCCCCTGTGGGCCAGCATATTACTTGAATTAACAGGGAGAGCAATCAGCACTTCTTGTAAGTTTTTTCACGCCCCTCCAGTTAAGTACAACTTCAAGCCAGGGCAAAACCAGGGTTTCCATCATTTCTGGAAGACAGCAACTGTTTCTCTCCAAGAAAGCCAATAGCAGCTAGAAATGAAAAAAAACACTTGTAGGTCCCTCGGTCAGTCTTTGCCTCTTGCTGTTTTTTTCTTTTTTTCTGTTCTTCTTTTTAAGGTATGTTTGGGAATGATGTGTCCATGCTAGTTTTACCTGTCTCTTATGGAGGGTTTCCAGTCCCTTATTTTAAACGAAGTAGTATTCCTGGATGAAAAGGCCAAGTCAATGATACAATTTGTTTATATGGATTCAGTGGTACTAAAATGTGGGGTGGGGAGAGAACAAAATTCCTTCATTATCTTGTACTTTTTACTTGTCAAGTTGTACACGCTGTCAGTGAAGCTGTGATCTGGAATGATTAGGGATGGTGTGGCCCCAAAAGGCTGTTGGTGGGGAAGAGGAGTTAGGGTGTCTGCAACTATGTCTTGGAAGGAGTGTGCTACATAGTTCTCATTTTCTGCATGCATGATTAAAATTAAGCAAAAAAAAAAATCTTGGCGCTAGCAGTGGGAACCACACAGATGTGAACTGAATGCAACACTGATTTTATTTTTGCCTGTATGCCACCACTTCCTGTGACCTGAAGGACAGATTTATCTCAGAGTTTTCTACAGCACAGACAGAGACATTTGTTGGGAAGGTAGAATTAGAAAGAAATTATAAATATGACTTTGTAGCCAGAAAGGCTAAGGAAGAAATACAAATGATAGCACGGTTTGAATAATTCAAAGAAACCAGGCTGGTATGCCAGAACACATTCTTTCCTGCAATAAAACCAAGCTGAGACCCCTCATCCTAGCTTTGTAAGGAAAGGTCTGAAGGACCCTGAGATAACTAAAAATATGCAAAAATAGTGATTTCTGTAGGTTGCACACAAATGTTACTGTATTAGTATACTTAGAAAGATTGGTCAGTGAAAGAATAGAATATTCATATGTATAGATTATATAAGTAATTGTAAAAGAGTGTCATGGGGTAGCTCTCTTGGTCTCTCTTGGTCTCTCTTGGTCTCTCTTGGTCTCTCTTAGTCTCTTTTGGTCTCTCTTAACTCTTTTCTTAACTTAGCTCTTAGTTCTTTTGTTTTCTATTGTTTCTCTTACTACGTTCTCTTGCTGCTCTTTCCTGCTCTCCTTTATCTCTTCTTCCCGGCTCTCTCACTTCTGTTCTGTTCTGTAACTCTCTTTCATAGAAACCTTAAGTCTTAAACTCATGTATTCATATCTTACCCTCTCTTGTATTGTTCTCCCTGAGCCCGCTTTGAGCTCTATTTGCTGGCTCATAGCAGGCTCTCTCTCTCTCTCTATCTCACGCCCTGAAATAAACTTCTAACACCTAACTCGATTATAGAGGTCTTTGCCGTGTCTCTGACCGTCCCCAAAAAGCGTGTCCTACCGACATTAATTACCCTTTTCAGAAATAATGGAAGAAAAGTAGTATATTCAGTGTTTCATGATATACTTTCTGTGTTTTACTTTAGGCAAGTCTTAACAGCTTTCCAAAATCCCAGATCTGTTGGAGATTTTATCCATTCCTTCCTTGGAACTGAGGATCCTAAGCATTTTCCCAAAGTGATTGATGCCAGCTCTCATAAATCCAGGTAGAGCACAGGCACAGATCATGAGGAAAGCACACATGACCATGTGTGCATTTATGTACCCTGTTTGGTCATGAGATTCATAGATGCCAACTTCCTCCCCAGTCAGGGGACTCCATACATGCATGTGCATAGCCAGAAATACTTCTGTTGTGTGATTAAACACACATCATCTCTCCCTATGTTTCCTGAGGATGGATTCTCCTAGGAGATTTTAAGCTCTGCCAGCTGGTTGGGCGCCTTGGGGGTGTATCATTGCTCCATGGCACTGCGGAGGGTATTTCCATTAGCTGTCCATGTCTCAATAGCCCCTTCTTATGTGTGTAGGCTCCTGCTCTATTCACATTCCCTGCATTTTCACCTTCACAGCCATGCAGGTATCAACAGGAATCAGCCTGGTGCTAATTGCCTCCTTCAGAGACCTTGCAGCAGCTCCTCACGGCACCGGCTCTGCTCTCCATCAGCAGATGTAGAAAGTCTTTGCCTGAAAAGCCAGGCACTTCACATGGTGCCTTAACTTGAGGCTACCAGGATGAATAGGCTAGAGGTTGACTTCCAAGGAACCAAGTTCAGATTTGGTTGCAGAGGGAGTTATGTTTTAAGACCTCTTAAACCCTTGGGAAACTTTCCAGTTTCTGGGGTTATCACTGCTTAATCATACCCTCAATCCAGTGCAGGGTTCTCAAGTTCTCTCTCAAGATGGAGCTTATTCAGGGAGTTCTATGGATTTTTGTTCTCATGCTTGCTTTTTAAGTGGGACTCTTTTGCAATTTAATTTGAGGTTCTTTGTTAAAGGTATATGCTTTCAGAAGGTTGCTGAGAGTTTTTTATGTAGAAAAAGTTAAATATCTTTCCTCCATCTTTCCTCCTGGTTAAAAGGTACATGACACCAGAAAATGTAACTGGGAGAGGGAGCAAGATGCACACAGGAGAATGGGTGGCATGTTGGCATAAGACACAGCTGACATATGACATTCAGAGGAATTTTTAAATTGACATTCTTTGGACTTATCTTATTATGTGAGTATTACATTTTATCTAATGAAGGGATGGAAGTATCTGGTGATGTAGGCCAGAGCTAGTCTAGCCATATTTTTGCTTGCTTTTTTGTATCTCCCATGCTCAGAGGTATAGTTATGCTTTTGAAAGAGGACTTCATTCAGAAATTTAAGGTATGAAAAATGCATCAGCCTCTGCCTGCACATTGGCATTTAAGTTCTGGACTCAACAGTTCTCCATTTATGACACATCAGGAACATATTTTGTTCCACTCTAGTAGCAGCCTATGAATGTTACTGGCTTGTTGGGAAATGAGATGATTTGTCTAAAGCTCCAGGCAAGGGACATATTTTTAAAGTAAGAGTAGAGTGTTTAAGTGATGCCAACATTAGCAAGTTGTAAATTACAGATGAGGTGCATTGAGAAAATAGTGTGTTATTTCTTTGAATGCTTAAATTTCTGCGCATTTCAGCAACTTGTTTAAAGAAGGCAAGAGCTGGACTGTCAGCATGGATTTTAGTTTTGCAGTGCTGTGGCTTTCTATTTATAGTGGTCATGAAGGAAGTCCTGAAGGCAGCATTTCCTGTAGTGAGTTAAAGATTCCCTCATATCTGCAGTGTTTGATTTAATTTGAATATTTGTCATGGTTAATGAAAGATAGTCTGGGAAAGAGGGAACAAACAAAGTTTTTTGGGTGTCATCAGCTTACTTGCATCTTCCTATTAGTGGTCAATGACTATGATGCTCTGTGGATGCCAATGTGGGATGTTACACATTGCTGAGGGGATGTCACTTTGTATGGTAATCTTACAGCCTTGCATGTTAATGTGGAGACTCTGGCCTATCTTGTTTATAGCCACTGATCAAATGTAAAGCACTTACCTCAAATCTGAGGTGGTTTCCTGATGTCACCCCTAAGTAGGAAGGAGATATGCCTAGAGTATGCATGTGCAGGTCTCTGGCTCTGCTTCCAGCTGCAGAACTCCCCACTGCTCTCTGGTGCTGGAGCTGTGTTCTTGCCAACCAGCCAAGCTTAAGTCACTTAATGAACATCATAAGATTCTTGTCTTTAGTTGCCAATGTGTACCTTTGGGCAACATTCACACTCTCCAGTGCCTGCTAATTAATTTGTTTTCTTACACTTTCCTGGGATTTGGATTGACACCAAAGCCCCAAGGGGAGGATTCTAGCTGTCAAAAAGTGAATATTTATAATGAGTGTAAGGTGTAGATGGAAACCACATAGCTGTCATACAGCAGCTATGATATAAAAGATGCTATTTCTTCCATACTTGTTTCCTATAAGGGAAAGATATATTTTAGAAGGGCAGAACACAGCTACAAGACAGCTACATGGAAACTGTAATTGAATGCACCACATGCTGAAATAGAGTAGTGTGAAGGAACAAGGCTGTGAGAAATGTTTTAATAAATATTAAGTCTGTGGATGAGTATCAAAAATATATAAGTATTGACTAAACATGGCTGGCTAGCCTGTGTAGCATTGTCCAGTTGAGGAACATAGGATTTAGAGTGGGAAGGTGAGGTTTTCCTCCTGGCCCTGAAACTACTTTTCTCTAATGCCTCATGTTGTATTTTCCTCTGATTTCATACTCTTCAGACTAGAAACATGTGCCTCATTTTCCTCAGTTTCCTCTTAAATGCTGCTGTTTGCCAACATAATTCCAGACCATTGATTATGAGTTATGGATAGGATCCAGGAGTGAATATTATGGAAGTCTGAGATACAAATTAATCATCATTGTTTTCAGCTCCTGGTCCTTTGCTGAGTGACAGCAGGATTTGCAGTGCTGTGGAAGCCTTGTATAGAGACCAAGATTCCCTTTCTGTAGCTGGGACTTCTCCCATCAGCCTCCAAGATCCGGTGCTCAGGGCTTTCCTGCCTGCTATGATGCCACCCCTGCTCCCAGGCCCTGCACCCTCACCCCTAGTGTCAGGATCCCACAGGCAGTGTCAGCTGTTGAAATGGTTTGTTAATTAACTATAGGGAAGCATCTCTTTAAATCAAAATTCATCTTCCTGCAGTCTGATGACCATACAGAGTAATCCTAGCACGTAGCATCTTTCTCCATAATGGCACCACATTATGGGTCTTTATATCAAGGAATCCTTTGTGCTCCCTGTGGTCAGTGGATATAGAGAGCTCTACCCAATTGCTCTTGCAACATCCTGTTTTCCTCTGGATGCTTCAGGGAATCTCTTGATATCTTCAGAAGTGCCCTGGAAATGGTTTAAGAGAAGTAAATAAATCTGTTTTAAATACACTGTACTACTGAAGATGATCTGAATGATGAAACAAAAGACAAAAGTATGGAGGTGACTAGTAAATAGCCAAGGACATAAAATAGGAGGCTGATGTATAGCTCATTTATCACCTGCACGTCCTCTGTCTTGAGTGCAAACCCTTGTGAGGCAGAAACCAGCATCTCAAACCTCTTTGCACGCAGTGGAGTTACAGGGAGGTGGTGATGGTCATTTGTGTGACTGATTTTTCCCATTCCCACTGTGTAACTGCAGAATACCAATCTGTAGTCTCCAGGCCTGCACTGGAAACACAGAGACAACCCTTTCCTGGGATGCAGTGGGAGGTGTGTGGGCTGCCTCCTGCTCCGTTTTAGCAAGAGAACATCTCTACAGCTCCCCATACCACCTTCTGTAGAATGACAAGCAACATATGACTTAGGATTGAAATCCTTGCAGCTGATGGAAAAACAATTAAGATCTCATTAAAATTCTGTGTAGAGAGCCAAGAAAAGGAAGATAATGTCAATGGAAAGGTGATACGTAGGACAGTACAGAGGATTCTCTTAAGTTAAGCCTGTCATTAGACAGGAGCACAGAAGGTGATAATTGTACAGTGCATTTCATTCATCCCACAAAGAATAATTAACACTTTCCCTTCTGCCTTCACTGAAAGGAATGGATTCAGTACATATGCTCTCTTGTTAAGGCAGGAGTTGTCATATTCTGGGTCCTTCTGTGCAGAATTTTACTGCTAAGTTTCTTCACCTGCTGACTGGAAAAGGAAACTTTGTTAATCATGTGAGAGAATGCTGATTTCATTAATGTCTTTGTGTGTTCTCATCTCTTGCTGTTACAGAAATTATTGACCCAAGAACAAGCATCAGAACTGGCTTTCAGGTAAACACAGGATTAAATATTACCCTAAATAGGGAAGAGCTGACCAGAGATTGCTCGTACCTTACATCTGCATAGATGTACTAGAAGGGGTGGAGAACAGTTCAAATAAGGACTTCTTTGGCCCATATGGGCTTCCAGCAGCCTGGAAGGATGCTGGGGATTTTTTTCTTAAGATTTCTTTCCAGGCTGATTCAGTTAGTGACAGAGAAACCAAGATTCTTGCAAGGTGTAGACTGCCTTGTTACTCTGATCACTCCCAGTCCTGAGCAGTATTATTGTGACAGAGTGACACCTACTTTGCAAAGCAAATCTTAGTCCCACCACGTCCAGTCTGAGTGTTTGCACATAGCTTTACTTTGAAGTTTGCACTTGAGCCTCCCACACTCCTCATGAAATTGAACTAGAGGTGATAGTCTTCACTTCCTTTTGAACTTAAGAATATGTCATTGCATCTTACTACCCAGGTGATGCTGTACTGCAGTGGTGACTATGCTTCAAGGCTAGGGTGAAGTGATCAATGTTTGTGTAGTCTTCCTATTTCACAAAAATAATTCAGATTGACTAGTTAAAAATTACAAAGCAGTCTGATATTGTTGGCTGCAAATTACACGGAGAAAAATAAAATACTCTACCCACTCTGATACTTTTGCCAGAGTCTCTTTAAGAGAAGGTATGTGTGTACAAGCTAGTGTACTTTGTGTTAATTGAAGCTCTTCATCCCAATTCCTGCCAGAGACAGCCCAAAGAACCTCTTTTCCCTCAGTCTAGATATCTTCAAAGGTTTAGGAAGTTTTCCTTAGGATGTTGTCTTCTTGAAGCCTAACAACAGCATCAGCAAGGGCTGGCTCTGAGTCTTGTGACAGCTGTAGCATGAATGGGGGAGCTGCAGTTACAACTCTCCCCTGACCTGCTACCCCACTGTTTGTGTTACACCAGCATGGCTAAAGTGGCCCTGTCATGCCCACAGTTCATCTCCTTGGTACTTTGGGCCTACAAAAGTAAGCTGCTACAAGATGCTAGCTTAATTTCAGCGCTGTAGACACCTGCTAGCATGTGCACTCTGGAAGCACTGAGCCAAATTCCTTCTAAATGCTTGTGTACACTCTTGAGACAAAGCTATAAGATATCCTTGCCTCGCTTTGAAACAAGCTGAGATAGCGGTATCCTGTCCTCAGTCCTTTGCATTTCTGCAAAGGTGCAAGTGGCCTTGGCTTCTGGAAACCAGGGAACATCTGTATACCCATACCTCCCTGGCCTGGTCTTCACCTGTTAGCCCCACAACTAACATGCGGGGCTTACATCGTTTCCATACAGCCCCTTCTGTCACCCTACTGCAACTAGTCCAAGTTAGCACATGAGTAATCTGATTGAAATTGTGTTTGAGGGAGAATGAAATTAGTTCAGGGGCTAAAAAGAGATATGTCATAAACAAGCTCTCTCACGTTTCCTACAGCACTGACACTATTCCCAGCATAAACCCAATGGGCTGCACATGAAGTCAGTTAAGGAAGGGTCTTCTTTGGGTTGGTCTACCTGTGTCTACATAGCCATTATTTGGATTTCAACCAGTCTATTTTCATCCATAGACTGCTTATCATCCATCTGTGAAGCTTACATTCCTCTGAATGCACAAGGAAGTTAAAAGGCAATGAAATGTGATAATCAGGCAGAGGGAGGAGGTGCATTTGGTGCTTTGCTGAAAGTTAAATGGATGTGGTTTCTGGTAGTGAGAATGACCGAGTAGGTGCTGGTGGTAGAGTACTGGTAGGCCCAGAGGGATGTCTGTGAGGTGTGAGCAGTGGGGGCATTCAGGGATAAAAACATGCACACTGCCATGGTAGGAGATGCTCTGTCAAGCAATGAAGAAATCCTGGCTTTTTGGAGTCAAGGAAATGTTGCCTTACAGGATCAGGAAAGTTTGTAGGTATAGATCATCATCCTAGAGGTCTCCAGATAGTCTTATAGAGTGACAGAAAGAGCAAGAGAATTTCTTGGGCAAGTGAGGAGCAATTACCCATCTCAAACTCTCCAACTGAGGTCTTGGTGTCATTCCCTTGTAAACTGAAACAGCAAACAAAGTTAATGAAACCAAAACTTAAAGGTTAATGATGCAAAACACAGCAGGAAAGGCAGGTCATAGAATTACAAAAGGGCATTGTGATTTTAGACCCTATTATCATGTATCAAATTATTATATTCCAGAAGAACTGTGAATGGAACTCAGTTGCCAGTATAAGGGAAGGAGGATATCTGTTGGTTTAGGGACAGGAGACCACCAGCTTCCAAAACTTTTTAAAGTATCAGTGATTTTTGTATGCCTAACAGAAAAATATCTCATGCTGGGTGCCCAAACCCAGAGGCCACTTTTTTAACTTAGTTTTTTTCTGGTTGAAATGGAAGAAACATACCTAACATACAGTCCTTTCCTACAGGCACATTGACTTGAAAGTTAATCACAATTTTGGCCCCAGATGCTTCTCTGCCTGTGGGAGTCCTAAAGGATAGCTGTTCCAATAAGTGCTTAAAAATTGTATCATAAAGGCAAAGTATAATCCAGAATGATCCCAAAGGAAATAGAGGTAGAACTAAGTGTTTCAAGCCCTCATCAGTGTCCCATAGATTTCACCTGAAACAGAGATAATTGCATGAAGTGTTACTCATAGTAGACGTGCACTGAAGATGTACCTTCATATTTTCATCAGGGAAATCCTGTATAGAAAGATACTTCCTTCTTTGCTATGGGCAGGAATCTTAATACAACATGATATGTAAAGAAATGTAAGCAAAATATTTTTCAGCCATGTATCATATGCTGTGTTATACTGTATGGGAACTTGGTGTGTTTGTATGTATGTTTGTTTTGCAAATTCATTTACAAACAGCCAGGACTGTCTCCATACCAGAATCCTTTGCTAAATCAAGGAGTATGGTGCAAGCTACTTACAGTCTTCTTATGTCCTCCCTGTAATCCCAGGCAAGATAAATAAAGAAATCTCTAGGGCTGAGATGTGAGATGCAGTATTGATAAGCAAATCTGGAATGGCTGTCACTCAAAATATCATTAGGTCAACTGGTGAATTAAGATGGAGATGGAGCTAAGTGAAATCCTGCTGAGGTGGGGAGGAAGGGATGTGTGAGGGGTGTGTGTGCTGTTGGGTCCCTTGTGGGCTTGCAAAAAGGCTGAAAACAATGAGGTCTGAGACTGTGGAAAGTTTTGAGTTACATGAAGCTTAATCTGAAAGCTCAGTGAAGCTGAAGAAAATCCCCCGTGGTGCATGAATATTGCATGTGTTTATGAGGCTTCTTTTTTTTTGAAGAGCAATTGCCTCAAATGCAGGGACACAAGAAATCCACTAAACCTCAGTCTTACTCTGCATGAGGGTTACAATGGTGTCCTGTTTTACGGCAAATTTGGGACGAAACCTACAAATGGGATCTCTCTAGAAAGCAAATTCAAGTGGCCCCTTCCTCAGCTGGTTCAGGAAAATATGTCCTTGGAGAAAAGTGGAAAAAACTGTTGTTTTAACAAGCAAAGTATTTACAACCATAAAAGATTAATAAATTAAACAATAAAACCCTTCGCTGTTCGGAAGAGATGGCAAATTCAGAAAGTCATTTCTTTTCATGGGGTGTAGCTCGGCTCGCTCAGTCTCTTATCAGTCCCTCTGGCACTGGAATGCAGTGTCCCAGGCCTGGTGGGCTTCAGGTGTGACCTCCCAGAGGTTTTCTGGGTTTTCAGTCCAGAACAGGGCCAATCAGCTCCAAGAAAAAGAAAAACCACAGTACAGGGAACTTCTCTGCTTCAGCTAGCTAAAAACTAAGTAAAAAGCAAAGAAGAGCTCTCTCCCACTGTCCGTGCTGCAGACAACACAGTCCAGGAACAGAATGTGGAGAAGTGAGTGAAGTTTCTGAGAATAAACTGTGGCTTGTTCTCTCCCCTCTGGTCTCAGAGCCAGTCTTAAAGGCGCAGAACTTAATATCCAGGATAAACAGAACAGATGATTGGGGATACAGGCATCATAAAGTCACCCCAGGACAAATGGATAAGAGGGGAGAAAGGAGCTCCTTTTTCTCTCAAGGAGAATATGATAATTTCTGGATCAATTTCTCGACTCACATCCAAGGTCTACATTAAGTTACAAGAGATGAAGAAGATAAGAAGTCCATATGCAATACATGCCATGAGCAACCAGAGAGGGAAACAGGCATGACCTCTTGCCTTATGCTCACCACATTTGTTCAGGGGCAGCAAACCATCACAGACAATCAGCAACTGCATATCTGTCTTGGATACAATATATTCCCTCTCTTCTGGAACAAACTGTAAGCATGAAATATTGCAATGTAAGTAAAATCTTTAGCTACACATACTAATATTCTTCTGTGAACAAGAATCATGTGTTTTGCTTTGTCACTGTAATAACCAATGGTATTTGGGAGTTGTTCTATCAGCACAAAATCTCACTGCTGTGGCCTGGAAGACCCTCTCTTTCTGTTAAGATTCCAAGAAGGACTGCCAGCCGTGTATGTGACCACTGGGCAAATGATATAGCACAAGTCCATTAAGCAAACAGGCCAAGTAGGTACATGAAAATCAGCAGGTTGTAATACACTACTCTGGGAATAAGTAACATAGAATATGACACCTCTGGGAACCAAATGGTAGTGCAAAATATGCATGCAGAACTGTGAACAACCCAAAGGGATAAGCATCTGTACTTAAAATATGCAATTACTAATTTACAATTACAAATGCCACGCTTAGCAATTAGTTTTAAAATTGGTATTTTTTGTTTAACATGTGCCTGAGGACTGATTTATTATTTGATTTTAACTCCTAAATGAATTGCAGTTATTCTGGTAGTTATTAATTATGTAAATGAATGTGCAGGAGTTTATGTCTCAGTATCCAGTCTGGTTTCTATGGCTGTTATTTTATTCCTTTGTGATTTTGCTTTGTGACTTTGCTTGCCAAAACTTACAAATTAAAACTAAGTTTTAATATATTTCTTGGCTTAAGCATAAGATTAAGGGCAGGGGTTGTTTCATTTGTGATTTGGGTGGGTTTTTTTTTCTTCATCTTCTGTTTTGTTTTTTTTCTTATTAATTTCTAATTCAGCTCTCCAAGTCTTTGGTATATCAGTCTGTTTCATATTAAAGGAATAAAAGCCATTTTCCCTGAATAAGCAACACTTGGTAATGTGTATTCTATTTAGGCAAGAAGGAAGAATCTAAAATGAAACAGTTCTTCCCAGAGAGGTGTAGCATGCCAGGCCTGGATGGTCTGGCTAGGTGCTACTTTGGGTTCCAAAGTGAGAGGTCCTCAAGAAGGTGACGAATAAATGAGGGACAGGCACGATTCAGTCACCTGAAAAGTAAGAGTCTTTAATACCAAAACAACAAACACATAAGCTGAACAACAGTATAGGGTGCACCAAAAAGGCAAGGGCCAGGGTAGGTTACAAATTTATGTAAGGTAGGTTAGGGGCAGAGTCTGAGGGAAAGAGTCCAATAAAAAACAGGGATTAGGAATATATAAAACATTGCACCAAATTCTAACCAATAATAACAGACAAACTATAGAACTTCCTAGTACTATTAACATGTAACTTTCCAGGGGGCACTGTGGGTGAGCTTTTGCTCATCCTATCTGAAGGAGAACCTTCTGTCAAGGACCTGGGGCAAAGTGTCTTGCCAGTCCTTTGCCCTGATGGACTCCAATAGGGAGGGAAAGAAATGTCACCAGTGAAACATCATAGCATTGCTATGAGGATCTCAGCTTAAAGGTTGATGTTGGCTGAGGAAAATGTTGGCCTTTGCTGACACTGAATATCTCTTTTTCTTCCTGGAGGGATGCCTCCACTGTGGAGGGCAGCAATCAGAGCCAGAATCAATATCAGGGATCAAGGAACCATAGGAAAAAGGGGATTTCTACTCTGCCTACAGCACAGTGAGAAGATTTGGATTAGCTGCCTAAGTCAAGGTCAGATGCTAAGAGAATATTAGAAGCATCATCTGTGGGGAAGAATCATGGAATGGGTAAGTCTGGAAGGGACCACAGTAGGTCACTTCATACAATCTCCCTGCAGCAGACATCATTAAGCAAAGAGCATACACACGGAAGGAATACAAGAACACTGACAAGTAGAAGGTCTCTAATTGCTGAAGCAGTTACAAGCCAGTGGGAGAAATAGGAAGAAAAAATCTACCTGATTGGAAAGTGGAGGTGGAGGAGATTATCTCAAGTCTGTCTGCATTTTGTACTTCTGATAGATTCAGGACTCAGCAGTTTGCTCACACTAGTACCTGAAGCCTCCCCTGTGGCATTATGAGGTCCTGATACTCTATGCAGTTTCCCACGGCCCTCCTGATCTTCTAGTACCAATATCTGGCAGAAAGCATTATCCTGCCTTGTTAGGATCTTGGGACTTTCCAAAGGGCTCTGACCTGGTCAAGAGCAGACTGAATTTATAGTCAGCCCAAGCTGAGGTGAAGGAATCCTGGACTTCAGATGATGGAGATTTTAAACTTCAAAGGACCCTTGGGTACACTCTAGCAGGCAGAGCCTAGACAGAGCCTGGGAGTCCCAAGCCTTTCAGAGCTTTGCAGTGGTTAGTTATGGTGAGTGGATGTTCTGGATCCTGTGGGTTTCCATGTGCTTTCCAGTCTAAAGATTCTGAACTCACAGAATTCAGCAAAGCACATAAATGACCCTGGGATTTGTTGAAGTGGGAGGAACTTCCAACTAGATTTCTGTAATGACATATGAACATTCCTTTATCCTTGTACCTCTATCCAGCCACCAGCCGAAAACTCTGTGTGAAATGGGTCCTTGATGTAGAATGGTGTGTGATTCCCTTATAATTTGGAGTGAGTTCAGGCTTTAATCATGAAACCTCACAGACTGGAGCTCTGTGGAGAAAGGAGAACATGCAGTATTCTTTCAAAAGGTTGCAGAGTTTCCTTAATATCTACTCCCTGGAGCCATATAGAAAATTCATTAAGCTACCTAAATGCTTTCCAGAACTTTTGCTGCATGGAAGCATGCTCATGACTGTAATGCATGCTTTGACTTACAGTCAAAATTGTTATTTCCAATAATAATAATAAGCTGGTTGGTTACTATCACCAATTCCTGGATGCTAGAAATAAATAAATAAATAATTCAAATATTTTTCTAATGACAGAATAGAAAATAAAAAAGCTCTACCATTCTTGGACCAAAATATAAGTTACGCTAGTTCTAAAAATGAGACAATAGAAAATTCTACTTTCTGCTCTTGAGAAATTATTTCAAAAATATGAAGTTACTATGTAAAATGTAGTAGAGTAAGTGAACTTAATCTTAGTGGCTCAGAAATACAAAGTAAACCTGTGGTACAGTGAATAGTAGCAGCCTTTTGGGTAGCTATTACTTATCTAACAGTATATTAATGTCTCAACTAGGCCTGAACTTGTTAGACATGACACTCCAGTCTTGGAGTACTTTATTGCAGTAGTTTTTTGCCTTAGGACATAAAAATTTGGTCCTTCTAACTTCATAAATTTTTATGATACATAAAATTTTTTATGATACATATAAATTCTCTGATGTGTTCATCAAAACCTGACCATGACCAGACTGTCAATATACAGAATATGAGGATGTTTTGTAGTTCTTTCATACTGCTAGGCTTGCTTTTCCTTCCCAGCATTTGGGTATATATTTTTATAAGGGGAGGAAATGATAAGAGCCTTGTATTGTGCTGAAAGACAAGAAAACATGAGAGTATTTCTATTGGTCTAATGTGGGGCAGAATAGCCTTTCAGAATTGAATAGAGCCATGCTCTTTTGTCTTGAACTGAGGCAGACTCAATAAAAGAATATTGGCATTGCAGAAATTATTTCCACACGCGTGAGCTGCCTAGGAAACACAGGCTGAGGAAAAGTTTACAGGGACTACAAGAGAGAAAAGAGTGATTTTTAAATACCTGAAGGAGAAAATACCTTGAAAAAAGTAAGTCTTCTTCTGCTGAAGTCTTAATCAACTTTGGCCTGAAACTTCTGGCTTCAGGAATCTTGGATTCTGCTACCTGAAGGACTGGCCATGTGCATTTGTTTCAGAAAGGCTCACCCAGTTGTAGAGCACTGCTGACTCTCTGACTTCTTTGAAACAAGACAAGGGCTGTCTCTGTTTCAGCACTGAACTCATTCACTGGTCTAGGCAATGGAGTGGCTCCAAAAAGGGATGAAGGAATACTGCAAATCATGAATGAGGATGGTGGCAAGGATGAACCTGGTCATCTTCACTGAATGTTTTGGAGGGAGAGGCTTTTGTCTGAGAATGAAGACTGTCAGGAGACTTGATAGCAGCTAGAGAAAATAGCATGTGTATAAAGTTGAATCCATGTTCTTCTAAGAGGACGACAATGATAGAACAGGACAAGAGACACTAAACACAATGTGGGAAATTCTCACTTTTTATTAGAATTTTTGTTCACTAGAAGAGTGATGTAGCACTGGAATTCATGACAGGAGAGTCTGCAGTATCTCCCACCTTGGAGATAACCAGATATTGACTGGATGAAGCCCTGAACAAATGTGACCTCAGCAGGCCTTACTCTGAGCAAGTAGTTTTCACAAATAATGTACAGAGGTCCCTTCCAGCCTGAATTATTCTGAGATTCTGGGTCAGATCCTAGAGCTGTCAATAGAAAGACCTGGGCTATCATGCTTGAGGATGGAGCAGTGTGTCTGACTCATGATTAGGTTGGAGTCACTCATGAATTCAGTGTATTTCATTACAGATGTCAAATTCTGTGGGGAACCTGACAGCTACAAACTTTCTGACTCTTCAAGGCAAGAAATTACTTGCTGACTTATATCACTAATAAATGCTGGTATTTATCATATCCAGCACTGTCAGATGATCCATTTGAAATTTTCATGATTCTTTGGACCAGGGCAAAGAGCTTAGTTCCTGTGAGAAGGCAAAGGTGTTCTTTGGCCCAAATTTTCAAAGCCTCCAGTTCCTCATTTGAAACTTAATCTGCAGTGAAAAGGTCTCAAGAAAATGGCAGTGGGATGGATCAAAGCAAATGCTCTGGGCAATACCCTGCTCTTGAGGGATGCTGTGGGGACAAAGATGTCTGTTGATACTTCATCACAATGGTAATGGTCTAGGTTGCAGTGGGTTAGTTGATGAATTGCTGTTTAAATCAATATTTTCTGCTGAAAAGCAAAATTCAAAGAGGACCTCTGATATTTTATTTTATTTTTGTGGCAATATGGCCAGCTTTGGCCATAATTAATACTATAGTATGAGCTGGGAATTCTCTTGCTGCTTGAAAATGAGACGTGCAGCTGTGGCACTTCATCACAAAATGTGCACTTAAGCACTTTCTTACACATTCATTGTGGCAGGCTTCTGCAGAACACAAGGCATTCTTCAAGTCAAGCTTTCTCTAAACAGCCTGACAAGAGTACACAACACTGTGGTGCTACACTCTCCATGTCAGATAGAGGTGCCATACCATTCTTCACTTTCATAATAATGCTCTTGGCCATTTTCAGTAGCTGTCCCTGTAGCAAAATGCTGTAGAAGTAGAAGCTGCTGAAGGGCTGCAGCTTTCCCACTGTGGCACATCAAACACTTCCAACTCACTGGTGCACTAGGTACTAGCCTTCTCTGCTGCTGCTTCCATGGCATTCTCTGCATCTCAGAGCCTAAAGGAAGGTGCAAGTGTTCCCGCAGAGAGCAGCAAGAGCAGTTAGGTAGCAGCACAAGGAAGCTGTGGCTAAACTCCTTCCAGACAACAGCTAACGTCAATTCGGCCTCTGGGCGAGCGGCAGCTATGTTCCTCTTGCAGTCCGAAATCTTCGCTCACAAGCCGGCTGCTAAGCGCCTTCCTTATTCGCCTTCTCGCGGCGCTCGCACTTTCCCGCATCCGGAAACAAACCGGGATCTTCTCGCACATGTGGATTGTTGTGCCTGTTGCCAAGCACTGCAGAGCACTTGCCTCTCGCAGTGCTTGCCTCTCGCAGATACCTTCTCTGAGCTCCAGAGCCCAGCAATCTGCATCTCTTGGTCCGAATGCAAGCAGAAGGCTTTTCCACTGCAGCTGGCAAGGAGAAACTGTGCCAGGACAACACATTTGTTGGGAGCTTGCCCCTGCAACTTGTGCAAACATGTATTTGCAGCTCATTCAAGCGGCACTGCTCTTTCTTGGACAACCTGAAATCTGCTGTCAGATGGCTGTGCTCTCTACAAGGTCCTTATCAGCTCGAAGGACCAGCACTCACGTTAGAGGTTTGCAAGGACTAAAGAACCACATAGGAGAGTGGCACAGATGAAATGGGCCAGGAAAAAGCAATTGCTTCATGTGCCCTCGTCATCAGCCAGCTTGTGGTCCTGTGTTGAAAGTCTTTACCACAGAAGGACTAATGCAGCAAAAGGGCTTCTCTCCTGGCTTCTTTGGCTAAGCAAGAGCTGCACGAATGAGTTGGATACTGTGAAGCAGAGTGAGAACCTTTGTTGCTCGAGCTGAGAAAAAACCGTGCACAACATGCCGTGGCTGTGTGCAGTACATGCCTTAAAAAGCAGCAGAGCTGAATGCCACTGCTGATCAAGTGGCAGAGCGCTGGGCTTGTGTGAGCAGTCTTGTGAATTGCAAAATGTTGCAAGAGCTCATTCTCAATCAGATACACTGAGAATTCTCTTGCTGCTTGAAAATGGGATGCGCAGCCGTGGCACTTCATCACAAAATGTGCACTTAAGCACTTTCTTACTTTCTTACTTTTCTTACAGTGTGGCAGGCTTCTGCAGAACACAAGGCGTTCTTCAGGCTGAGCTTTCTCTAAACAGCCTGACAAGAGTACACAACACTCTGTGGTTCCACACTCTCCTTCTCAGACAGAGGTGCCATACCATTCTTCACTGTCACAAGTCTCTTGGTGACTTTCTGCATCTGCCCCCATAGAAAAAAGGGTCTAGAAGTAGGAGCCAGTGCACGGCTGGAGCTTTCCCATTGCAGGATGTAAAGCACTTCATACTCACCGGTGCACTCAGCCGTCTCTGCTGCCACTATGTCCTGGTTTAGGGGAAATTTTGGAAAAAACTTCCAAATGGGGTCACTCCAGAAAGCAAATTCAAGAGGCCCCTCTCCCAGCTGCTGTGGGAAAAAATTTGGAGAAAAGTGCTAAAAACTGATTATTTAAGAGAAATTGAATAATATTAAACAATAAAACTTCTTGCTGTTCGATGAGATGGCAAATTCAGAAAAAGTCCTTTTCATGTGGTGTAGCTTCGCTCGCTCAGGTTCTTATCAGTCCCTCCAGTGCTGGAAAGTGCCAAGGCCCAGGCCCTGGTGGGCCACAGGCGTGAGCTCCTGGGGATTGTCTGGGTTTTCAGTCCAGGGCAGGTTTGAACAGATCAAAGAAAAAGGAAACAAATGGTCCAGGGAACTTCTCTGCCTCAGCTAGCTACAACCTAGCTAAAAGCAAAGGAGGGCTCTGTCCCGCTGTCTGTCCATGCTGCAGACACCACAGTCCAGGAGCAGGATGTGGGGCAGTGAGTGATGTTTCTGAACGCAAACTGCGTGCTTCTTCTTCCCCCCTTTGCTCTCAGAGCCAGTCTTAATGGTGCAGAATTTAATATGTAACATAAGGCAACTGGGGATACAAGCATCATAAAGTCACCCTAGGACATTCCACCCCTTATCCCAATATTGTCAACTTTTTACCAAAACTAGTATCTATTCTAACTCTACAAACACATACATTATATACATACACATATATATACATATATACAGACAAGGACAGTGATATTCAGCAAACAGTGATATTTACTCATGGTTCTCACCCAACAATCAGATCTCTCTGAGGTACACATCGTATTGTTCCATCTTTCTGCATTATCCACCATGTGCAACCTGGTCCTTGAGCAAACCCACAAATGGGTGTATCTGTACTTGAAGCAGAATTGATCCAAACTGTCTTCCCTAGCAAACCTCTGACATGTACCACTGGGACTTTGTCTCCGTGTACTGTATGCAGTGGATCAGATTGGGCAGGGCCTGCTCAGTTGGTGGAACCTCTGGTGTTGACTATCCACATGGCCTTTGCTAGATGCTGCTCCCAATTTTTGAGAGATCCCCCACCAAATGCTTTCAAGGTAGTCTTTAACAGTCCATTGTACCTCTCTACTTTCCTGCAGCAGGTGCATGGTAGGGGATATGGTACACCCACTCAATACCATGTTCCCTAGCCCAGCTGTTTATAAGGCTGTTCTTGAAATGAGTCCCATTGTCTGACTCAATCCTCTCAGGGGTACCATGCCTCCAAAGGACCTGCTTTTCAAGTCCCAGGATGGTGTTACAGGCTGTAGCATGAGGCACAGGGTAGGTTTCCAACCATCCTGTGGTGGCTTCTACCATCGTGAGCACGTAGCGCTTGCCTTGGCGGGTTTGGGGCAGTGTGATGTAGTCAATCTGCCAGGCTTCCCCATACCTGTATTTGGACCAACGCCCACCGTACCATAGCGGCTTCAACCGCTTGGCCTGCTTGATCGTGGCACACGTCTCACAGTCATGGATAACCTGGGAAATACTGTCCATGGTTAGATCCACCCCTCGGTCTCGTGCCCACTTATAGGTGGCATCTCTCCCCTGATGACCTGAGGCATCATGGGCCCATCGAGCTAGGAACAACTCTCCTTTGTGTTGCCAATCTAAGTCTATCTTTGACACCTCTATCTTTGCAGCCTGATCTACCTGCTCATTGTTTCAGTGCTCTTCATTAGCCCGACTCTGGGGACATGGGTATCTACATGACGGACTTTTGCAGGTTTCTCTACCCTGATAGCAATATCTTTCCACTCATCAGCAGCCCAGATTGGTTTTCCTCTACACTGCAAATTAGCCTTTTTCCACTTCTCCAGCCATCCCCACAGAGCATTGGCTACCATCCATGAATCAGTGTAGAGGTAGAGCTTTGGCCACTTCTCTCTTTCAGCAATGTCCAGGGCCAGTTGGACAGCTTTGAGTTCAGCAAGTTGGCTTGATACACCTTCTCCTTCAGTGGCCTCTGCGACCTGTCGTGTGGGGCTCCATACGGCTGCTTTCCACTTCCGGTTCATCCCTACGATGCGACAGGAACCATCAGTGAACAGAGCATATCGTGTTTCTTCTGCTGGCAGTTGGTTGTACGGTGGAGCTTCTTCAGCCCGTGTCACTTGTTCCTGCTCCTCTTCATCAGTGAGACCAAAGTTTTCACCTTCCAACCAGTTTGTAATTATTTCCAAAATCCCAGGGCGATTTGGGTTTCCAATATGGGTGCGCCGTGTGATGAGGGCGATCCACTTGCTCCATGTGGCATTCGTGGCATAGTGGATAGAGGGAACCTTTCCTTTAAACATCCACCCCAGCACTGGCAGTCGGGGTGCCAGGAGGAGTTGTGCTTCTGTGCCAATCATCTCTGAGGCAGTTTGAAGTCCTTCATAGGCTGGTAAAAATTTCCTTCTCTGTGGGAGTGTAGTTGGGTTTGGATCCTCTGTAGCTTCGGCTCCAGAATCCCAGTGGTCGGCCTCGAGTCTCCCCAGGCACTTTCTGCCAAAGGCTCCAGGACAAGCCATTGTTCCCGGCTGCAGAGTAGAGCACGTTCTTCACATCTGGTCCTGTCCTGACTGGGCCAAGGGCTACTGCATGAGCAATCTCCTGCTTGATTTGGGCAAAGGCTTATTGCTGTTCAGGACCCCAGTGGAAAGTGTTCTTTTTGTGTGTGATTAGGTAGAGAAGGCTCACAATTTGACTATTCTCAGGAATGTTCATTCTCTAAAAGCCTATGGCACCTAATAAAGCTTGTGTTTCCTTCTTGCTGGTTGGTGGAGACATTGCAGTGATCTTGTTGATGACATCGCTGGGAACCTGACACCATCCATCTTGCCACTTTAAGTTGGAGTCAGAGACACAGAGTGTGTGTCCTTATCTATGATACCTGGCTCTGACATGTAAGAAAGCACTGAATTTCACATAACACCATGGAAACAACTGTTAAAATTAAATAGAAGAACTGGGAGTGTGAGTGTGTAAGTTAGAGAGTTCTCTTAAATCACTAGGTGAGAAAGTTGGAGTTTAAGGTTTAAGCTCTTTTAAGAAACAAATGACAAGATGGAGGATTTAGGGTGTTGTCCCCTCCTTCTTCTTTCTTCTTCATCTTCTTCTTCTAGGGACTTTTGGGTAATAGTAAGTAATTGGATTGAATTAAAAAAGAAAGAAGAGCTCAACCATCTCTCTAAACTGGTGGGAGCAGGAGAATGCCAGAATGCGTTGGAGTCACAGGGGATCAGGTGGGCTTGGAGCAGGATTTGCCAACCCCACAGCACCTCACTAAGTCCTCTGTGTGTATTTGGGAGTTAAGTAGCACCTGGGGTGAACTGAAAGTCCCAGTTCTAAAAGAAAATTCTGTTTAACTTGTACATGTTAACTGGGGTGTATGTCCCCTAGTACAAATCAGTTCTTCTCTGAGGTGGTGGTTGGCAGGGGTCTTTTCCTGTTGAAGTACAGGCATGTTTAGCATAACACAGTGAAGGTAGATTATTTACTTCAGCAAATACTAGTTTGTGGAGGATTTTTCAGGTACTCCATTTTTCAAGTGCTCCACCTTGACCCTACACCAACCTCTGCAAACCCTGCACATGCTGGACAGGACATGCTCACATCCAACCAAGGAGAACACATCTTGTTTATAGCATCACAGCCACGGACTAGAATCATGGGAACCTGGGCATAGGCATGGCAAAGCCTACTACAAATCAAGTTTGAATGAAGGGGAACACACAGCCTAAGAAGTTTCTCAAAAGTTCTTCTGCTAGCATTGTTTTAATTCTCATTTTTCTTGCTAAGGTGAAAGAGTCATACAGTGTGCAGGGCTCCACCAATAATGTAACAGCTCAGCATGTGTGATTCCCACATTGGAAAAGTTTCATTTGAAAAAGTTTTAAAGAGGTTTCTTTTACATTTAATTGGTTGCTTTTTTATTCTCCTTCTTTTTTTTTGTGTTATTGCAACAGCAAAATTAAAGAATTAAAGTAATTTTTTGGCTTTAATTGGGCAGTTGTGAAAAGCCTGAGTCTGAGGCAGACTTTTATGGCTACACTCTAAATTTTATACTATTTTTTCTCCATTCTCTCAACTATTCATCCAATAGCTTATGCAACATTGCTACAGTACTTCAGAACAGATATTAAAAAGTCACAGATACTAGAGCTAAAAACATTTTTAAAGAAATAAAATACATGTCAGGTGCAGTTGCTCTACAAGCAACAAGTGCATCCCATGGAAGAGGCAGAGCCACACTCAAAAGGTGACAGAGCACAGGAAAAGCAGCCACCAGTAAACAAATTCTCACACCTTTCAGCAATTCCTACTTCCCTGTTTTCAATCCTGAGACAGTAACATAGCCAAGCTACCATCTAACACATATTACCAGTCACAGACACTGCAGAAGTGCACTGCCAGAAGCCCTAAGAACTGAGCATTGTGTGAGAAATCGCTACAGAACTGTTTCCAGCAGGGATGAAAATAGAAAACATGAGACAACACAGCTTCAAGGGTGCATCATACCTTAGTTCTCAGTGTGGAAAGTAGAAGACTGACAGTAGAAACTCTGTCCTCCTTTATTTCAGAATGAAGAATATCTGGAATGAAATCTAAGAGAACATTTCAAATGTTAAGTCAAACTGGGAAAGCTCTTTCCATACTAAAATACTTCAGGGAATTCATACCTATTCCTCTTCCATGTCATATTATTTACCTTGCTGTTATATTCCAGGATGAACCAAAAGGCAGCAGAGCTCAGAAGGATGATGCGTCTGTGACTACGGTGATGAGCAAGTGATGCTGCCAAACTTACTCTCACCTTGACTGGCTAATTTGCCAACTTGCTGATTAACACTGCAACAGCATCTGTCATCTGAGTGGGGCACGGGGCGGGGGGCAGCCCTGTTTCGAACCTGCTCTCTCGTCCAAACCCGGTGTCCGCCGCCGCTGTCGTTCGTGTCAGTCCCTGCCCTGCCCAGCGGCCGCTCCCTCCCCGTCACTCACCGCCGCGGGGCAGGGCGCCGGCCCGGGGACAGCCACAGTGCCGCTCGGAGGCCGAAAGGCAGCAGCACTGCCGCCGAGCTCAGCCCGGAGCTGCGGCACGCTTCAGGGAACAGGCGGAGAAGAGAGACAAAAAACAACGTGTGCAATCCCCCTGCAAAAAATCCTCTAGAAGGAATGTCTTAAAAAAACCTTGACCGAAACTTAAAAAGCCCTGCCTCTAACCAAGTTAAAAACAAAAAGCCCCTTTATCTTCAACGGTATTTAAATAATTTTTAATATATTATTATATTTCTATTTCTATTTATACAAATATATAGCACAGTATATATATTATATAAATAGATATAAATAATTATACAACATAATAGATAATACATTAAAATATATAAATATCTGTACATATATTTTTCATATTGAATATTAATCTACTTGTACATATTTATATTACTTATTTCCTCTTTGTTTCTATATATATATCTGTATCTTTACATACTTATTGTAGATTTTTATGTTTTAATTTCTATATTAGCTATTTAAAAGCTCTGCCTCTAACAACAACAAAAAAACAACCAAAGAGCCTCTTTACGTTAAATGGCAATTAAATACTTTTTAATGTCTATTTTTATCAAATTTATATTTATATACTACATTTATATAGGTATAACACACAATATATATGAAAATATAATTATATTAACATCTATATATATATTCCTATTATATATTAAATATAAATCTATTTGTATATATTTATATTACTTATATTTATTTATCTGTGTATATATACCTATATATTTATATATTTATTATATATTTGTATATTCTCTCCATCCAGTAAGACACACCCACTCATACGTGCAGAGTTATGAACAGTTCTTAACAATATTAAGAGTTCCAGAATACTCTTTAAATTGGATTTAAATTTTTAATTTTAATTAAAAATTTTAAAATTTAATTAATTAAGTTTAAGTTTACTCTTTTAATTGGGATTTAAATTGTACTTCTGCTTGGATCCAATTGTTACATTAATTTTATGCTGTTTAGAAAAACACTTCTGGTTTTAAAACTACTGGAAAGACAGGTTTCGGTTTTTATTTTGGTTTGGGGTTTTGTTTGTTCATTTTTCTGGTATTTTTAACCCAGTTGAAGTCTTGGATTGATAATTTTGGTTTCTGTAAAGCAATTAGTGTACGATCACTGAAGTGCACACAGGCCCTGTGATGTTTAAACCTGTTTTAAAATAGGTTGATACAGGAGATTTAAAGTTGATTTTGCAAGTTTTATTAAAAATGGCAATTTAAATTAGGGGTATTTCATGTTGCAATCTTTCATGAGGAATACCCTTCCAGAGGAATATAAATTGGATGCTAGTTCATGTGTAAGATTTGTTTGTTTCTTCTTTACTGGCAACTGAAGTCCTGCCTGACCTTGAAGCACATTTAATCTACATAGACCTCAGCTTTTTCTCCACTGTAGAGGGGTTTGAGATTCAGTGATTGAAGGAGATGTGTAAGAAAAAGGGGGAAAATTCTCAGGGCAGCATGATGATAACAAATTTTGTGTTTATTGATGAGCAACATGTAAACAAACTTTTGAATTTTGAAACACCTGAAAAGAGAAAAAAGCTCTTGTGAAGTCACCAATTTAGTGAAATAAAGAATAAGGAATAGGCTTTGTTGCTGACTGTATCTATGTCTTACCTTTTGAGTGTATTTCTGTAGGTCAGCAAATCATCCAGTAGGATGGATTCTTTGAGGCCAGCTGCAGTCTTTCAGAAGCTTGGCATCATGAGCACATTCACTCAGGCTGGTACTTTAGGAGCTCTTCAGTTTTGACATGCATTTTATATTTCTGCACATAACTAGGGTCAAAGCCCAGGCCTTTTCAGATATTAGGAGTAGAGAAATCTGGAGTCAAGTCTTGAGTGTGCTACTCAGCCTGTTGGCAGAGCTGCTGCCTGAAGGAGAGCAGAGTGGTTGCTCTGGGACAAATGGCAGTGGCTGATGGGGAAGTGGAGACCCTGCTTTACCTGGCCCATGACCAGCAGAGCTGGCAGTAAGAAACTTCCAGGCATGAAATTGAGTTTTAGTAATTCTAGTAGTTGAGAAAAAGATGACAGATATAGTCTAGGCGCTGGTGCAGGGACAGAAATAATCTGTGATTTTTTAAACATAACTATAACTATACACACACACACACACACACACAATTTTGTGTGGGCAGTCATAAGGGAGGAAATCAATGGACCTAATGTAGGTAGTTGGCAGTAAGATTTCAGCCCCTTCTTAAATGGGAATATTTGTTTCTAGAAACTTCCTCTTGACCTTCAGTGAGAATGACAAGAAAACACATGTATACTATTGCTAAAGTCATGGTACATTTGTAGCTGCTAAAATACCACTGAGGTGTCTTTGTGCTCCATTCCTGGAGA
Organism: Parus major; assembly: GCF_001522545.3. Classification (NCBI taxonomy): domain Eukaryota; kingdom Metazoa; phylum Chordata; class Aves; order Passeriformes; family Paridae; genus Parus; species Parus major. The sequence goes on from NC_031770.1 coordinate 26,809,530, forward strand.
TAAGGTGGAAGGTTGGCACCAAGTCATTTCTAGCTATCAATGGGTAGAAATGGCAGCAACCCTTCAAAACACACAGAACACAAGACCTTCAAGGAGAAACTCCAAATTCTGATGGCAAAATGCCATACATTGAAGGGTGTGTTACCTGTTTTCTGTGAGGCTGATTTCTGGTCTTTGCTGAATTTTGTTTTACTCAGAAGGGCTCAGGGGTACAGCTGAGTACTTGGCTCAGAGCAGGTGTTACCAGCAGAGTCACTTGTGCTTACACAGGGAAAATGCTGTGGTTAATGGGCTATTTTTTATGTTGCTATTCTCGTGCCCTTTCTGTTACAGAAGCTCCTTAGTGCTGGTCTTTCAGGTACCCAAAAATGCTCTGGAGAGATGAATTTTCCCTCTTGTTCTTTGTACTCGACTTCCCTGGAAGAGTGAGATACAAGATGTCCTTACAGAATTTACCCCCAACTTTGTGTGGCCTAGTGGGCAGGATAATCTCTGTCTCACATAAATGAGAACAGCCCCATGAATTTCAGCTCAGGTTAAGAATTCCTGTTCAGAGTGACTTGCTGAAGCCCTTTGTCAGCTGGAGGAGCCTTCATGCACAGAGGTTTTTTTGTAGGGGTAGAGCCAGAAATGGGTGCTCATGATCAGAAATGTTAAGGACTATAGTGCTGTTATACACACTGGGACATGTCAGTGTTAACACACCAGGTCCTTTCTGGTTTTTTTGCCCTTCCCCTAACAGAGTGTATGGTGGCATGTCACAAGTTTGTGTAAGTCAATGCCCTGGGTCTCAGAGTGGCTGCCCTGGCCATCTATGACTCCAACATGAGAGTGGCTGCATACTTAGTCCTGGCATTTTGTCCTGCGTGTTTTGTCCACTCACAGATAGAAGGGGCTCTCTTTCGAGAGGAGAGCCAGGTAAGGCTCAGCTCCATTGCCAGTTTGGCAGGTGAAACTTTGTAGGTCATGGACATGTGTGGGAGAGATGGTGCCTTGCTCATCCACCTACGTGTGTGTTGTGAGAGAGCTAAAAGAAACTTTTTATCCTCTCTCCAATTGTTTCTCCTTTACTGCTTTGTGTTTCTTCCTCTTATGAACAATGGACAGAGATAGTGGGAAATATGTTTTAGAAATTCTCAGGAATTTTGTTTGTAGGAATGGAAATCCTGATGGAATTGATATTTGACCTGTATGCCCTATGAAATGTCCCAGAAGCTGATTTATGTATTCATGCTCCTGTTGCGGTCATTTGGGCTATGGTTCAGGCTTCTCTCCCTGGGCTGTTGCAGTTGTTGTATTTCTTGGATGCTATGCAGAAAGGAATCAGGTAGCCAAACCTCAGGTTCACCTTCTCCCTGAGCCTCTACATCACTCGTGTGACACAGCAGATCCTGAAGCCAGGTACTGGAACTTCCTGTATGTGTCACCACTGGGTTGAAAAACAGGACCTTGGGGAATGTTGATCTCCTCACCTGCTTTGTTCTCATGAACTCTTGACTGAGCTTTTAGTTCTGGGGAAGAGAAGGGGAGGGATGGCCAGCAATATAATGAACCTCAGAGCAAAGGCCTTCTGCAGTTCCTGGGCTGTTCCCCCAGCTTGGAATGTCGCACAGTACAGCTTCCATTTATTGTCCATGGTTGTGGATTGGGAACATTGTCCTCCTCCACGATGCCAGCTTTTTCTCTTCACAGAGGAGCACATGTACGTAATGGTAAATAGATTCCTTCTGTCACACCAGTATTTGGACCTCAGGAAAGTATCATTTTTTTCCCAGCTTTTCTACAGTTTTGATTTGCAGGTAAGAGTATCCAGTAATTCTTCAGAAATTTATAGAAAAAAGCCATAAAAATACTATGAAATCTCATTCTCCCATAGGTAGTTAATTAGAGGCATCTTTCTTTTGTTTCATACTGGAATTAAAAATGTTATTTCTGTGGGGTTTTTGTTGTTTTCTTAATACTTACTAGTATGTGTTTCTTAATAATACACAATGAATTGTGCTGTGTTTGCCCTGTGAACACAATAAACAGAATATTCTGCCCCAGCTTGCTTACTTTCATCTTTGAATTTAAATTAGTAATGTTCAGTTGAGTTCAACTGAAGTATTTTAGGAACAGCAACTTCTAAAATATTCAATTTCTCTGCATGTTTGGGCTGCAGACTGACTGTTCCTGATGGATGTTAGTGATTAAATTTCATAGGAATGGCAGTTGTGAAGTCCAGAACAAGCTATGATAAGCCCTGAGCTGGTACTCACAGGGAAACAGGGTTTTCTGCTCTTAGGAGCTGGTATTATTTGGAAATGTCTAAATGTCTGATGGTAGTATTTTTCTTCCAGATGGTGGCTTCCAGTACAAAACAGAGCATGTATGGATCCTCAGATTTCTTGGGCAAGGGCTACATGGCAGACATTGCTATCAGATTTATGACTACCTGAGAATTTTCCAGGTCATTCTTTCCTTTTCCAACAATTCTTTGTGTGATGAGGGGTCCAAGATAAGAATTTCAAAAGAAAGCACAAAAAACCCCCAAAGCACAGAAGTTTGCACAGCTTTGAGACCTCAAGTACAAAGCAGAAAGGAGCAGCTGACTCTGCCTTTGCCCTTTTGAAAAATCTGTTCCTTGTTGATCTTGTGTATATGTGGAGGGGGAAATAATTGCTTGTGTCTAAACCAGTCACATCCTTATGCCCTGAAATTGGAACAGGTTCCTGCCATCACAGAGCTTTGTGTGGGTACTGTGGTTTTGCTTCTATAGGCAGGGTCTTTTCTTTTTTGGGGGCTCTCTATTCCCCAGGCAGCACATTTGTTACCTGAGCAGTTCTTCTGCAGGAGGGAAACTCACGTGCCAGGAGCTCTCCGGTTTGGGAGCATTCACCCTGAGTATTTCAGGTATCAAAACCTTGGACAAAAAGATAAAATTGTCTTGCCACCTGAAGACTTCTTGTAAGAGTAGCATCTGTGGTATGAAGCCTTGAACAGAGAATGTCTTTCCTTCCCTGGAGTTGCTGAGAACAGGTGGTGTGCATTTTCCCTTGAAGTTCATCTGATACCAGTCAAATGGCTAATTCTAAGTTAGATAATTAGATCCTGACTGTAAAAGAACAAGTTCTATTTTCTGCTTCAGAGTCATATTCTGGAGATACTACAAAGTGCTGCCTGTGTCACCGGAGCTGCCTATGAGCTGATGCAGGATCACAGCCTCCTCCCATGGGTCCTGCACAGCTTAGAGAAAAGGCAACCAGAGAAGTACAGGATAAATGGGAACAATTTTACTGTCCCTAGTACAATAATTATGTGACTGAGTATGAAAGCAAGGGTGACAGACAAGGAGACAGGGGCACCAAGGGCTGTCCTGGCAAAACTTCCTGAACACAGAGGTGTTCCTTGTGGTTTTGAAAACAGAATCAACCCAACATTTCAGGTTGTGGTAGGAAGGGTGATGGTGGGGGAGCTTCATGATTTGGAAAACATTTCCTTGAAAAGCTGAGGAAGCAAAATGACACCTTGTGTTGGTGTCTTTACCTTTTAAATTTCAAGCACCCTCAGTTCACATCCTGTCACGGGATCTGCTGCACAGGAACTGGCACAATAATGGATTTGAGCTGTCTGGAGCATGCCTCCTCCCTTTGCCTCTTCCTCACATGTATGCACATACACAGAAAATCTCTTCTGCATAGAGTGTCCTGACAGGTTCAGGCAAGTGCACCAAAAGTGCACTAGAATATAGTGCCCTGTGGGTGACAGCCGAGCTTCTGGTGAGAATCTGCCTTCCAAATGTGGTTTTCTTCTTTTTGTTTGTTTGGTTTGGTTTTTGTTTTGTTTGATTGTTTGTTTTTGTTTTTCAGGTTTCTGGAAAGCAAGGTGATAAATAAAATTATTTCCTTACTCCGTACACTGTGGCTAACAAATTTAGGAGACAAGAGAGAAAACGAGAATCAATCCCAGGAGAATAGGAAACTTTTTTTTCCTACTCAGTTTGTAAATGAATTTCTGTATGTTTTGGTAAAGTTCATCAAACATGTTTGGTAAGTCCTTTGTTTTGTTTTTTGCTTTAGTGGGTTTGCATTTCATCCTCTGCCCAGTTTGAACTTTATTAAGGTCAGGAGGATCTTTTTATCTCTGGTGGATGAATGCCTTTTTTCACTTTCAGTTTGTGTGTTGAGTAGTGAATTTGGATGAGATTTCTTTGATAGGAGTATTTAGGTGTTTGAATATATAGGGAATAAAGTAAAATTTTATGTACTGCTGCTGTCAAGTCCTTAATTCCTGGCCATTTTGACAGTAACGATTAAAACCTGTGCTTATTAATTACTGTGCAGGAAAATACATGGCACTTGTGTTTTCTTCTAACAGGAGTAATGTAGACCTGGTCAAGCTGAGTTCTTCAGCACCCTGTGCTGGAATACCATGGTGTTGTTGTCATTGAGGCTTTTACAGACATAAGGCATTTCATGGTCAATGACAGCATCCTCTCCATCAGGGAGATGCTGCTGCTGCTGCTGCTGCTGCTGCTGCTGCTGCACAAGTGGAGCCTTGTCAGCAAAGACCTGCAGCTGCAGGAGGAGCTGCAGGCCCTGGCTCAGAAGTACCAAAACAAATAATTGCTCAGTAAGTGCTAAAATACTTCAAGGAAGGTATCTTTTGTTGCAGCTGTTAGACCAACAGTACAAGTGAGGCAAACTTCTCTGGAAATACTACTAATACCTTCTGTCAGACTGATGTAGCTTGAGAAAGGAGGAAAGGAAATGCAAAGGTGTTTTTCAGATATTCCTTTCCTAATCCTAAAGTGATTTCTAACCTTTCTAACCTTAACACTATTTGGAAGCTCTGGAGAAGCATAGTTTAAAAAGGGAAAGAGCTTTAGAATGAAACAGTTGCAAAGCTCATATCAGGCTTTGAAAAAATGGTATTCTTTAATGAAATCTTAAAAAGTGCCTGGAGGCTTTGTGCTCAAAGGTTTGAATCATTCTGAGTGTGGATGGGGGTCTGAAAGTAATGTGTAAGTAAAAATAATAAATAAATTAAGCAAGTGAAAATTAAATAGCTGACTTTTCTTGTCCAGTTTTAAAGAAAGGAAAAAGAGAACAGGACTTGTGTAACTCCTCTTGTTCTCTCTGTGAACAAAAAGTGCAAGGAACTTGGGCATGGGAGATCTTAAACCAGCACTGTTTTCCTGCAGCAACAACTGCTTTTGGTGCACATTAAAGCTTCTGTCGGTTTGTTTAAATGTTCTGTATGAGTTCAGAAAGTATCGTGTATTTAAGGGATACTGTAAAAGCTTTAGCTTTCCTCAAGTTTTTCTCACTCTTTAAAACTCCTCAGAAAGACACGCAAAGAGTTTTTGGAACTTACGGTGTTGTGTGGGTTGTGTTGCTCCAGGCTTCATGAGCTTCTCTCATCTCCAGGTTGGGTGATCCAGTTTGGAATAGGGTTCCAGCCCGGAGTGCCTGGGAGCTCCTGGAGCCCCTTGCACCATTGCAGGCTCCGGGAGGCTGCTAAATGAGACTGGTGCTTGCAATTGTAACAAAGGATTTGAGGCAGGAGAGCACCTTACCCGCACCATTTTGTAACAGGAAAATCCTTTGGAGTATCTGTTGCTTGTTTTGGTGGTGACTTTCTTCTTCTAGAAAATATGAAAGACAAGAACAAACCTCAAGCCTCATCTCATGTGTATTGTCACACTTGGAAAAAGAACGAGGTGGAAGATGACACTGCTGCAGACGTGGAAGTGTCTGAGCTGAAGAAATGCCAAGAACATCTGGATTCCATACTTGCTCATTGGGACCCTGTTTTCCCAGCACCAGCCTCCACACAAGGAGGGGAGACCCTCAGACCCAGTGAACCTGGGGCTGAGGCACCTCTGTGTCCACTCACGTCATCAGTAAGTGGCTGGTGAGACCCCTGGCTGGGCAGAGCAGAATATGTCACCAGCACTGAGGTGGCTGCAGAACCATGACCTTCAACACTTGGCAGCCATGTCTCAGCCATCAGGGATGAGAGACTGAGGAACAACCTCTTCAAGCTTTAGACCTGGTCCGCCAGGCCAGCAGCACTTCAACTGGGCTCTCCAGGGAGCTAGGTGTGCTCAGTTCCATCATGATCATGGAGGAACAGGGCCTGTCCAGCACCTTCCATGAGCTTGTGAAATCCCTGTGCCTATCAGCACAGGATCAGATGGAAGAGGATGTGGACAAGACAGGTGACTTGCCTTGTTCTTGTCACTCATGTTATGAGGCAGTGGTGGGAAGAACTAGAAAATTACAAGGTTTTTTCAATCCATTGAACTAGTTTTCCCATATCCACACAGGCTCATGGCTTCCCAAAGCAGAAGCTGTGTCTTTAGTGGGATGGGGGTAGGGGTGGTCAGCACAGAGCATGATCATGCTGTGAGGTTTCCTGACACTACAACACTTACACTCTCTCTAAGAAACTTCCCTTTCAAGGGCTAAAATGGAACAAAAGGCATAAAAAAAAATGTAATTCCAAGAGGGAAAATAGTCTGCAAAAAACAAGTGTATGTGGGCCTGGATACTGATCCCTATTGCTGGTCTGAGGAAGCCCTTGAACCTACCAGGGGAATTCCTGGGCATATGCCTTGGAAGAGTCTGCCACAGGTTTCAAGAAAGCCTGACTGCTTAGGATAAGGGAAAATGCTTCTCCCATAGTGCTATGCAACACCAGGTAAATCCACCTTGTCCCCTATAGGTCAGTGACCTTTGCCTTGCCCCTGTGCCCCAAGATTGTTGGCCCCTGACCCTATACTTAACCTGAGACACAGCAGGAAGTCTTGGTCTTTTGTCACTGGACCCCTTTGGTGGGGTTCTAGTAAACTCCACTGGAATCCCATACAGGAGACCCTTTCTGTCCTTGGCTGACTTATCCAAGGTGTATTTGTGTGAGTTTTGGATACAGTGACTGTCTGTGCCAACCCAAGTGGCTTTTTCAAGAGACCTTTAGGACTAGTAGCAGTAACAATATCCTTCGCCACACTGCTACACTGGTCAATGATAGCATCTGGCAGATCAGATTTCAAGCTGTTGTATTTAACAGGAAACTAGTTTGTTCCTTCTTGTGAGTAAGATCATTGGTTTTGAATGGGCAGAGGCACTCCAGATTTTGCATCTGGGAATAGAGTTAGGGAACTATTTTAAAACATAGTCCTGGAGGTAAACAGCTTGGCTTGGTATTACTGTGTGGAAATAGAAGAATATCTGTTCTGACTTTTCTCTCATCTTTCTTCCACAGCTGTTTCTGTATTCCCAATTTCCATTTACATCATGAACATGTGGTTTGGAGCACAGGAGCCAGATAGGTTACTTACCCACGTCAGATTGGTCTGCACTAGTGCAGGTTATGAATTACAGGATGACTTGGGAACTCGGAAACAAGGAGAGGAAACTATTATGTCTCTTTGCCAAAAAATTTGCTATATCAGGGCATTAATTCAGGGAACGAAGACTTCATCTTTAACATTCTCTGCTCTGCCATCATCACTTTCATGAGCCATGAAAGCCTCCTGAGCTATTCTCATACAGACCTAACTTGTTTGGTCAAAAAACCCAGTATTTTATCTCTGTGTGCAAACTCAGGGGGAAGATGTTCTTCAACATCTCTAAGTGGGACATTAAAGCTCCAATTCCCTTTTCTTGAACAGTCTGAAACACAATATTACTTCTATCATTTTTATTACAGGCGTTTTTAACTTTTTGAACAACAAGAAAGTCTGTTTGTGTATGTGTGTGTCATTAATATCCATCCTCATGCCAATATAGGATGGGAAAAAAGGATGCAGAGCTTCCTCCAATGGGGTGTAAGTGCAAATAACAAGGAGCCAGAGGTTTAGTCATGATGATTTACTATTTTGTGAATGTCCTGATTTAGGGCAAATTTGGGAGAAAACCTCCAGTGGAGCCCCCTCCAGGAAGCAAACCCACGTGGCCCTTTCCCCCCCAACTGGTGTGGGAAGAGATTTCTCCAAGAGAAGTGGAAAAAAACTGTTTATTTCACAGGCACAGCACTACCCAGCACAAGAATGAATGATATCAGATTACAAAACCTCTTGCTGTTCCGAAGAGATGACAAACTTCAGAGGGTCTCTTTCCTGTGGGTGTTCGCTCTGTTATCAGTCCCTCTGGTGCTGGAAAATGCCACTGCCCAGGTTGGGCCCCCGGTAGTCCACGGGTGCAAGCTCCCAGTGCTCCCCAGAGTGCCCAGTTCAGAGCAGGTTTGATCTGTTCCAAGAAAATGGAAAGAAAACCAGTCCAGAAAGACCTCTCTGCTCCGGCTAGCTGGAAAGCCAAGGCGCTCTGTCTCTTGTTGTCTGTCTGTGCTGTAGTCAAAAGCTTGTCCTGGGATGCAGGGGGAGCAAGTACAGTCTCTGATAACAGATTCAGTGCTTCTTCTCCACTCACTTTTACTCTCAGATGAAGTTTTAAGGATAAAAAAAAATCTATTTTTGGGCTAGGCAGATAAATGGGGATACAATTTAACATCACACTCACCCCAGGACAGTGAAGAACCTGGTTACTTTCATCATACCAAAACAACTATGAATAGAAGCCTGAACTTGGGAATCATGGTGATCTTCTTGGGTTTAAAAAGCTCTAGGAGCTTTTAAAGACATTTATATTAGACCTGGTTTATTTTTATCACCTTTTTTTTAATTAAAAAAAAAAGCCCTGATCCATCTCTGGTGCTGCAATGTGCAACCAAAGCAAATCTTCCCTCCACTTGGAACAGGTGAGAGATGGAAATAAACCCTAAAAGACTTTCTGCTTATTGAATATATGTGAGTTTTATTGGGAATTCCCTATGAAATCTGGTACATTGTTCTTGAATGTGGCCAAGAGGGTAGGTGAACATGCCAACCCAGACCTGCAAACATGCAGCGCCAGAACAAGGGCCTTTGAAATGTAAATCAGGATTTATTCAATGGACTCAAAACTCTGTGCTGTGCCCAGGTCCTTTGTACAAATACTGTACAGGGAAAAACCAAAACTGCACATTCCTTGTGATATCAAATTTTTGGGTGGTTAAATAAAAATGAGATGAAAATTAGGGAATTGCTACTACATGTATATATGCTTGTTCTAAAGGAGCCATCGTCTCTGTACCAAGATTATATTTCTTTAAAAATCTGCAAGCCCTTTAGCAGCTACATTTTCTGTCATGTAGAATTCCTAGGGGCTGACATCAGGAAATCTGTGAGCCAAATCTAGCTCAGCTCAGCCGAACCAAGCCGCATCTAGCCTAGCTGAGCTAAGTCCATCTGAGTGCGGCCAAACCGAGCCGAGCTTCCCCGAACAGCCAAATCTAGACGAGTGTAGCCGAAAAGCAGCGACATCTGCCATTAAATTTGATATTAGCCATACAGCCAATAACGGCTAAGGTCTAGAGATAATAGCCAAAGTTACTGGAAGGCTGATAATAACCAAGTGTATCTGTAATGACCAAGGTATACCGACAATAGCCGAGGTAAGCCAAGCGGCCAATAAGAGCTGAGTGTATCCGGTAATGACTGACATGTAGCAGTAAAAGCTGAGGTTTCCTGAACAGCCGAAAATAGCTGAGTATCTCTGATAATTGCCAAGGTCTACCAACAAAGTTAGTAGCCAGGGTTTGACTACCAAAGTTAGTAGCCAAAATTTGGTTAGCCAGGGTTAACCAAACAGATGATTATAGCTGAGTGTAACCTGTAATGGCCGAGGTCTACCAATAATAACTGAGGTTACCTGAACAACTGACAAAAGCCTCCAAGGGCAGCCTGAGTTCTAGGTGGGGATGGCTTGGGTCCAGGAGGAATCCTTCTCTGTTTGTAATTGTACAGAGGAAGAACCACATTCACAGACATGTGCCCCTGGACAAGTACAGCAGCCTTTTTCAATGTTAAACAAAACTCACGCCCCCACGTTCCTGGTGTCAGCCTGTCAGAGGGATTTGACACTCCAAGGGAAACTTGAGTTCTAGGTGGGGACGGCTTGGGTCAGGGAGGAATCCTGCTCCATTTGTAACTGTACAGAGGAAAAAGCCCACTCATGGACACGAGCCCCTGGACATGAATGGCAGCCGTTTTCCAGGGGAAATAAAACTCAC
>NC_031770.1:26821149-26824590 GCF_001522545.3 Parus major
AGCTCTGTTACCTTTCACAGCCAGGAAACAAAGAGACAAAGAAATTCCCAGGCTTAGGTCTTAAGGTGGTGTTCACAGGTTGATCTCACTTTTCAATGGTCAAAACTGCTGTCAATTCTTAGAAATGCCTAGTTGTTGGCAAGGAGAAAAACTCCCATCAGGCTCCAGCAGTTTTAACTTTTTTTTTTTTTTTAGGTGTTTCTCTTTGTTTCCTTAAATGCCAATCTATCACAACTTGTCAGGGGCATGTGGCAATCCAAGGGCAGCCCAAGTTCTAGGTGGGGATGGCTTGGGTCAGGGAGGAATCCTATTCAATTCAAAATTTTCAGAGGCAGAAGACAGCTCGTGGCCATGTGCCCCTGGACACGAACAGCAGCCATTCTCCATATTAAACAAAACTCACCCCCCCTGGTTTGTGATGTCAGTTTGCCAGAGGCGTTTGACACTCCAGGGACAGCCCATGTTCTAAGTGGGGACTGAGTGAGACACAAACCTTCAAGAACTTAGGATTTTAGAGTGGTTTAGGTTTTAATTAAGAATAAACTTTGCTGAAACTAATTAAAATAAATAGATGGGTCTTGGTAAAATTAAAAGCAGATAGACAGGCCTTGATAAAATTAGAAGTCAATTGTTAACTATCCCAGATCTGAATAACTGTCTGTCAACCTTGTGTTTGCTCAGCTGGGCTTGGGATAAGGAACAGTGAATCTGATAAGGAACTTCAAGAATATAAGACAATTGCAAATCAGAAACTCACTGAAGACAGAAAACTAGGAGCCCAGCCAGGGGTCCATTTGTCACTTTGCATTGAAAAGGTAGAAAGGTCAGAACAAGGAAGAGATGTATTCCTTCCTCCCTTCCATGACTCCTGCTCATACCACTGATCCATTTCAAAGAACAAACTACGCATGCTTAATTGCTTTTTTGTTGATTAGCATATGAAGTGGAGAGTGGGTGGTAACTGGGTTATGAATATGTATTTGCATTCAATACTTCTGTAAATAAAAAGCCTGTAATTACCTGATTTCAGGGCCGTGCATATGAAGGGGTGACCCAGCACTGGCCCAGCGCTGCTAATAAACACACCACTCTGTAACTTTAGACGGTTAGAGCGTCTTTGTCCGTCATAGTTGGATACTGATATTCGACCATATCTGTATTTTAGTAAATCATTTTGGTGACTACTGCAGGACTCTGCTCCCTCTAGCTGAGGGGCCAGTGGGGGTCCAGAACCCCCTTGGGCACCCACCCAGAATTTTCTGGGAGAGCGGGGCTCCTGTGGCCCCACTGACACCCAGAGAAAGAGCAGGAACTTCCAGGACTATGGACAAAAGGTATATTTAAATTGAAACTGGTACCTCTGAAGTAGTGTAAAGCGTATGCAGGATCAGAAGGCGGTTGATAAGTTGTAAGAGACGTCTTATGTGCAGCAGATTCCTGTGTGGTTTTTTTTGGTAAGTTTCCACGGAAAATTGGTTTCAGGAGTCTGCTCTAAGTTGAGTGACAGGAGCAGCATAAGCTGCCAGTGGTCCGTGTTTTAAGTGGTGCCAGTAGCGGCACCGAGTGTTGGCAGCTTGTGTTTTCAGGTGGGGTGGTGGTGACAGCAGGATGGCCAGTTTATTGTGTTTTGGGAGCAGTGGTGGCTCCCATTTTGTTTGGTTTGTGACAGAGAAGCGACTGGGTGGGTCACAGTTTGGGTATCAGCCACAGGTTGTGAGACAAGAGAGGCCCCTTTGAGAGTTGTAAATGAGGCTTATCTTTGGGCCACAGGAATTTACACTCTAAGCGGGGAGCAGCAGAGGTGGCAGAAAGCGGTGTTAGCCGCCGGTGGTTTCTATTACAAGACGAGAAAGGCTCGAGTGGAATGATCTGTGTAACGAGCCGAGAGAGGCTCAGCAGGGTGATTTGCAGCAGCCAGTGGTCTGTCCGTCCTGAGCCGAAACGGGTTCGAGCGGCACAGCCGGCATCTGCGGGCTTTGTGTGTTTTTTGGCTGTGCGGCAGCTGTGAACTTTGTTCGGGGTTTAGGCTGCATCCGGAGTGGTTGGAGGATGAGTGGCCAACAGCAGCGGCCGTGGCTGTGCTGTCTGTGTGCACTCGGGCTGTGTACGTGTGTTTAGGCTGTGTGGATTCGTGTCGTTTTGTGTGTATTTTGGACTGCGTGCTTTTGGAGCGTGCTGGTGATTGACCGAGTGTGTTTTGGTCTGCGTGTGTTTGTGTTGTGGAAGAGAATTTTGAGGTGTGCTTTTGGTGAAAAAGGGAGGTCGCCCCTTCTCACACAGAGGGAGCCAGAGTTTCTAAGACATAGGTCCAGCACTGGTGGAAGGATCTAACCCATGGCTCTGGGAAGCGCTGCAAATATAGTCCACACAGTACTCCACGCAATTTCAACCTGATGGTGGCAATTGGTGTAGCTTGAGAAATAAATTGTTTTGTTATTGTGTGTGTGTGTGTGCTGAAAGGTGAGCAGAAGTGTGAGTTTGAGACGTGCTATTAGCATGGGATGATTGTGGTAGTCCGAATCTACGCTTCTACTCTGGGCAACTGCGAGTGGCTGGAGAAGGATGAAGCATTTTGGGGTGTATGTTTGGTTGCACAAACCTCTTTAATAAAAAATTCCCCCCTCCTGCCTGCCATGGTTTGGTGTGGTGTGGTAAACATTTTTGAGGGAACACTGCTTTCTAGTGACAAAAGCTATAATTGCATGCTGCTAACCTTTTCTTAACTAAGGTTATTATTATTTGAGCTATTAGAGAACGGAGTCTCAGGGACCCTACAAAAACCAATTGAAATCCTTAGGGTTGAGTGTGCCCAGTATACTTGGGTACCAGAATATTACAAAGTGAAGCTTCAAAGTTGGGACAAAGTAAAGAGATGTCGGGAGAAAAAGAACTTCCAGCATGGGGGCAAGTGAGAGCAAAGACATTCTTAAGAGTAGCCCCTTAGGATGCATTTTAACACACTGGAAAGAGTTGGTTGCCTTTGATGGTACAGAAACCAAGAGGGAGCTTGTTAAGTTTTGTACATAATGGTGGCCATTTTATGGACTTGACAGAGGTGTGAGGTGGCCAGAAAATGGTACAATGGACTATGAAACATTATTGTAGTTAATGCTTTGTCTCTGGTATGAACAGAAGTGGTTGGAAGTGACTTATGCTGATATGTTTTTTTTCTCTTTGGGGTCACCCTGAGTGGCAGAGAGATTATGAGATTAGACCACCATCTGATCCCTTGGTATCGGCCCTTGAGAAAGAGAATAAAGCTGAGAGGTTTCGTAGTGCATACTCAATAAATCAAAGATGACAAGGTATACCAGACGGAGATTTTGGAACAATAAAGAGCAGATTCACTTAGACCACCCCCTAGAAGGCAAGAAAGAGGGAGGGTGGAAGAGGAAGTAAGCTCAGAACCATCATCAACTCTGACCTCCCCCACACTGACTT
>NC_031770.1:26825217-26918060 GCF_001522545.3 Parus major
CAACCATGTCTAAGAGAAGCAGTAATGTCTGATGGGATGACAAGGCTAGTCATGGGCAACCAGAGCTCTAGGTGGGGACAGCTTGTGTTAAGTAGGAATCCTGCTCCATTTGTAATTTTCAAGGGCAGTAGACAGCTTGCGGCCATGTGCCCCTGGACACAAATAGCAGCCATTTTCCAGGGGAAACAAAACTCATCCCCCCAGGTTCCTGAGGTCAGATTGCCATAGGCATTTGGCACTCCAAAAGCATCCTGAGATCTAGGTGGTGGCAGCTTGGGTCAGGGAGGAATCTTGCCCCATTCATAGTTTTCGGAGGCAGGAGACAGCTTGCAGCCATGCGCTCCTGGACACAAACCACAGCCCTTTCCAGTGTTCTGCAAAACTCACCCTCCCAGGTTCCTGATGTCAGCTAGGCAGAGGCATTTGGCAGTCCAAGGGCAGCTGAAGTACAAGGTGGGAATGGCTTGGGTCCAGGAGGAATCCTTGTCCGTTCTCAGTTTTCAGATGTAGAAGCACACACGCAACCACAGTCCCCTGGACACAAACAGTGGCCCATTTCAATGGGAAAGAAACCCCCAACAGGTTCCTGATGTCAGCTTTTCAGAGGCATTTGGCACTTCAAAGATAGCCTGAGTTCTACATGGGGACAGCTTACATCAGGAAGGAATCCTGCTCTGTTCATAGTTCTTGGAGGCAGAAGCCTGCTCGTGGCCACGTTCTCCTGGACACGAATGGCGGCCCTTTTCCATGTTAAACAAAACTAACCCCCCAGGTTCCTGGTGTCAGATTGACAGAGGCATTTGGCTCTCCAAGAGCAGCCTGAGTTCTAGGTGGTGGAATTTTGAGTCTGGGAGGTATCCTGCTCTGTTCATAGTTTTTGGAGGGCAGAAGCCCGCTTGCGGCCATGCACCCCTGGATACGAACGGCAGCCCTTTTTCATGTTAAACAAAACTCATCTGCTCCATGAGGTTCCTGATGTCAGAGGAGTGTGACACTACAAGGACAGTGTGAGTTCTAGGTGGGACAGCTTGGGTCTGGGAGGGATGCAGCACCATTCATAAATTTTGGAGGCAGAAACCTGCTCATGGCCACAGGCCCCTGGACACGATCAGCAGCCCCTTTCCAGTGGAAAGAAAACTCGCCCCGCCAGGTTCCTGATGACAACTTGTCAGAGGCATTTGACATTATTATATTAACCCAAGCTCTTTCCAAGGCTGCAGATTGAGCCCTTCAGCACCTGTAGAATTTTCCATTTTACCATTTCCCCCATCTCCCCTCTCCCTATGAACTAAAAAATCCCTATTAATGGCTTTGTTAATCATCTGTTGCATACACTGAAGCAAACAAGGCACCACTGTTAGCATTACTATTGCAATTACTAAAATGTGTAGTCTTGCTGTAAAACACTTTTTTATCCATGGTGTCAAATCCCATCCACTGAACAAATTATCCAGTCAAGTTCCACCATCTACTCTGATTTTTGACACCCCTTCCTTGAACTGTTGTATACGTTTTTATGTGCTTTTGGAATTACTTAATAAATTTATGCAACATATTCCTTCAAAATCTTCACATCCATGTCCATGTGCTAACAAGAGAAAATCTACTGCTGCCTTATTTCCTAAAGTTGCATGTCTAATATCTTTGACACCTTCTAAGAAACCTCTTTATACAAGGGACATAGCATTAGATTGTTTACGCAGCCAACATTCCAATCTGTCTAATTGCTTCAGTGCTTTTGCTGATGCAAGTGGTGGCAAAAGAACAGATATGATGAGCCTTTTCGCAAAACCTAAGCATCAAAATCATCCTTACACTCTGGTCTACATTGATGAACTAATGACCTTTTTCCTAAATGTCTCATGTTGACAATTGTTTTCATACTTGGAGTTAACAGTGTAAGCCTTAAACTACAAGGACCACCCTTGATGTTAGATGAAATAAAAAAAACATGCTCTGTCTCCACAAACAAAAACTATCCCCTTCAGAAATTGAAGAGGAACAGAGCTGAATATAGATGGAACTACAGAAGTACCATTACACTAAAAAATCTGATTCTTATATACAGAATGATGTGGAGAAACATCTTTCACCACGGATTGATTTTTCTCTGTATAACTGAACTTAAGACAAAACTTTACTTTTATATAGCCAAGGAGCTCTAATTCTTGGGGTTCAATGGATGCTTCAGGAAGATAGGGAATCCACCATTCCTATTTATTTATTTAATTACACATTTATTTATGTATTTACTAGAGTCCAAAATTTCCACACATTTGCCCCAGCAAAAGCACCTCTTATAGCCCTATCAATTTCTTCTGGAATTGGCCAAATTTCTACTGGTACACTGACTAAACAAATTGAAAATGGATTTTCTGGAGTGGTAGTGGATAAGCATATGGCATCTAAACCTGAAGCATTAGCTAAAGTCACCCAAACATTGCTTCTAGCCTGACTGACTGGCAAAGCTACACTACTAAAGGCAAACAAAGTAAAACTCAAAATTTGATTGAACTCCATATTTCTCTAAGATTTTTTAATCTTAGATCTTAGATATTTTTTTAAAAGATCTCTAAGATCTTTTGGCAAAAGGTTTTGGGTTTTTTTCTTTGAAATTTTTTGATTTTAAAGCAAATTTTTCAGCATATATTTTTTTTTCCCCAATCTTCATGGACTAACCAAAGATAAGATACAAAGTTTTTCTGTGCACATTCAATTTTTCTATTTACTGTATTTTATTTTAATTTTATTTATTTATTTATTTTAATTTGAACATCCTCTGATTCTTTTGCAAATTCCTTCTTATATTCTTCTTCAAGAATAGGAAGGCAAGGGCTAGTACCATGCTTTTGCCAAAAGAGCTTTAGAATACTCCTGTTTCTTTTACACCTTTTACATTGATATAAAACCCAAGGTTCAAAGCTTTGCAAATGGAAAAAAAAATCAACTGTCCTCCAGGGAAATGAAAAAATTACTATTGTTTTAAGGTCCAAATAGTTAAGACTCCAGATGTGCTCTTTTAGCAGGCAAAAGTCTATCAGCTGAAAATGATGATCCTTAACATCACTGAAAGTTCTTTCAAATCCTGAAAAAGGGAATAACTGAAGAAAATTTGTAGAGACACAACATTATGATAACATAAAACTTGTTGACAAACTGTCTGTGTACTTTTCAAACATAACTGTGTCCCCACAGTTCCACAGAATTCTGGTCTTGTTTTGATTGTTTGATGAGTTTGGCTCATCTGTTTAGCGGGTCTCATGTTTTTGGAGGTAGATGGTGTCTGGTCAGATGAAGAGGCGACTCTATTGAACCTGTCAACAGAACATAGGCACTTCTCCCCTTCAAGTTAATGAATCATTTAGGTTTAGCTGTGGTACACTTAATTGTTAATTCAGATTTTATGATATTTTCTAAATTTTTGGTGTAGTTATTTCATTATTCAAAATGAATTGTGGTCTAAATTTCTAATGCACATACTACATTAATTCAATGTTCTTAGGGCATTACTTCTCTTTGCTTTTAAAAGTGAAATGTACTTTTATCATGCACATGAATATCAACACAAAATGATACACATAATGAACAAAGACTTATAGTAGTTAGAAATTAATTAGATAATAAACATGATTAATAACATATGTGATATAGGATTATTATTAGTCACTAAAACACTGTACCAGCATCTCAGAGTCTGCAAACAGCCGATAAACCTCAAATCAGTGAAGGATTGGATAACCACCTCCAGAAATTATTCTCCAAGCCCACTTCAAAACTGATTCAGCTGTCATATTAATAGGGTAAAACTGCCAAGTCAAAAGTGACTCAAATATTGATTTGCTACAGAAAACATCTGGATCTGTTGGCAAACATTCCATCCAGGTAAAGTCAAGGCTTGGCCAGGGCCTGGCTTTAAACTGGAAAGATGTCTCTTAACTAATTTTCAAAATAAGGTTCTTAATAACAGTAGCTATGAGATGCTTAAAGTACAGCAAACTGTTGAAGTGCATTTGTGTAAAGCAAATGATCAGAAGTCTTAGGCAATAGACCAATGGAACTATCTAGCAGTTGGTTTAATCTGAAGTATCTCTCATGGTGGCTGACTTTCAGCAATGATACATTTTTCTGGAATTCTAGAAGCACTGAAAAACAATAAAACTACTCTAAATGAGGTGAAAGTCTTAAACAAGGGAAGGAGTTAAAGAGTAAGAAAACCCTTTACAGGAAGAGCTGTATAACTTGTTTAAGAAGATGCATCTGCTGTTAGAAAACAAAAAGATCTCAAATGACACGTCTTAAAGGTAATTATACAAAAATTGTAAAGCATATGAGAAGCCAACTATAAATATAGTAATAATACCTTATGAATAATGCTCATCATGAAAATCTGTAAATCCACATTATACAATGAATTTATCAGCATCAAGTGTCTGAGAAAGTTAAGATAATATTTTCGAAACATTCATGTCTCAATGGCAAGAAGTGAAATAAGGTAAAAACTTTTAAACTGCTTAGTATTAATAACAGTTACTACTCTTCCGTGTTACCTATAGAAAACAAAACCAATAACGATTGTAACAAATAATAAAACCTTAGATGAAATAAAGGGTGCAACAGACTGTATCTTCTTCTATCCACAAGCAGGTGTTTATCAGTGTTCCATTACAGCTGTTTCAGTCATAGTCATCCTCATCTCTCTAGAAAAATAACTAAACTTTGCGGTTTAGACAAGTGTCTTTTAAAAAAATGTGGAACAATTTAAATTAAACAATATTCAAACCTGGTAGAAATTAATTTTGACAGAAGGAAATAACAAAACTTAATCTCAAAAGAGTACCAGATAAAACCTAACTTAAGAACACTCAGACGTAAACCTAATGAAACTTAACTTTGCTTATTTCTATCAATACTTAATCCATATCAAATGAAAACATAACTCATTCTTATTCTATTATTACAAAATAGGCAACTGAAAGTTTGGTATATACCTTTTAGACATATTATTACATATGTTTCCATAGATTTACATATAAATATACATTATATGGTACATTATGTGTTATTATATTTGTTATATATAGTGTATAATATTATATATATCATTACATATGTTATTATATAATTACTTTTAAACATAATATAACATGGATTTACTATAGAGATTATAAATATGTGACAAATACATTATGATTTTATGTAATTTGGCCTTGAGAATAACTCATAACTGCAGATACACTGAAAATACTCATTCATAGTAGGAATGTTCCTGGTATGGGCTTAAGTTTGTTAGGACTTTTAAAGTACACTTTCACTAGAGAAAAACCACAATGCAGGGTGTAACAAATTTCAATTCATCTTTTGTAGCACTTTGTAGAAATATCAATTTCAATGCAAAATTTCAATTTTTCATTAAAATCCAAAGTCCAAACAGGTATATATGCTGTCACATGCATTTTTTATACCAAAAAGATTCACAATGAAATTACCTTATTAAAATTGAGGAAAAACAAGCAAATGGGAAATATATGGTTAACTTAACTCTGTCTTTAGCTCCAGCTAGCTCTACGGTGGTTGTTCTCTCACTCCGGCACAGGCGAACACCAAGAGTGAGGAAGCACTGGGGATTCAGCTTGTCCCACAGTGAAACCTCCAGAGATTTGGGCAGCCCCAAGCCCTGTGGTGCACAGCATCACGGGCAGAAGTAATAAGCAGAGGAGTCTCTCTGGACTGAAGTTCCCAGCAACGGTTTATTTAGGATGGGGTAAATGAGGGATCCACATCAGAAGGGATCAGGTCCAAGAGAGCCCTGAGCACTGCTGTGCAAGGGGTTAAATACAGTCCAATCTCTAGGGGAGGGTACAAACAGTGGGCCAATAGGGAATCCTGTGGGGAGGAGTAAGGAGAGGGGATTACAGCTTCAGAACCAATAAGGATATGCAGAGGGAGCTAACAAGACACAATAACCAGTAGGGCCTCAAGGGACAAATGATTGTCAGGGAAGGATCTGCAAGATGGGGTAGGGCTTACAATGACGGATGGGTGAGTAGGGACAGGGTTGGGGTGACAGACAAGGACTTTTGGGAAGGAAGGGGAGGGTTCACTTTGACGGCTAGGATAATGGAGGGATGACAACAGTGAGAAACCAATACATTCAGCCTGGGGGGAAAGGAACATACAAATAAACAATAAAAACTTCTCAACCTTAACAAAATTAAACACACTACAACAGCCCTGCGTTGGCTTCTACAGCCTTTTGCTATGGGAGCATCTGCTGAAAGTTGCCAAGAGAATTGTGAGAGTGAAAAATGGGATGGCACCTGTATCAGAGAGGGAGAGTGCCATGCCAGAGTGTTGTGCGCTGTTTTAAAGTTGCTTGGGCAAGGGGTACTTCGAGAGTGCCTTCTCTTTGGAAGCATGGTTCTCAGTGATCCCTAGCTGCATGGCCTTTGCAATAGTGAAGGTATAAGAAGGTGTTTATCCTCACATTTTTTGATGAAGTTCCACGGCTGCAAGTGTATTCTTGCCTGCCTGATTGTAAACGAGCTGTTGCTGGATATCTGCGATTCAGTGCACTCAGCGTGTAAGCCCACTGCTCTGCTGCTTCCTTCTTTGCCTCCTGTGATGTGCAGAGAACTGAAGCCTAGTGGTGGCATTCAGCTTTGCCTCTTTTCATTGTCTGTGTTGACTGCATGCACTGTGACATCTATTGGGATCTTTAGTCCTTGCAAATGTGTTGTGTGCACAGTGGTTCTTTGAGCTGAGAAAGACCACGTAGAGAGCATGGCGATATGACAGCAGTTTGCGGGTTGTATCAGAAAGACATCTGCCCCTTGTATGTGGCTTATGTGCCACAAATGGAAAGGAGAAGCCTTGCACTGGATTTTATTTCTACAGCTTTTTGCTATGGGGAAGGCTACTGAAAGTTGGCAAGGTTGTTGTGAGTGTGAAAAATGGGATGGTATGTCTGTCTGAGAAGGTGTGTGCAGAGTCACAGAGTTTTGTGCACTCTTGTCCAGGCTGTTTTGAGAAGGTTGACTTTAAGAACACCTTGTGTTCTGCAGAACCCTCTAAGTACCAGAGAACGAAGACATATTAAAAGCTCTTTTGGTAAGCTCTTCAAATATTGAATATGACAAAATATTATCATAAAAGCAAGTACCATCCCAATATTAATTTTCTGTGTATACCTTCACATTTTTAGCTATCATTGGCAATGCTAATATCTTTTTCTTCCCAAATATGCATCGAATTTTGCTATAAGGCTGTATAATATTTTAGGATTTTTATTTAACTTAGTATTTTTTTCTAGTATAGAACTCATAGTAATTTTCCAGGTTGTTTTTACCCTCAAAAAGAAAGGTGATACCAAGGTATTATTTTCCTCTTCCACAAGTCTTAGAGTTTCAGTTATGAGCTTTCCAAATCTAAATTTTTGTTCCCAGTCCTTTAAAATTGTACAAGCAATTTGCTTGGGGATAAAAGCTGTTAACTATTTTTGGTTTGTCTGGCAATTGGTAGGCATATAGCAAACCAGTCGGACTTGCAGTATAAGGCTTAAAAGGTTATTAAGAAAGCACCAAAACAAAACCTTTTACATACATTATACTCAAACAAAAGTCGTCATAATATTTACCTGGATTTTATCACCTTATTTTTGATTGGACAACTCTGGATAGTGGCAACATAACTTAGTTTTGACACCCTCAATTTGATGATTAATCATAATTCTTCAAATCAAAAATATGCCATGCAGAGTAAAACCCAAACTAAAGACTTCTAAATCCCTGTACTGTGCCATATATCCCCTGTAATTAGTGTCAGCCTGCAAGGATAGTTTTGTATACTATATATTGTAGAAACTATAGAAACTATATATTGTAGAAAACAAACAGATTCCATAGAAGTATGAAAACCTAGAATTAAATCTTGAAACAAGTCCAAAATATAAAACCAGCTTTGTTCCTAAAATCGACCTTTTCTATTATATTTATTCAATTCATGTATTTGCTGTCCCTGAAAGTCCTGTAAAAATCTCATTATTCCAAAGTTATGAATCAAAACAAGAGGTGATTACACAGAAAAACTGAAAATTATTGAAATTCACTTTCTATCTACATAACACAAATATTTGGCATAAAGGACTAAAATTCATCAAGAGATTAAAATCAGATTAAATAGAAATTATTATTAGAAAGTCTTGCCATCTCCAAATTGCAGTTTCTAGAGTTTTAGTAAGGAAGACACTAGCATGTTACTTTAAAGGACATTTTCTTGCCAAGAAATAAAGGTGATACCTTTAATATTTTAATACTTCAATTCTGACCATATTATGAATATTTTCCAGTTATGGACCTTTTATAAACTGCTATTCTGTGTTGCAGAAATACAGTCCTTTAGTATAAATCTACCCTGAATGACCTAATCAATTGCCCAGTGAAAAGAAGTGGTTTGTGACAGCCTTCTGTTACCTTCCTATGGTAAAAAAAAAGGATAGTTTCACTGAGACATGGACTTTCTTAATATTTTTGACATTTTAAAATTCAAAGATATTGGTTGTTTTAAAAGTCCTGAAAAGAGCATTCTCAGTTCATGAAAGCAAACATAAAGGTATGGTAAAATCAGAAAGTGCCTTGGGCTTGATTAGTGTAAGAGATCTGATAGCCAGGATGTCTTGGCAGGAACAAACAGAGCTTTGAAGATTGCAAGAAGATTGAATCAAGCCTGGGACAGAGAGAAGATTGAATCAATGTTGAAATATATGTGTATGTTTGTATGTTTGTATGATGTTTAACTCAACTATTGTAGTAAAAAATTACTAGCTTACCTAGAATGGTTTATAAGCTTATATAGGCCACAGTAAAATGGGATTCTGATCACTGAGTCAGTTGTCCCTGTCTCTCTTCATCACCGATACAAATCCAGTTTAAAAGGGAGAAGGGGTTCCTGTAGTTGGATAACAACTTGCATGTTTACATGTCTGGAAAGATTTATAAGTTTCCACTCACCTTTATTATCACCTTTATTGTTTGAGACAATAATCACGATGTGACCTGTAACTAGCACGATAGTTTAAAACCATATGCCTTAATTTAAAGAAGGTACAATACTCTATTTACCATCAAAAGGGAAATGTATCTAAACTTAATAAGATAGTTACCTAGCAAATAAACTGATATATTGTTGGGGGTTAGGTGTCCTTTTAGTTCTGGCTCACCTGTGGAATTTGTACCCACTAGTTGCAGGGGAAAACCTGACTGCAGGTACTTGGTGGGTGCTCGTGCTGGGCCCAAGGGGGAAGGGGGGAAGGAAGGAGGGTGGGGGAAGCTTGCTGGTTTCTTCAGCTTCAGAGAAGGACACTTTGCTGGGAGCTGTTGCAGCTGAGAGAAGGGAATTCGCCATCACCAAGACAGAGCTGCTGCTTCTTCTCCTTCTTCCTTCTTCATTGGTGGCCTCACACCCCCTGTCCTGCTGTCATGTGGCAGTCCCAGCCACCGCCGCGGAGCTGCTGATACACCTCCTCCATTGGCCTGGGATCTCAGCTCATCCCTGCTGTTCCAGCTGAGTGTTCCTCAGAGCCCTGCAGGAGCACTGGGACTGACTGCCCCAGGGGGTTTGTGAAAACAAAGCCTCTCCTCCATCCCTTCCCGTCTCGGCTGAGAAAGCTGTCATGGGGTCCCTGGTTCTGTTCTGTTGTTAACTCTGTAGTTATTGTTGTTTGTTTGCCTTGTTGTACATACTAGTAAAGAACTGTTATTCCTATCCCCAGATCTCTGCCTGAGAGCCCTTGATTTCAAAATTGTAATAATTTTGAGGGGGTCTACATTTTCATTCCAAGGGAGTCTCCTGCCCTCACTAGCAGACACCTGTCTTCTAAACAGAGACATACATCAATTTAGCAACTTTAAGAAATTCCAAAAACTTTAAAAAATTCCAAAGTTATACCTAATTGTAATACAAATAAGTTAAGTAAGAATGCTAAGGATACCTTGTCCTTCTGACAGTCCAAGTTATTACTTGGACTTATGCAAGTTATTATCCTAGTAAAGAGACACTTAGAGAATTTAATAGAAAAGATCCTTAATCCTTGTGAGAGCACTAATGTTCTTGTTCTTCTCTAAATAATTACTCCACAAATGATATCACATTGTCTTGCTGTGGGATAAAAGTCCAAGATAATGAAAACAATTGTATTTGCCATTATTAAATGTCCTGAACTTTTCATCAGAAGATATCAACAGGCTGATATTAGTCATACATATTTATACTACTTACTGTTAGATAAACATGGAGATCCTGTACTAGATACTTGAAACCCAGTAGCTTAGTAAAACTAACACCTAGAAACCTACCATAGCAAAGTGTTATGTATCAAGCCATTTTGTAGGTTTCTGGCCCTAACTGGCTACTGTCCTGCAAGTGCTCTGCAAATCCTTTCTGTTATCCAGTAATGTCCTTTCTCTTAATGTTTTTTTCAAGAGCATTTATGTTAGAAGAGAAATCAGAGAAAGCAGAACTGTTACTTTAAGAAATTTAAATTGTTGCATGTTGCATTTCAGAAAGAAAGGACACATATGCTTTTTGTTACTTTGTAGAATCTTTGCTGACATTATTTGCTTTTTCTGAAACTTGGCTTGTAAACATTCTAAGAGTCTTGTTAAATTTACCTCAAAAGTATTTCAAACAGCAGTATTAACAGAAATATTTTGTGTTTCAACAACATATTACAGATCCTTTCAACAATGGTTTCTTTTGTATATAACTCCTAGCCTAATCATTTCTTTAAAATATATGGTTTAATTTATACAAAGGAATGTTACTGTTTTTAGTCCATAACTATTATCCAACACTGACTTTTACAGAAAAGAGTGCTCACAGAAGAGCTAATTTACTGAGCTTAAGTACTGCAGCATTCAAGAAGAAACAGAGACCCAAACCAAAATGGATGCTTCCTATTCAGTTATCTAATGAAGTGTCATCAATTAAAGTAAACTGAAACCGATCTAGAACGCTTTCTACCAGATCTTATTATTCATATTTATTCAAACCAACATTGTGTTCACCACCTCTGAAAATGACAAAATTATGTTAAATTAATATCAATTCCTTCAACTTCAAAAAAACCTACAGTGTGTCATCTCTTGCAGTAGAAGACTCAGTACAGTGACTGTGTAACTTTGCAAAAGAATTCTACAAATACAACTAAATAATATTGCTGACATTATATCTATCCATTAAGTAGTAAATTAAGATCACAATTAAGTGCAGAGGCGTTCACAGGAAAAAATCCAAAAGCCCCAATATATACCTTAGACCATCTGGAGGACACTTAGAGTGACAGTTTATTTATAACTTTACTCAGATACCTCAAGAGTCACGTATTTTAAGGACATTTCAAACACAACGGTGTGTCCTTTTTAACCATATACCTAGATGTGACCTGTAAAATGTAACTAAGACAAAGATAGGTTTCTTTTAATAATTTTGAATTAGTTTAGTGGACTGTACTTTAAAAAGCAGTTATATACCTCACTAAACACAAAATTATTCCTGCAGCTGTAGGGTGTGTTACACCACTTGTATCCCCTACATAACACTTTGAAATATATTTCTTTTAAACAGAAAAAGCCTAGTGCCATCTATGTGCCAAATCACTTGACACTATTAGAAGGATTTTATATATTTAAAATATAAGGATTTAAGGATTTATCTATTTATGGACATGAGTCACAAACCCAGGTTAAAACAGATTATTTCCCCTGTTGGTTGGTTTTCCCATGGTACAGTGGTTTAAATGTTTCCTGTTTATAGAGTTAAACTGTAGGTTTGTAACTTCCAGGTAACGAGACTTTGGCATGACATTTTGAGAACTTGTGCTGTTGGTAATCCTTCCTGGCAGCTCCTCAGAATGAGTGTTACATCTTCAGTGATATGTGGTATGCATCACTGGCTGAGAGGACCTAGCCTTGTCGAGTTGGGTGGAAAACCTTATTCGAAATATGTTTATCATTTGTGTCACCTTGCTGTCTTTGTCATTTTATCTGCAAGGAGCCCCACAGAAGATGACAAAGAACACTTCATATTTTTATTAAACAGAAAAGGGGGCACTGTGGAAGCTGTAGCTGCTCTATAGCTGCACAGAAAATTGTGTCATAACAGATACCAACTCAACCAGTCTAGCTCATTAGAGAACAAGGAGTAAACAAGTCCCCAGGTTTTAAAATGATAGGCTAAATTTGATTTTAAACAAGGAGACCCCAGCCAATCCCATTGAACTGGGAATGCACCTGTGTCATTGGCCAGTGAGCAGGGTGGAGTTAAGACCTTTGTCCAATCATATCTCTATGTGTGGCAAATTCAAATCCCCTATAAAGAGGGCACCCTTTGATAAACATTGGCTGTTGCTGCATGATCTTATTGTGTTTAAATCACATTCCTGTCTCCACCATCAGCAACAGATTTCTGCCTGGACTACTTAATTTATTATCACAAAAACAGTAGGAAGATTAACACTAGAGCAAAATCAACAGTTTTCCAGAGGTTTAGAAGCTGGAGTCAAGACTTCCCCTACTACTACTCTGGAACACAAGCAAAATTTTGTCAGTAATATTTGATGTATTGGGATAGTAAAGGCTTCACAACATTCAGTGCAAACCCATCAAATTCTCAAATCCACAGCCAAGCTTCACCAACATGAATTGCAAATGAATACAACTCATGCCAAAGTTTCAAAACCTCTGTGGCTGGGTCTTTTGGAAGATGATGAGTTGTTCCATGAAGTCCAACCCCTTCTGCTCCCTTTTCCACTTCCTTTACACCTTCTCTATTTTTTATTTTTTTTTTAATCCAAAGCTTTATGAAGATATTGAACATTTTTTGTAGGCAGTCTTATCTGGATTCATCTCACCTCTGAATAATTTATTAGACCATCTGATAAAAATACAGACATAGTACCATTCTACATGCATTAGTGACACACAAATAATAAAATGGTCATGAATCTAGAGACTCTTCATTGAGTTTGATGACATCCTTTCTCATCAATTTCAACCTTTTCAGGTGTTTTTTCCCCTCCTTACACTTAAAAAATAGAAAGTGCTTGCAAATCTGTGTTTTCCAGTTTAGATTCCAGTCAGTCTTTGGTTTTGTCCCCTTTCAGCGAACAGAACAGGACCATTTTATGGTTTCTTATGCTGAAAACAAATGACTTCTAACTAATTTTGAAAATCCATTCTAATTGTGTTTACTTAAACATGCACAGAGTGCACAAGAGCTCTGCTCAAGCATACACGTTGTACTCTGAAGATGTGCTCAGACTCAAAAGTGTGGGAAGCTAGGGCCCAGCGCTCGGAAGATATCGGGATATAATGGAAAGATAGAGTCACCCCCCTCCTCCATAGTGTATGGTAATTGCCCCGTAATTAGCCAATAGCACCTAGCTGTGATGAAAGCAAATGGGAGTAACACTGTGAACCTAGGTTATAAAGTGTCAAATTCTCCAGCAATAAACGCCATTTCTGCCATCCATCACATTGATGTGTGCAGTTTGGACCGAGTGGCCAGGGAAGGCCACCGTGCTGCTCCTGAACGAGGGTTTTCTGTTTCTCAACAGAAGGCAACACAGAAGAGAACTCTAAAAAGAAGCACTGTGAAGAATGTAAATGTGCAGGTAGAAATATTAGCTAAGTGCCCTAATAAAGCATGTTCAGTGTCTTGGTGTAGTAATGCATCTGAAAACTTAGGCTATGGTGTGCCCCAGCCAAACTATCAGTAGAGTTTCTTATCAGACCCCATGGAATTCCTCAAGGTTGCTGAACATAAATTGTTCTAAAATAAGAAAGAAGACGTTGAGAAACAGAAAAACAAGGCCACAAGAACCAGATAACAGAAGAATGCTGAACACCTGGACTGTAACCAATCACAAAACCTGAGGAGTGCGTGCTCAGTGCATGGACAGTATAGAGGCACCAATCAAGTAATGCGTAATTGTGTGAACAGTAGTTTTAGAATCTATAAATAAGTGCATAATGTAAAAAATAAATGGCTTCTGCGAAATCATATTGGTTCATTGATCAGAAGTCCTGAGCTCCTGTATCTCGGAGGTTGCCTTATTTGTCAGCTGAAGGACTGCAATCCATAAATTTTAACAACAGAGTCAAGACACAGAACACCAATAGTGATCAAAACATGTGAAAGGATAAGGGTTTCTTTGAAGGTACTTTTTCATTGATTTTAATCTAGACTGGAAGAGAACAGAATGAACAGCTGATGGCATGCATAGGAGACTTCTCTGAACTATGGTAACTTTACTGCAGCATATGGCTTATAAAGCCATTTTTGTTTGATTAGTTATACCTACAGAATGCACACCTGCATATTATTTTTCTCAATGCTGGTGTTAATCTTATCTTTTTAATAACAGGTCAGGACATAAATAAAATTGGCAACCTAACACCCAGTATATTTTATGGCAATTGAACATGACAATATGATAGCCTGCTTAATTCAAGCCTTTGATCTATTCCCATATACCTTTTGCTTTTTTCAGGAAAGTTCTAATACATTTATCTTTGAAAAAATATGAGGGTCCAAGAGAAGGGAAACAGACAAATGACCTATTATACAAACTCACTGAAAAACACTCAGTCTGCATCTACTTTATATTGAAATGCAAACAGAATTAAAGATAAGGCTGTTCCAACTGATAAAATCTTTGCACCACAAGAGTACAGTTTGAGTCTTGAGTTAACTGAACGTTTTCAGTATGCCAGCTCATTTTCTTGCAGTCCATCCTGATGTTTGGTCACGTCAGTGGCCTTTCACCATTTTCACTTTCCTAAATCTGAGGGACTACTTAGAGGTCTCTAAAATAGATGGCTCTGAAGTCCCTAATAATTTGGATGAGTTACTTTTATCTAAGTTTCAAACCTCTGTAAGTTTGATATTTCTGCAGGGAAATAGTTCTATAAAGAAATGAAGGAGAGGTATAAGGGCTAAGCAGGGTGGGCTTTAATCTCATTGACTGAATTCATAGTGAGCACATTAAGATCAAGATAAATCAGAGGTAGCCCTCACCATGTAATAATATCCAAGACAATTGTGGCATTAAGGGTGAACATAAATCCTGACTATTTTGACACAAACTATCTAGGAATCAATCAAATAGCAAAGTAGCTGGAGATTGAGAAGAACTTCAGCCATGACTCCAAGCCTCCTGCTTAGAGTGGGATTTAACTTGATGAAGTGTTCGATACATCAGCTTTGGATGATTTAATTTCCCTCTGCAATTTTCTTCCTCCTGAGCAGAAGAAAAAAGTTTATTTGGCTATTTAAGTAGAAGTTGATTGTGAAGCCTATTCTTTTCCATTCACAGTATTATGGAGTACCGTGGATGTAAAAATTCTCTGGTAAGGCCACCATCAAAACAGTGGTCTTTTGAACTTTGGAAAGATAGTTCATAGGGCTTTGGTAAGATTTTTTTTTCTGTCAAACAGCTCTATTAGGGTTGTTTTTTTCTCTAACTAGAAAGAAGAATCCCCATCACTTAGCCTCAAACATTCTCCTTTCAGCAGATTAAAAAATAAACCAGGCTTTTCTGAGGTCAGGGTAATTTTGTTCAAAAAGTATTAGGGTTCCACATGTTCTTTTCTGTAACACATTTCCTTTGAACTTTTGACAGCTCAGGCTTAGCATGTTTTTGGTGTGATCTTTTTGTTGGTGCTGCGTAAAGAGCACAAATTTGCTGATCATTTGTTTGCTAGCCGTGCTATATAATGTGCTTTAATCTAACAACATGTTAACAAACAAACACCATTAACTCCCCAGTATTTTCCAGAATTATGGCAGCAGCTGCACTCTGGATGACTAAATATACTTCTTCACCTATTGTAGCAGCTAGATGTGAATTACAGACATGTATTGTTTGGTCTATAACTTGTCTTTTGAGATAGCACCCACATTCAAATTAGGGTTTTATGCAATCTCTGACTTCAATTATGGTGTCTTTTTGTTTTTATATTACACCTAATAAATGGAGTGAAATATCTCCAAGTTGCTATTGATTTCCAATGCAAAGCAGCCAGCCAAATCAGATAAGAGCAATTTGCCAGCTGCTGTTGAGCACTAAATATTAATCCCAAAATGTCATGTTTCTTTGAATGCTTCTCTGAAAGAAGCTGTCAATATTTTCATCAGGAGGCTGGTTCCAAATTCACTTCAGTGGCCAGGCTTTCCTTGGGGCATTTGGCACTTGTGAATTGGCAATTAAGTTGCCCACCCAGAACACATGCCCAGAGATTTCCAGCCATTCCTTTACAGATTGCAAGTGAGAAACTTTCTTGGCTTGTTAGCCAGTGTTCAAATAGCTGAGGGAGAATTCTCTAGGTAGAAATGAAGCAAAGGAGGGAAACTCAGTGCCGTATGAGAATCGAGACATTTACTTTTCCTGACATGAATCAGTGATTTAAACAGTGCCCTAGGCACACATATTGAAGTATGTTACTAGATACTAGTATCATTACTGTGATACTAGAGCCGCTTTATAATTGTTTATAAATTATAAACAATTGTTATTATAATTTATAATAATCAATCACTTTAAAAATGCAGCTCAGTGTCTGATGAAGGTTTTTGGAAGGTTTTTTTCTTAGTTTATTGCAGTTCTCAGCTTGGATTGAGAGAATGCTGTAATACCTGTACACATTTTCCCCTGCCTACCACCTTTTTCAATCTGAATTTTGTCTTACAAGGTTAAGTAATCTGAGCATACTGTCTCCATAAACATCCTCTCTTGTATACATGCTTTATCACCACCTATCTTGCTGTTTCTCACTTATGAATTTATACCCACAAAAATCATTAGTTCCCACCCAGCTGTCCACTATATGAGGGTATGTTTTCTTTGGGGAACTCTGAGATAGCACGGGGAAATGACCACTAGAGCACATGACTGAGGGAACATGAATGAATTTTAGCCCTCCTCTTAATCCTACATAGTGCTACAGAAAACATAGGAATTTAAATTATTTTTTTAATTGTCCTTTTTTTCTTAAGTCTCTCCCTACACATACCTTATCCCAGCCTTTTCTCTTTCTCAAAAAACTCTTGCAGCTTTAACACAAGAGCAGGCATCTCTCAAAGAATTTCTTAAACATACATCTGGGCCAAATTAATCTGACTAGGAGGAAAGAAACAGCATCATAAGCAGGCCATCTGTTTCCAAGTGAGAGGAATGATGGATTTGTCTTTACAAACAAGCTGTGGGTCTGCTGATGGATGAAACTAGCACTGAAAGATAAAAGAAACAATGCGATGGTTTCCACTGATTGATGAATGGAAAAAGATTACAAAAGCTTTACAAACAAATTGTAGGTTTGCTGGTAAATTAAATTGGATATAGAAGGATGAAAGATACAATGGGGAAACACCATAAATTCCATAAGAATTAAAAATTAAGAGGGAGGGTTATACATTAGAGGGGACTCTTAGATATTAGACATTCCGGGAAAGTCTGTACCTCTCAAGTGCCTCAGCCAATGAAGAAAGAGAGAGGGAAATGCAGCCAGGAAATCAGGATAGAAAGGAGGCTGCATCCTCCAAAACTTTGAGAGACTCCAGGGGAATGCCCCATGGCCTCTCCCTTTACTCGAATGAAGTAAAAGGTCTCCTCTGTCTCCTTTGTGGACATAAACCTCTGGTGTTTGTGGATTAATTTTCCTGACAGAAGGTTGTGTTCCTTGTCAACTACTGGCATTAAAGGTTGCTAATTCTGTAGTGGAAGAAAGAGTAATAATGTTTGTTGCTCCTGAAAAAAACAAGTTTCTCAAGATACTTCAGTATCAGTAAAATTTTCAGAAATATACATTTTCCACTGGAACTATAAATGGTGCACAGAGGTGTAAATATTGCAGCTGTAGATACCAAAATACTTTTGTATATTTGGTTTCAAAATATGACCATTTGGTCTGTAGGAGTGTTAGGAAGACGTTTTCCAAAGTGAAATGTATCATCATGTGGATCAATATTTAATGTAAAGGCAATCATATTAAAGTTCATCTATTTTTCAAGCACTACTCAAACCTAAGGACATCTGAAAAACAGAATTACAGAATTGTAGAATGGTTTGGGTTGGAAGGGACCTTTAGAGATCATCTAGTCCAAAGTCTGTGCAGTGAGCTGGGACATCTTCAACTAGATCAGGTTGCTCAGAGCCCCTTCCAGCCTGGTCTTGAATATTTCCAGGGATAAGGTATCTACCACTTTACACAGAACAATCTGTTCAGTGTTTTCACCATCACACTATTTTTTTCTTTCCATTTAGTCTGAATCTACCCTCTTTTAGTTTTACACCATTACTCCTTGTCCCATCACAACAGCCTCTACTGGAAAGTCTGTTCCCATCTTTCTTATAAGATCCCTTTAAGTATTATATCCCTTAAGATAGGGAGCAAATAGAGGGGCACCAACAAAGGTATTAACAGAAATAGAAGAATAAGCTCTAATTTTGCAAACACTTGGGCAGGGAGGCAGGGTAGAGCATCTATCTATCTATCTATCTGTCTATCTATCTATCTATCTATCTATCTATCTATCTATCTATCTATCTATCTTGTACTGCTGTTTGGTTACCTGTGCCTCAGAGCAAGTCTTATGGATGACAGGACTGAGCTGTGCATGAAGATCAAGAAGATGCCATATGTTCACAAATTACATAAACTTGTACATTTATCTAGCTACATAAGGATTACAATTTCTCATTTTCTCCTTCAAAATGCACATGTAGTGCTATTTTGAGGAAGCCATTTGGATAGAAATCTAGGTCCTGTATGATTGTGGACAGGATCCAACAAGTTTGAGGAACTTATGACATGTTTTTGCTGCCCACTTCAAGGTCTGGCCTCCTGGTTCTATTTGCCATTTGGCTGAATATCCATTATGGCAGATCCCAGCTCTCTGTGACTGAGTTGTCTTACTGTCTGGCTAAAATCAGTAAGAGGCTTTGTAACTGATTAACTTAACTAGTAACTGGTTAAGTCTAAATATATACACAGGGGCTCTAGAGACAGGAAAGGAGTCAATGGTATTGTTGCATTTGTATGTACTGACAGTCTTTGCTCCCAAAAGTCAAATTGATTCATAGCCTTAGAGTATTTCTGGCCTTCCTTGCTGCTTGATACGCAAATTTATTCCAGTGCCAGGAAGAGATTTTTCCATCTGTGGCTGGGAAAGGGACTGTGTACCTCTTTCTCTGGCCATTTTATTGATCCAATTACCTCATCCTGTATTAGAAAGCACGCATGAATCATACAAATCCAATTGGCCTGGAACAAACTAGATATCTCCTGGAGCTATATAGTTGGGTGGAGGTGTATCTACTGAGCATTCCATGTGTATCATTGGCTAAACACATGAGTTAATCTGAAGACATTAATCTTCATCATGGCATCACGCTACTATAAAACTGTGGTGGTGTCAGGGACTACAGGGCCAGGCTCCTTCTACATGTCAAGATTTTTATCAAGCCAGTAATCAGACTGGTAAAAGTTAAGTAACTCTGGGTTTTCCCTTCAGACTCTTCTGTCCTGTGAATCCTGTTAATAAGTCCCTAAGGTGATCTCATAAAGAATGGGAACATAGTTTTATGTTCTTCTCCTGCTTACCGCATATATTACGACTTTTAAGAAAGGTTTTTGGAGGCCCTCTAGAAGAAGAGAGAATCACATTTGTGTTTCTGATTTAATTCTGATTCACCTCTGCATTTTCATTTCATTGAAATAACAGTGAGGGGGAATGTTTTGCAGAGAATTTAATATAAAAAATTATTGTAGTGTTAGAAAAGGTTTATCAGTTGCTTAAGCTAATATGTGCACTCAGTCTGAATTCTGTAGAATTACCTTTTTTCATTAAGTGTAGTGTTTTAATTAATTAAGTTTATATCCAGCACCGCATTGGACTTTACTTATGATAATTTCCTTAGAAGAGTCAGACCTTTAAGCTTTAGGAACCACATATTGTAGTTAATTAAAGCACATTAGTAACACTCTTATTAATCAGAAATTATAGTATTATCCTTGAAGCCTCTTGTTTAGTATTTAAATATTGCAGTCCATGGAGAATACCTGTTCAAAATTTGATTTCAACACATGTGAGCTACAAGTGCATTTACTACCTGTTCGTATACTCTCCTTAGACACAACACTCACATCCCAGCAAAATAAAAAGAAACCCACATGCATATTTATTGAATCTTATTTCAGGTATCTCTACAAAAGACATTAAGAGAAATCACAGTATCTGTTCTAGTGCCCAGGTGTAAGTTCTTTCTATTTCATCACTATTTTCTTCCAGAGCTGCCACCTCTGCTGCTGGTGGAAGAGTTTGGTACCTGGAAGTTATTGCCCACATAGAGTAGGAATTATTGATTTCAGAGGTAAATAGGGGAACAAACAAAATTCAAGCACAGCTGTGGGTGATATCTGTGTCCCTCCTATCCACACTTTCTTTATGGCAAAGGATTGATATTTGGTTCCCTGATATTAAAGTCTCCCTTGCCACCAAGTTTCAATGGTGCTCATAATACATTTGTATACTTTAGGGATCTTTCAGTCTTGTTTACTACAAGTTTTTACTGTAAAATTTTTCTCTATTTCTTCTATCCCTATTCCTAGTTTATGTGAAAAACATACTACCAGCTTTTGAGTCACTGACATTTAACTTTTTTTTTAAGGCTGCTACTCTTCCTGGAAATATGCAGTATAAGCAAATAACTAACAAATCAATATTTCCCTCAAGATTCTGGTGTAAAGGTATTTTCTCATTTAGAAAAGTTGAAGATTTCCCTATAAGGACTCAGAGTCAGACTGGGAGCTCATGTGTTTAAAATATAAACAAACTCCATGATTTTGAAGCCTTTTTTATTGGTAATTAACTTGGATTCTGTTTACTGATGATGAGCACCTGATGTTTAACAGTAAGCTATGGGAAAGGTTATGTGGAAATTTGTTTACCTCAAGATAAAATCTTGAAAGGAGATGGAAAACTCAGGCATCTCAAAGGTACATGCTCCTCAGTTTTCTGAGTACTAATTTATTTAGACTCAGGCATCTACTACCCTAGGTCCTTATTCTTAAACTCATCTCATAAATCTCGAGGTTTCTGCTTGCAACTCTCCTTGGAAGCACACCTAGCAGAAGAAAGCATCCCTTTTCATAAAGAAGTCTCATTACCCTGTTGAATGAACACTTCAGTATTTTCAATACTTGTACTTCTGTCCAGGAGGAACAAAGAAGATGTGATGGGTCAGGCTCCTGGAAAAGCCCATTTCATTTCGTTACAAAGATAATTTCACTCTAAAAATTCTTGTTGAAAGATGATCATCATAATATATTACAAACGAATATGAATAAAAATACTTTAAAAATACTGCCTGATTTGAGAACATTCTTGACTGTCCTGTGTTCTTCTGTAGTTCAACAATTTGGCTTATGCCAGTTTGCAATTCAGAAGCATA
This sequence comes from Parus major, assembly GCF_001522545.3. Classification (NCBI taxonomy): domain Eukaryota; kingdom Metazoa; phylum Chordata; class Aves; order Passeriformes; family Paridae; genus Parus; species Parus major. Next base: position 26,846,723 of record NC_031770.1, read on the forward strand.
TGTATCACTTTCATGAATCTGGTTATAAGAGTCAGGTTATAGGGCTCTCACTTTATGATTGACTGACTGTAATTTATTTCAGATATAAATGCTTGCAGAAAGTACATTGTAATATTTTTTTTTTGTATAAGTCTTCAAATATGCAGGCTAATGCATATATTTTGCATGAATATTAATTTCAGAGAAATTGAATCATAGAAGTGCTTTTGGGAAATTATTTCAGAAATGCATTGATATTGTGAAAAACGAGGTTCACTTTCCTGATAAATTTTAGAAGGTTAAATATAAAAAAAAAGACAATAAAGGAAAGGGTTAAAATGGCTGGGTGCTTGGCTCTCTGCCAAGAGCACACCTGGTGCTTTAGAAACACCCTTTATATACCATTTGTACAGTATGGACTGTATGTATATTCAGTATGGACTGTATGTATATTCAAACTTTTCCAGGAACTGTTTTGCATGGCCACTCCTTGGGTCTGCCTTTTTAGAACATGCACATTTCTTGGTTTTGCAGTTTTAATTTCTCTCTTATAGTTTTTTAATTTGGGCCTTGGCTTCTTCTTCCACAGGCGGTAAGCCTTGATAGCGGTGTTGAGCAGCCTGGGCCCCATTCATCTGTTCACTGGAGGTTATCTTGCCTGTTCAGACAGGACCTAAACCTAATGTCCAAAATTCTTCTGACCTATGCCTAAATTCTAGCTAATAGCAGGAGAAAAAGAAAAAGACATAGCAAAAGCTATTCTAACATTATACATATAACATTCATCTTAATACTTGCGAAAAACCAGTATCACAATATGTATTTATAACAATATGAACATACAGGCACTACCTTGAAAATTATTATTTGCTAAAGACCTTCTAATTTACAGCATAAAATCCTTAAGAACCTCACCTTTTGCCAGAATAATTTTCTGACAAAAGGCTTTCTTCAATTGAACAGATAATAGCTTTAGGTTTCCAATTTCTATCTTTAGCTTCTGGCTAGTCTCCTTATCTTCGTAAGTTATCTTGTCTTTTTCTGTCTTTATGTCAACAGTTTTATGCAGAATGGCATTGAGAGGTCATGACTTTCCTTGCCTCTTTTCCTCATCCTTAGACAGTTCAGCCAACTTCAGAAATAAATAGGAAGGACCTAACTTCATAAATCTTAGCCAGGGAACAGTTATGTTTAGGCATCTAGAAACACCTAAAATAGCAACTAAGACTACTGGTATGCTCACTGATTTTTGTGCTTCTACTTACACAAGCCTTAATGTTGTTGATATGAAATGGGAATGCTTCAGTGGGGGGAGGGAGAAAGCTTTACTTAAAACTCTCATCATGGAGAGGGGACTTGTATGGTAGATGTTCTTGATTTCTTGTTTAAAATTAAATACTGACTGTGTTTAGGCCCCAGATCTACAAGAAAGTTCACAGCTCTCAAAGTCAAGGAAAGCATTGCCTTTCAGATATTGAATTAAATTTCAGGTATCTTTATTTCTCTATGTGTTATTTAGGCATTTTTCCTCTGATGTGCTCCTGAAATGCAAGCCATCTACAAACTGTTTGAGGGGTAAATAGTGTTTAATGGAGATTCCTCTGTGGAAATCTGGACTCTTGAGGTCCTTTTGTTAGTGGTTATAATACGATCCTTTCCCTGTGATCAGATTTCCCAGGGAAGTCTTCCATTGTTGTCAGCTTCAGCTGTCCCACGAGAAAGAGCAGAATGGAAAGTTTAATTGGAAAATGTGGGAGGTAATGTTCCATCACCTCCGTATTTCCCAATTGTTTTACAATAAATGATAAAAGCATTACAGTGTGTCATGCTATTACATTGTCATGTTTTCACTGGTGCTATTACTGCAAGGTCCATAAATTCTTGCAATGAAAAAAGACTACTAAACTCTCTATACAGTGTTAAATTCAATGTGTTGCCTTCCGTTTCATCTCAATTATCAATAGCTTAATGGCTGCAACCAATTCTGAATCTTCATTTTACTGCCTATCTAATAGCCTGATTTCCATCAGTAGCACTGGCACAGAATTTTAGTTAATTGGCACTTGTCTTGGGTTTGGAAGATAAGTGTCTGCTAGGGAGGGCAGAAGCCTCCCTTGCAATGAAATTGTAGACCCCCACCCTCCAAATTATTATAATTTTGAAATAAAGGGGCTCTGAGACAGAAATCAGGGGATAGGAATAACAGCTCTTTAGTTTTTTCTAACTAAATGGCAATTCATTGTCCTAGCAAAATAAACATGTATTTATGAGTTTTTAACTAAAACTATAAGAGCTTGAAGTTATACTTAGTTCATCAAGCATCTAAAGTCTTTTCTATTACAATTCACCTTCCATAATGTTACACAAAACACAACTGTATTTTTGGGGGAAGAGAATAGATTGTAGTCACAATAGTGACAGGAAAGGTGTAAACATTGAATGCATGCAAACTTGCCCTGTAAAACTGTTCATTAGATAATTCTGCTGTACAGCAGAAGAGGAAACTTCTCCCTGTGAGTAGAATTAATTCCTCAGAAGCTGTGCTGTTTTGTTACAAACACTTCGATGCATTGTGAAATTCACATCTTTTTATGCTTTGCCTAAGTCCTGCTGACACCCAGAGGGACCTAGAAATAACTTCTTAGCCATAAGACAGTGTTTGTTTTATTGCTATAGTGTTGTCTAAGGGCTTATGCTATAATGGAGCCTTGTTCTTACTGTCATTTGGGATTGTTAATTCCAGGCATCCTAGAATGATGAGTTATGCCCTTGAATATCATAAGATAGTCTTTAAAATAATGAATTTAAAAATCATAATTGTAACATGCCTCAAGGATCCATTTTTTTTTTTTAAATAGGGTGGATGAGAGTCCAATGTTATTCACCCATAAAAAAAGCAAACCTTACATTATCAGGGTACAAGTGTGATATATTCTTCTGATTTTGGGAGATGCGTGTTTTGAAGAAAATATCAAACTAGGTGGGATCTTTTACTAGTATGAGATGTATAAGCATAGCTTTATCCATAGCCTGGTGAATGGAAGACTGAGAATGCATTATCTAAGGTGTGGCTGAACTATGCAGGATCAGGGATAGTGCAGCATGTGGGCCAAACTTTTGGTTTGTGTAGATGAGGAAGTTCCCAGAACTCTGGAACTACCAGAGACATCAGGTAATGCATCACTATATAATAATATATAACAATATATATTAGAATATATATAATTATATAATAATATATAATAATAATCAGCATGCACTGAGGCCTGGCCTGCTCTGTGTACAACTCCAGCATGTTAGATGCAACACTTTGTGCAACATCTACCTGCTGCTTGCCTCCAGAAACCAGTCTTGGAAGTGTGTGACAAAGCCCAATCCCACCCTCAGCCTCAGGCAATGGAGCTACTCAGTCAGTGTGTTTCTCTTCTCATTTCTGTGACTACAAAGAAAATAAGAGACACAGGCAGGGAACAGAGGATAGTCCATATAAGAGAAAGATGAAAATACAAAACCCCTCTAAGAAACAGTGGATGTGTTCTATAAAGATTTGTGATAAGTTCAAAGAGTTAATGAAAAGGTATACGTAAAGATGAAAAAGAGGGGAGAAATGAATATGCAGCAATTAAAAAGAAAAAAAAAATATAACAATATATTAGAAACCCTGATTAGAATTCAGCACAGACTTAAATGTTCTACAAGGGGCAGTTGCATATATTGTATGAAACATCCTCAAGGCATAGTTCAGCATTAAGTGTCTGAAAACTGTAATAATGACCATTAATTCAGTTTTCCATGTCAGTACTCAGAACTGAAAAAAACACTCCTGCTTAGAGCTACAGAGTACTTTAATGAACTTGCTAAAGACAGTCAAGAATCTCATTTAAACTTTGGGGAGAAGCAGTTTAATATCCTTCACTTTTCAGAAATGATAGAATTTCTCTTCAGTGATGACAATTTTTCTAGTTGGTGACAACTTCAATGAAAGTCAAAGAAACCAGATAAAATTTTTCATGAGACAACAACTAAAACCCCAATGCTCATGAATCATTTGGGTGCCAAAACAAAATAACAAACTGAATTCTCTCTGAATCTCAAGGGAACACTTAATTAATACCTTCCACAAGCACTACTGAAAGATGCATAGTAAAAATCCAGTACAACTCTTTAAAATCTGTGTGTGTCACTGCCAGATCAAGGAATAATGACCATGAAATTTTAATTGAGAGATGTTTCAACTCATTCAACAAATTTGTCTAATTTGTTCTCTTCTGCCTTTATGTCTTTGTTTTGCTTATAGTAGAAAGAAGTTAAAAATTGGAAAGAAATGTCTCAAATTTTCTATCTTGTAAATAAACATAATGTGAATGAGTGTTGCACTTGTTAGATTGGGAGAGCAAAAAATTTGAGTGATTTATAGTACATCCAGGATTGCATGCATTTATCCACCACTGTGGGCCTTGTTTGATGTTGGGAAGGTCTATGTTGTTAGGCCATTCTTTCATCAACACACTGTATTTCACCAGCAAGAATATGACTGCAGTGTTAGGTTTTTTGAATCTACCTGTATGGTGTGGGCTCAGTGAAGCTGTTTCCCTAGGTTTTAAGATGGTACCCAATGCTAATACTGTTTCCTCTACAAGATATTCAAATGCTCCTATATTTTGCTATTGCCCTTTCTGCCTCATAAGCTTCCTCTCATGTACTAGCAGGCTAATAACTGCATTAGAATTTTTTATCAGTTCATACAAAATCAGGAAACATTTACTTTCTGGGTGCATTCATTAGCAGACCACATCTCTTTGAAGCACTGGAATAGCCCATGTAGATATCTCATGCTACTATTCTCAGCTGACAAGGCTCCAGACCCCATGATGAAGTGTTTTCTTTAGCTCAACTGCTGTGAGGCTTTGCTGTATTCTCAGGACTATGGTAGTCACCATCTTTCCAGCTAACTTTCAAGAACAAAATTTTTTCAGAAGCAAAGGAGTGAAAATGCAAACGAAATCTGGGGACAGTTTTTAAATGATGAGGCTGCTTTCCCAAAAATTAATCATGCCATAGTTCAATAAAGACAAACACAGGGGAAAACCCCTCAAACAATAGTACTGACACTAAAACTAAAATGGAAAAAGGGACACTAAAGCTCCAGAGAGAAAAACGTAAATTCACTGATATCTACTTTATGGCTCCTACAAATGTAAATCAGTAGTATCTATGTCAGTATCACTAGAGTCAGTCTGTGGACCTGGAGTGAGAGTAGAAATTTTCTCTATTACATTTCAAATTATTTAAATACTTCTGCAGATGTTAAATTTATTTCCTCCCAGTTACCTGTGGGTAGGAATCTATGGGAGTATCAAAGGATTGATTAGAAAGCCAGTAACTACATTAAGTAAATTTATCCACAGGTATGTCTCAGACAAAAACTGTAGTTTCAGTTTTCTGAGACTTGTCTGAATAAAATAAGTGTAACAATTAAACTCTATAGGAGGAGAAGAAGTAGGGAATTGAAAGCTGAGAACTCCCTTAGTTCTAGCTTTTATTTATTTATTTATATACTTATTTAAGGAATTAGTTGATCTGACCTTCAGTTGAATACAAGAGTTCTCATAAATTTTAGTGGGCAAACAGAGGGGATTTTAACGAAATTTTTCTCAAGACATAACTTCATTCTGTTTTAAAAACTCTACATATCTACTTAGTTTTCTCTGAAGTTTCTATTTAGAAAAATATTGTCAGAGAAACTAACACTTCACAGAAATGCTGCCACCATCAGTAAGCAGCCATCTGGCTGTATTGAAATCCCTGCAATTAATGATAGAGATGTGGTTAATTCATTACGTTTGTCCATCCTGACTCATGGATGATCTTTAGTGCTTATATCACTAGAAATGTTTGGATGGATGGATACAATTTAAAATGCTTGGCACATTGCTTTGCCTAAAAATTTGAGCTCAGAGCAAGGTGGGAAAATGGTCTGTAAGTAGTTAATTAGAAAATAAAACAAGTTTCAGTTGGCTGAGGACTGTCACTAGAGGACATGAAGTACAGAGCAAGTATTCAATCATGAAGCAGCAGCCAGAGGTTCTTCAGGAGGAAAAAACCTTTATTTTGGGGGTTTTCAACCCCTTTTTATAAGGTGTTCCGATACAGGTTAACCTGACTGGTAGAAGAAGCAACACCTCCCTCATCCCATTGGTGGGAAAAGAGGAAAACACTCTCAGAACATCTGTGTCTTGTTTTGGGAAAGTAAAACTTTGTTTTTACGCAACAGTCCTTGAAAGAGAAAAGTTCCCAAAAGGCTTTACCTTGGGAACAGATCTGTCCCTGAGAGCTTGAAACTCTCAGGTTCAGAAAATCATGTCCACAGAGGACAGTTTTTTCCCTATTTTCTCTTCCACAAACATTTTCATTTGTAAGGTTTTTTCACATATCTGCACAAAAGGAAACTCAGAGGCATACAAATGTGATGGCATGACAAGGCTTAGCCACTCCAAAGAGGCTGCTTCTGCTGTCTTGGATTTTCAGTGGGAAGTGAGAAAGGGTTTTATCCCTTTCTCTTCACAAATAAGATGAAAGTGGGGTAGAAATTTTTATAGTGGGATTTTTGCTCTTCCCTAAGAATAATGAATTCTGAAGAACTTCTGCTCCCAATCAGCCTCTGTGACAAAACAGACTGAGCCCTTCTGCTGTGGGATTGCTGATGTGTGAAGAACAGCAGACACTAATCACAACAGTGTACTGTTGACAATATTGCACCAACAGGGACTCTAGGACTCCCATCCATGATATGATTGAGCAACTGGAGAGCCAGGGAGTGGTCAGCAAGCCTTGCAGTTTTCTGCCCCAAATCAGTAAAGCTCCAAAGTGGGAAAAGTATTCCATTCACAAAATCTACTGATATCCCCCTTCCCATGTTTGATCTGCTTAAGAAAGAAGGTGAAAAGGCACTACCAGTTTCAGCTGGAAACAGATGTTTTGAATATTTGTTGTGGCAGGTCCTCTCTTTAGACTGTGCTGCTTTGGAGCTCCTAAATTAACTCTGCTATGACTGAGGCCTTACCAGTAAGACAGAAGGAGCAGGAATACTGCAAGGTAATTAATTGAAGCCAGGTTCAGGTCAGTAGTTACTGATGGAGAGACTTTTATTAAGCAAATTCAATCCCTATTTTAGCAGAAGTTATATTCATTGACTGGAATATTATTTCTAGGAATACAATTCCCATTATTTTCTATTCACAAAATACACTTACAACAGAAAATTATGTCATCCAGGTGCTATGAACACCTTTCCTTTTAAGCAAGAGAGATGTTCTGATATGAAATTCACATCAGAAAAAATACAAACTCCATGCATTGAGTTAATATCCTAAAATGTCCAAAAATATTCTAAAAAACGTGCACTTTTAGGCTACAGAGGTGTGAGCTCTACTTGCAACTGCCTTCAGTGACAGACCAGCTGCATGACATCTCTCAGTTTTAGGCTTTATACTGGTACTCTTTTGAGTGAAACACCAACCTGGATATTTCCTGGCTTAGAGCCCTGACTGGTATAATAATCTATGGCATTTGAACAATCATGATGGCAGCACTGTGATCAGGAAGCTAATTAGCTGGGAAAGGAAAATATTAATTCATCAGTTACTGATTGTCATCCCATTATGCAAGGAAGCAATCATACAATGGAAATGTACAAGCCTGGAGGATTGAAGAAGCCCAAAGCAATTTTGTGAGCAATAAATTGGTCCAAACACAGGACAAAAAGAACAAATAAGAGGTCAAGTCCTAGCACTGAGGGGCATACTGCACTTATGAATAACCACCGTGTTTGAAGCCAGTGCCTACTAGTGAGAGAAGAACCACTGTGTTAGTAAATCAGTGACCGCCATGTAATGGGGAAAGCTGAAACAAAAAATGAGTGGGTAAATTGGAGACTCTAAAGTCAGCAGCAGCAGCTTTCTCGTCCCAGTTTTAAATAATAGCAAACAGAAAGTGTTTCTGGGAAGTTCTCTGGCTGGAGTGAAATTAGAAATGAAATATTTCTTTTTGCATTAATTTTTCAGGGTTTTATTTTTTTAGTTTTTATTTTTCTTTAATAACCATAGGCCATAGATGGAGAAAGACCTTTCAGATACATTCTTCCTTATGGAGGTACTTTGTGTTATGTCAGATGCAAATTTAGCCTACTGATGTCAATGGAAATATGACTTATGTTGGAGTCCTTGTGGGAAATTAGGGCCCAGGGCTCGCAAGATATTGGGATATAACGGAAAGATAGAGTCACCCCCCCCCTCCTCCATAGTGTATGGTAATTGCCCCGTAATTAGCCAATAGCACCTAGCTGTGATGAAAGCAGATAGGAGTAACACTGTGAACCTAGGTTATAAAGTGTCAAATTCTCCAGCAATAAACGCCATTTCTGCCATCCATCACATTGATGTTGTGTGCAGATGGACCGAGTGACCAGAGCGGGGTCACCATGCTGCTCCTGAACCAGGGTGTCTGCCTTGCTGAAGGCAACAAATTTGGTGCCGAAACCTGGGATTCAAATTCGAAAAGTGGGAACCAAATCCGGAGAGCGAGGATCGCCTGGGAAATGGGAGCAGCGGTCAGGACAGCTGGACTAGTTCTGGTGTGAGAGACATTCCTGGGCCCACGAGGAGATGGAAGCACTGATAAAGGTTGTATTGCAATTATATAAACAATGTAGTATAGATTGTAAACCTAATTCTTTTACTCTTGCTATTGCAAGGCTTTTGTATATTGGGGTCATAAATCAGCTAGTAAAGATTATCCACCCTAAGGTGTGGGGACAGATGTACCAAGGCCCTTGCTGAGGAAGCTTGGACGGCACCAAAAAACTGTTTGTTGGCCACCCCGAAATTTGGGGTCAGAGCGGCCACCCAGACATTACAGCCCCCAGACGAGATTGGCTCGGCTGAGCCAAAAGTGGCCCACGAAGGCGACACGTCCCCTCTATTCCCGAATCCCAATCTGCTCTCAGAGGCACAACAGAGAGCAGAAGTTTTTTGGAGAAAGTTAACAGAAGAAGCTAGGAGTGCTGCAGGAAAAGCCCGGGGGGACCACCACCCTATGTACCCCAATATGGCGCCGAGCAAAAAGACATAGAGCGGGAAAGGAATGTCCTTGGTAAAAACAGGGAACAAACACTAGCATTGATGAGTGAACATAGTCAGGAGGACAGGAAAGATAAGGTATGTGGGAAAGAAAGGGAAACTGAAGCGAAAGAGATAAGATGTGGGGGAGGTGTTCAGAGAGAGAGGGAAATGAATGTAAGAGAGGGGGAAAGGAGCAGAGGGAGGTTCAAAGGGCAAAGTGAAGGGTGGAGTGAAGGGCGGGGAGAACCAGGAGGGAGTGTAGGCGGGGCCAAAGCCCAACAAAAAGGCACGGGAAACCGGAAATAGCTAGCCAGTCGAGTTCTGACTCCGACTATAAGTTCTGACCGAGATACTAGTGAGGATGAGCGGCCCGAGACTGACTCGTTAGAGGAAGAAGCAACAGAGATAAACAAGAATATCCCCCTCCACATTAAGAAAGAACTGAGAGAGGATACTCCTCTCACTGACTGGGGAGAGATAAAAGCTGCATGTGCCACCTGGGTCCCCCTAGCTGCGCTAGCATTCCCAGTCCGAGTGTCAGAGGGGGGTCAGAGAGTTCACTCACCAATAAATCCTAAACTGCAAGGCTCCAGCCTGCAGTGGCTGATAAGCACAGACGAGACAATGATTACCCTATGCCTATCAGTTTGTAGCTTCAGTGTTTCTAACGATTTTTGTGTGCAAGGTGTGATTGTTCCCAGGGTCCTGTACCACCTGGATGAAGAGGTGAGCCTGCAGGCGGAGAAACTCACCCGACTTCAAAAAAGAGAACTGCTGACAGGTGTAACCATAGCGATGCCGCTTAACCTGAGAGCAACTGGTGCTGACACAGGTGTCTCTGCCATCGTGACCCAACAACAGAGGGTATCTCAGCTACAAATGACAATTGATAAAGACTTGCAGATAATTGAAAAACCGTGAGTTTTAAATAGGCTTGTGTCTTTTTTCAAAAGCTGACTAAAAAAGGTCAACATCCTGTTTGTAGAAAGACAGCAGATGCTCTAAGAATACACTTAGTCACCGAATGTACCTTCTTTGCTAATGAAAAACTGCTGTGTCTATTTTATAAATTTTCACCTTTTACTTAAGTATAGTGTACCTTATATTTTACTCAAGTTTATGATATCTACTTTTAAAACTTTTCATAATATAGATAAGTTAGATAAAATGTTTAGAAATAGATATACATAAAATAACGTTAGAACTTTCAAGACTAATACAGCTGATATTCTAGCAAATTTAGTTAATCATAAGGAGGGGGGAAAATGTGGGAAGCTAGGGCCCAGCGCTCGAAAGATATCGGGATATAACGGAAAGATAGAGTCACCCCCCTCCTCCATAGTGTATGGTAATTGCCCCGTAATTAGCCAATAGCACCTAGCTGTGATGAAAGCAGATAGGAGTAACACTGTGAACCTAGGTTATAAAGTGTCAAATTCTCCAGCAATAAACGCCATTTCTGCCATCCATCACATTGATGTTGTGTGCAGATGGACCGAGTGACCAGAGCGGGGTCACCTTGCTGCTCCTGAACGAGGGTGTCTGCCTTGCTAAAGGCAACAAGTACTCTAGTATGGATTTATGTCTTGTGAGAAGTGCAGAATTAGTTCTTTACTTCAGAGAGACATTCTCTTTCAGTTGCATATTATTTATAGATATATTATTGCATATATTATATTATAATATATATAATATAAATAAAATATATTATGATATAATTTATATTATAATTATATTATATTTTATATATTTATAGATACATTATTTATAGATATTTTAGAAGTGAACAAATCTATCTATAGTATTTTTTTTTAAACTTTAATAGAATATGTAATGATATAACTTTCCATAGGCCAACAACATAGGCCAAGATTTTTATCTCTCAGTGATATTTAATTCAACCTGCTGAAAACATTCTGCAAGACTTACCTAAAGCTTTAATCTTTAGGAGCTGGGCTGGCTGCGATGGACAAGGAGCTGGCCTCAACTGATCACACAGGAGGCATCAACTTAAGGCCATGGGAAGGAGGATGCGAAGAGGGAAAGCATCCAGCAAGGTTACAGAGAGAAAATGATTCGTTGGAGTTATTATGTTACTGTTGTTGTTCCATATTAAGCAATGTTTCTACTTCTTGTTTCTGATTGATGGATACATTTTCCATATATAGTTATGTTTCCAGTTCTCATTTTTTCATTGGACCCTGTACCCTCAACCATACTGTGTATATTACTGTGGTTGTCGCATTGTTCCATCCTTGAGGATCATCCCTGTATGGCTTTTTCTCCCTTTTGCTATTTTTGCTTGCCATTTAATGCTCTTACTTTTTGGATAGCTTTGTCACACCCATCCCTATTTTAATTTTGCCACACAACTCTCAGCTGGCCCGGTCCTGAGGTTGTGGATGCCAAATCATGACAAGTGGCACCTGAACAGGGACCCTGATATTCAGGGACTTGTTGGGATTGGATCAGTGGTGAAGAAGCTGACTGGTAGGCCATACCCCTTTCTGGAGCAGATTTGGAGCTGTGTCAGGTCTGACGACTATTCGGTGGAATTCGGGCGATGTGTGGAGAATCAGCCTGGAGATACCTGCGACAGAGAGCAGATGAGCGGAAAAAGGGGACATTCACCCATCATCCTATGTTGACAAGGAGGGCATATCCCATCCCAATCTCAAGTCCCCAAGGTGGTTTCAGGAATGTCCACTACGCTGAGGGACATATATGAACAATTTAAGTTGATTTTAGCAGCTCATGGGAAGGAAATTGGGAAGTGAAAACCAAAAAATATCATAAAGTGGGTCTTCCATAACACCCCTGACACATTGGGAACTGATATTTGTATGGCAGGTTTTAGGGACTTGGTGGGGATAAAGTTATATGACCTCATAAGTGAAAGAGATTCTGCTTCCTGCTCCTCCATTGTTCCAACTTCCCTCCTCATCCACCAGATATCCTGTGTTGTAAAGTGCCTCAGGGAGGCAAAGAATTAGTTTCAGATAAGCATTGTGAAAGGAGAGGAATGGCTGTAAGCCATGTGTGTGAATTTTGACCCCCTGTGTTGGGGGATGGGCATGTGAGCCCTGGATGAAGTTACCCCATCCCAAACCCCTTGTGAAGGGCGGCCCAGGAGTTCTGATTGGGTTTGAGTACCTGGGGATTTCTCCCTTGTTGTGTTTCTAGTGGTCCCTGACCCTGAACTCCACCCTCAAAGGTGGAGGTCCTCAAGGGTTCTGTCCCTCAGAAACCCCTGCTCGGCCGCTGTTTGGGGCTCTCTGTTCTGAGTCTGAGTTGTTCCCATGCTGAATAAGTGGTTTCATGAACAGAAGCCCGACTTGTTGGTGTTCCATGTTGGTCCCCAGAACCCTGCGGCTTCCCTGGACGTGATCCTGAGGTTGTGGACTACAATAATCCTGCCATGTCATCCACCTGAACCATCATTTTACCCCAAGGCTCCTCCCTCAGGTCCACCCCTTCTGCTTCAGGCTACAATCCCTCCGGAGGAACCGGAACCATGCCCACCATGGCTCTGGAAGTGTTGTGATATGTTTACTTTTAGTAAGTTTAAAGTTCTTTATATAGTGGTTTGTTCTGTTACCCCCGCCCCCCGTTGGTTTAACCCAAAGTTATCTCCTCCCCTACACTGCCCATCACTGTATCCCAACCCCTTTTTCCAGTTCCTTCTCTATCAATCTTGTAAACCCTGCCCTTTGTTCCTGAACCTTCCCTGCCAATCTCCCAAGGTTTGATACCCTATTGGTTTACATATACTGTTCTATCCCCATATGCTTCCCCATAGGTTATAATATTGTAAATCCCACCTTATGCTCCTCCCTGCTCCTTCCCCTATTGGTTAAAGATTTGTATCCTCCCCTGAGACCTTCCCCTGTATATAAGTCCATGTACAGCCAGTTTCTTTATCTTTTGTCCCTGGACCCTTCCTTAGAATAAACCTCTTTGGAAACCTATACAAAAGACCCTTCTCTGGTTTTTACCTCAGCCCTCGATGCAAACCACAGTGTGCCTTGGAAAGCAGACTTGCTGCAGCTGAGCTGAGCAGCTCTGCTTTTCCTTGACTTAGGCTATTTATAGCCTAAAGGAGGCCATACTTAGCGCAGTCCACGTAGGGCTAGCTGGAGATTCAGCTCAGGCACTGCGGAAGTACATGGGGAAGTACTGGTCCCAACATGGCAACACCCATGTGGCCCTTACTGAGGCCATTGCTGGAAGTAAAACACTGCTGCCACTGCCTTGCCAACAATAAAAAGCTTGTGCTTGTGTCTGGTTATTCCTCTTCCTCCTCCTTGGAAGAAGATCTAAGTCCCCCTGGATCCAGTGACTCTAAAGACTTCTGGGAGATGATCCGAGTGACAGTGGTGAAAGAGGGGGACTGGGAAACTGTGTCTAAATTTACAGTTGCTCCAATTCAATACAGAAGGGGGAATGCAAATCCTAGGTGGGATCCCTAACATATGGGGAGATAAAAGAACTGTGCAAAGTGGCTAAGGACTATGGTAGGGATTCTCCATATTTTATCAAGTTACTACAGGCTGCCTTCACCACGTACATTCTAATGCCTCATGATTTTGAGTATATAATGACCATGCTGCTGTCCCCAACACAATACACCCCGTTGGAAGGTGGGTGGAAGAGACTATTAATATTAATGGTGGAAGAGAATCAATTATTAACTGACTATGCTGGGGATTAGACGTGGGCAGCACTGACAATAGGTCATCTCACAGGTGAATGGACGCAGAACCAACCTGATGATCAGGCTGTGAATTTCCCTAGGCCTGTGTTGGATGACATGTGAAATGCAGCGAGAAAAGCACTTGTACACGTACCTAATGGCAACACACCAACACTCAACTTTGTTGATATAAGACAAGGGCCCAATGAGCAGTATATGCAATTCATTGACCATCTTAAACAAGCTCTTGATAGACTAATAATCCAAGAAACAGCTAAAGGTGAGTTGTTGAAAAAATTGGCAGTATCTAATGCAAATCTCGAGTATAAAGATCTCTCTCCACTTGAGCCTGAACCAACACTAATGCAGATGCTTGAGGCCTGTAACAGCCTTGGAACAGCAAAGCACTCTGCTGCTGTACGAGCAAAAGTGGTAGGACAAGGAGTTGCAGATGCTTTAGCTGCTATGTGGAAAGTTCCCCAAGGGCAACAACAGAAGAGTTCAAGACCATGCTTTGGATGTGGTAAGCATGGACATTTTAGAAAAGAGTGCTCTCAGTGAGGAGCAAAACTGACTTCTAGGACTTGTGGGTGCAAAAAGGACTTCCAGCACACTAACTGATTTCATCCCAGACAGGAAAATTGTAGCAAGCCACCTTTGGGAAACTTCCAGTGAAGCATGGGATGGCTCCACCCGAGGACACAAATGCTTCAGCTGACAATGCCCACCAACACTGAAGGACAAATGATCCATAACTACAATATCTCCCCACAGGACTTCCAGCAGCCTTGCCCCCAGGTACCAGGTTGGAGTTAGCAAGTGCCAAACCAGTAATGCTGACTGGCTGTTTTACGTAAGCTGTGTCTACAGGTCAACTATGGCCAGAAGATTGGCCCTGTGATCTGTTAATTTCAGGGAATTGCAGGTCAAGGACTGAGGGATTCTTTGTATTATCATCAGTTCTATGTCAGTAACATCACAACAGGAGATTACAATCTTGGCCATGTGTCCTAATCCATCTTGTTTTATCCTCCAAAGACTGATAATCAGCCCAGGTTATTCTCCTTCCTGAACAGGATATCAACTGTACGTCAAAATCCCTGATTATGTGGACTCAGCCTGTAGGCCATGGCAGACCTCAACTAGTTTGTACTTTGGAGTTTAACAACAAAAGGATTGTTTTAACAGGGTTGGTAGATGCCAGTGCGGACATGATGATCATCTCACAGTTTGAGTAGCCCTCAGAATGGACTCTTACCCCAGCACAAGGAATGCTATTGGGAATTGGAGGCAGCAGCAGCAGCCTCTGGAGCATGGAGATGATCAAATTCAGGGGACTGGAAAGTTGTATAGCCACCACCAAACCACTGAGAGAGTGAAAGCCCTCATAATTTTATGGAGAAGAGACATTTTTTCCCAATTGAGGATGTGTATTGAGACAAATTCTTATTTGAGGCTTTTGAACAGTGCAGCACCCTTAAACGAACATGGAAAACAGAAACCTGTGTGGATAGATCAATGGCCCCTTCCTGAGAAGAAACTCGTCATGCTGAATTCCCTAGTGCAGGAACAGCTCCAGAAGGGACATAACACACCAACCATGAGCCCATACATAGAACATACCCATGTTTGTAATTCCAAAACCAAAACAGTGACAAGTGGCACCTTTTACAAGATCTAAGAAAAATTAATGATGCAATGGAGGACATGGGTGCATTGCAACCTGGTGTACCATCACCAGCTAGAGGACAGAGGCCAATTGTCATTGACCTTTGTGGTAGGTTCTAGCGCTAGCTAAAATCACCGGGGTACTTATTTCTTGCTGTGAGATATGGATTAGGAGCAGGGCAAAACAGGCTTAAAACTTAAAAGTAAAAAAGAAACTTTATTAACAGGACTACAAGAAATAGGAAACCAGAATAAAACCTCTAGAAACCTTTTCACCCCCCACCCAACTTTTTTCCTGTTCCCAACTGACAACATAGAGACAAAACCTGGGGTGTTAAAGCAGCACCAACTATACAATAGTGTTTTCATCAGTCTCTGTAGGGAGAGGAGGCATCTCTTGTCATTCCATGGAGAGTGCTCTAAAAGAAACAGTTTTCTTGTGGCTTTTAATTTCTACAAATAGCAGCTGCCTGGACACAAACTCTGTCATCATGCTTTCCTCCCATTTTCACAGCCCTTCTAGAGGTGTGTTCATGAGCCATGAACTCAAGGGGTATTATTTCAAGGATGAGTTATTCAATGGCAAAGGTTCTCTCTCTCTCTCTCTCTCTCACTCACTCACTCACTCACTCACTTTATCTATCTATCTATCTATCTGTCTGTCTATCTATCGTGATCATCTCTAGGAGCAGAGGTTTTCTTCTTCTCTCCCTGTGGGCAAAGGGTCTCCATCAACTCTCATCTCTGTCTTTGTTCACGCATCTCATTGGATCACACCTACTCCACCATCTGCTTAACTTCATCAATAGATACCTTTACTCAAATTTACAGCTTGAATACTTCATTCCCCCAATACTCTTTCATGAATTAAATGAGTTATTTTCCAGAACATTATTAGCCATCTCCATGGCCCTACCAAAAGAATATTTCAGCCACATTCGGCATCTCCTCATCCCTCTTCCATCTGAGGCTTAACTCCTTCTTTTACTGACTTTGATGTTTCATGTTGTCTCTTTGTGTGTTGATCACTCCCATCCTTTTCTTTCCCTGGAGAGAAAATTTAAGTCTGCAGGTCTCATCTGTGTAGTGAAAGGGTTAAATCTGGCCCAAGTCTTGTGGATGGTCATGTGATCTCTGCAGGGCAGTGGCTGGAGCTGTTTAAGGTGGAGGATTTTCAATGGTTGTGCTGGGGGAGGGTCAGTATCTCAGCAGCCAGGCTAGCACTCAGAGGCAGCATGCCAAGGGTTGATGGCTTCCCCTCCCCTTGCCCAGCAGCTTCTGGTGAAACTCAGCAGCAGCAGAATTTCAGCAGAGCTGGGGACCAGCCTGGCTGGGCAGCGCTGCTGGAAAGCCCTCGGCGGGCTCCCCGGGAGAGCTTAGCTCCCATGGGATCGGGCTTCTGCCACCCCGCTGCAATGGGACCCGGAGCGCTTCCCAGGAGAAGCCAGCTCTGCAGCACAGCCTGGTCCAGTCTGGGGGCCCCCACAGCATCCATCCCCCAGCCGGGAGCTGCTGGGCTCTGGCTCAGCCTTTCACAGGCTGCAGGGGAGCGGGCCAGGCACACCAGAGCTCTGCTGCCTTTCAAGGCCGGAAACAAAGAGCAAGAGGTTCCTGGGCTTGGGTTTTTAAAAGGTGGTATTTACAAAGATGAACTTACTTTTCAGTGGTGCAAAATGCTTTCAGTTCTCAGAACTGGCCAGCTATTTGCCTTATCTCAAGAACAAAAAAACTCCCAGCAGCTTGTCTCAAAGAAATCACTTCTGCGTGTGGTTTCTACTTCTTTTCTTAAACGCCAAACTACCACAACCTTAAAGACTGTTTCTTCAACATACCCCTGGCACCATAATGACACTCCCTGATTTACATTTTCCATCCCAAGTATCAATAGGCAAGCTGCATTCCAATGATACCACTGGACAGTGCTCCCAGAGGGAAAGTGATTTACCAAAATATCGATATTGATCTAGTATCAATATCAATCTGTTAATGGACAAGAACGCTCTAACAGTTTAAAGTTAGAAAGCGTATGTTTAATATCAGCACTGAGCAAGTCCAGGAGTCATCTCCTTAATACACAATGCGAGATGACAAAAGATTTCAATGTCTATTTATTTACAAAAGTCTTGAATACCCAAAATACTAATACATATTTGTAATGGTAAGACCTCCCATTCTCTGTTTCATATTAAAATACATATTAAACTCATATTTAATGAATATATTGAATATATTCATATTAAAATGGTAATAAGTTTAATAAACCGTTATTCCTGCATGGTTGGTTCCCTAATTTGAGGAGGGGGTCATTTTGATGAGGAGGGGTCATCAAGAGATGAAGGAAAACCGATCTTCCTCACTCTGACCTTTTTACCTTTACAATGATTGACATTAAAAATGACATTTGGTAGAACTTCAGTTTCCTTCCTTTGTGATTTTTAAATGGGTTTTCAGGTGTAAGGTCTGTGTTCTTCTTAAACCTATTTATCAGTTTCTCTTTTTTTCATTATAATGAAACACAGCTAAACAAACATACAATAGCAAGGAATTTTTTATTTAAATCTGGGATTCATTATCTTAAATTTTGCTTCTAACCTAATCATTAAATCTAACTAATTCCAACAAGGTCTATATTTAGCTAAGTTCTTTAACTTTTTTAAAAAAATTAATTTTTTTAAAGTTAGTGATTCATTCCCCACTTCTTTAAAATGAGTACATGCCTTTACTCAGTATACACATTCTTTCTCATCTATCCAAGCCCCATAGTATTTCTCAAGACCAGGCCATAAGCCTTTGATAGTGATGCTAAGGTTGCCACTCGCCATAGCATTCTCCAATTCCAAATGCGTATTACAATAAACAAAATCAAACTTATGCCTACTAAAATAAGTAACAAAATAACTGGATAAATCAAGATGTTAAATATACCGGTTGCTGTTGGTGACCACCCAAAAAGCACATCCCACCAATGATGAAACAAATGTTCTTCAAATTGTTTAAAAATCTTTTTGATGGTTTCTGTGTTGTGATGTATCATGATCAAAATTTTTTCCCTGCATCCTTAATTTCTTTTAGAATTTCTCTTAATTCATGATGTTTCAATAACTGAGCAACTAAGGTCAGATTCATCCCTATAGGCATAGGCAATATTTATTACAGGTTTCTAATAGGAGAATTTGCATCCTTCAATTTTGACAAAATTACAAACACACAAATTAAATTGAGTCTTTTTCACGATTATGTCATCTATCATTATGGTAGGGTATATTGTACTGAGATGGACACAAACATGTCTTGTACACATAAATGAGGTTGTCTGATTAGCTGAATACATTTCAAAGTGACAAATCCTTTGGTCCAGATCCAAACAAGTATTCTTATCGTCCTCTAAATTTTTTTTGCATATGTATTTCAATTGTTTCCTTATAAAACAGGGGTCCAGGTTAATTAATTGACATTTTTTTTTCACATTCCCATGTGAACACATTCTGTGTTCAACTGGATACAATACAGTCCCCTCATGGTTTAATCCTAAAACAACTATTGGATGTATCAAGCTGATTGATGCATTGTGTATAGTTAAGACAAAGACTGTCATCATACTTGCCACGGGGTCATAGGTGAAATTGACTAAACCCACCAAGACTGAAGCTCTCTTTCCATATCAGAGGCATTGTCCCAGACAATTTTGTGAATCTCAGTAGGGAATGTTTCTTCTTCACGCTCCCTAATGACTGAGGCAGCCACTGACTGCATTCACAGTTGTGCTTGAATACCTCCAAGAGCCAAAAAACAACTTTCACCAGCAGTTTCTACCACATTAACCCTTAATTCATTATGTTGGTCCTCTGTGTTTTTCCATTTTGGCAATATTTTGGACAATTTTCAGTGGCTGTTACCCAATGCCACCATTGGAGGCAACCTTTGCAAATCTTTGCAAAGAGGATTGCAAAGGTTGCTACAATTTAACTAAATCACTCCCAATTTTGATCAATTTATTCATTAATGTACTTAAATCTATTATATTTAGGACTCCCAATCCTGTCCCTAATAACCCAGTGAAATCTCTCCTTTTCCTAAGATTAGGGGGCATATGTTTTTGAAGCCAAGTCCATGATCCAATGGTCCAATCCATGAAAGAGGTTTTAAGAAATGGGATGCACTCTGGACAAATGTCAGAAGCATTTATCTGCAGTCCCATTTTTACCCATTTCAGAGACCTTTCTAGATTCAATAGCCTCTGAATCCCTGTTTTCTTAATAGCATAAAGCCCAGTTTTGGTAATTGTGGGAATCATAAACTGTTCTTTCTCTTCTAAAATGCTTGGAGTCTGGGTCACTGCAGCCTATCTTGATACTGGTGGTAATGTCTTGGTCTTACCCTTATGGAAATCAGTGTACACTTGGGTAATGTTAAAGTCAATATTATACCCTTTTGCTTTGCACCCTTCTATTTTAAGTCTAAACTAAAGACATTATTTAAGCATTTTTCACAGCATCTAAAACTAGTTTGGGTGAGTTCCATAGGCAGGTGGTGAGCCTTGTGGAACCCATCGTGGGTGAATGCATACTCACATCCCCAAATATTTCTCCTTTTCCACATATTTGCATTTGTAACCCTTAACATCTTACTCAAAGCCCTACGAGAGTAGAGATCATAAGCTTTCCCTGGCATTTGTATGTCCCAATTCCATTATATATGCATGGTGTTGCATCAGTTTCTGTTATAGATGTAACAATGATTATAAAAATCACAATCTTCCACATCATGTCTACTTGATTGTTCGTCATAACTGTAAATCCATTATTCACTTTACTGGGTAAATTTTAGTTTCAGTTCATTATTATCTGGCATGATTTTCCAAACTCCTTTAGGAACTTACTTCACTCGGGAGTGATGGATCTAAGCCTTCTGTTCTTTAATCTTGATTGCAGTGAAGGTCATGAGGAGTACCTGGAATGGTCCTTCCCACTGCAGTTCCAGAGCTTTCTCTGCAAAAGACTTAACGTATACGTAATCCCCAGGTTGTACATCGTACTGGCCCATCTAGTTTCCTGTTTTGAGCCCCAG
This sequence comes from Parus major, assembly GCF_001522545.3. Classification (NCBI taxonomy): domain Eukaryota; kingdom Metazoa; phylum Chordata; class Aves; order Passeriformes; family Paridae; genus Parus; species Parus major. The sequence goes on from NC_031770.1 coordinate 26,867,249, forward strand.
CCACATATTTTTTGATTCCTCTGAGTTGTTTATTCAGGGCCACCACATACCTGTGTAGGGTTTCTTCCCCTACCCAAATGGGTTTTTTTCCCACTTGGACTGCATATGGCCTCATATACAGTATTTCAGAAGGACAATTTCCCTTTTGCCCTTGGTTTTGTCTGAATTTGTACTAGTGCCAATGGGAGAGCCTGGGGCCAAGACAAATTTGCTTCTTGTCTCAATCTTATAATTTGTTGTTTGATGAAATCATTCATCTTTTCCACCTAGGCACTTGAATGAAGATAATATGGAGTATACAATTCCTGTACCCAGGTGGTGGCTAATTTGCTGCACAATTCTTAAAACAGAGCGTGGCTGTCTATCCAAAGATATGGCAGCTGGGACCCCAAAGCATGGTACTATTTCTTGTAACAGAGCTTTGGTTACCTCTTATGCCTTAGCTGTCCTGGTAGGAAAGGCTTCTGGCCATCCTGAAAAGGTATGTGTTAATACCAATAGGTATTGATAACCCCCTTTCTTGGGTAATTCAGTAAAATCAATTTGCCATTGTTTCCCAGGTCCACAGCCTTTCCCAATTTGTCCAACTTTAGGCTTTGGAATATTTTTAGGATTAGTTTGGAGGCATAGACCACACCGGTGAGTTACTTGTGTTACTGTACCCTGCAATTTTCTGGTCCTGATCCTGTCTTTCATATAGTTATATAGGGTAACTATCCCCCAGTGTGTTTTCTCATGTTCTTCTTTTACTAGTGTCCACAATAAATAAGATATTTCTACTTTTCAATGAGATTTCTGTCCTTTTCATTATATATTGGCTTACCTTCAATACAAATCTTTCCATCTGGAATTAATAATTAATTAATCTGCGTCATCAGGTGCTTCACTTTTGGCTGCATCTTTTGCCTTTCTATCAGTCAGCATGTTTTCCTCTTCCAATTCAGAGCTCACCTTTATTGTGTCTTGATGTTCATAATGGCTACTTTCTAAAGCAACTGGACTGTGTCCAGTATTTTTAGTATTTCTTGTGCATGTTTGATATCCTTCCCTTGTGAATTCAACAGTCCTCTTTTTTTTTTTTTTTTTCCAAATGGCTCTGTATGCATGAACCACCCCAAATGCATACCTTGAGTCTGTATAGATGTTGATTTCTTTTCCTTTTTCCAGCTGTAAAGCCTGGGTTAAGACAATTATTTCAGCCTTCTGTGCCAGAGGTGTTTCCTGGCAATGGTCCAGACTCTGTTACCTCTTGGCTTGTGGTAACCGCATAACCAGCATGTCTTTTTCCACTGATGATGTAACTGCTCCCATCAGTGAGCCAAGTTGCAACATCCTTGAGGTCTGGATGACTGGAGTAGGTGGCTTTGATGGTCTCCAGGCAATCATGGATCACCAGTTCTCCTGTACTCCCACTGAGAAAGGAAGCTGGGTTCACAGAGTTACCACAATCTCATCATCATCTTGTTCTACCAGTATGGCCTGATACTTCAGGAATCTCTGTGGGGAAAGCCAGTCTTCGCCTTTTGCTTCCAGGACTGCAGACACTATGTGGGTTACTAGTATAGTAATTTTCTGACCTAGGGTAAATTTACAGGCCTCCTGGATGTTCACTGGTACTGCTGCAATGGCTCTGAGGCACCCTGGCCACCCCTTAGCTGCTGTGTCCAGCTGCTTGGAGAGGTAGGCGACTGCCCTCCAGTATGGGGCCAGATTCTATGCCAGTATTACCCCTGCAAACCCAAAAATTTTAGGAGGCTCCACACATGCCTCCTGGGTTTGAGTGGCTATTGGGAGGTCGTAACAGCTGTCCCTCTCCTGGTGGGGGTTCCCGGGACTCCAGATCCTTCGCAAGCTGTTCCCCAAATATAGTAGGCGAGTTTTTGTAGCCTTGCAGAAGGACACACCAGGTGAGCTGAATTTTGCACCCAGTTTGGGAGCTTTCCCATTCAAATGAAAAAATTCTCTGTCTGGCTTCATGGAGAGGAAGGCAAAAGAAAGCATCCTTCAAATCTAAAATGGTAAACCAGGTTAGCTTAGGTGTTAAACAAGTTAACAGGGTGTAGGGGTTGGGAACCACTGGCTACAAGTCCTCAGTTATTTTATTAACAGCCCTTAAATTTTGTATTAACCTGTATGATCCATTGGGCTTCTTTATGGGCAGAATAGGAGTATTAAAATCAAATAGACATTTTAAAAATAATCCTACCTGCAAAAAAATTTCAATAATTGAGCTAATCCCTTCTCTGTCTTCACTTTTCAAGGGACATTGTTTAGCCCTGACTGGCAATTTTCCTTCTTTGAGCCGGATCTGCATGTGCTGTGCATTTTTTGCTTTCCCTGGTATGTTAGAAGCCCACATCCCAGGGGATACCTGATCCATTATTTTCTCTGTTTTTCTCCTCCTTAATTGTAGCTTTAATTTCTTTAGTTGTTAACATTAAGCTTAACAATCCCACATATGGGTGGTCTTTTATCTCCAAACTAATTTTCCCATTTTTAAATATTATTTTTGCTTTCAACTGCTCCAGCAGATCTCTGCCCAAAAGTGCACATGGAACATTAGGCATATATAAAAATCAATTAATTCTCTACTGTTTCCCCAACTTATATTTCAGTGGTTTACAAAAGCATGCTGTTTCAGATTGACCAGTTTCCCCCTTTACCATAACATAATGATTTGTTATAGGTATGTTCAACAAGCCTTAATCAACACTGAATATATTGCCCCTGTGTCTATTAAAAATTCCATATTTTTTCTTTGTTCCCCTGTTTGATTATAATCAGAGTGTCCCCTAGGGTAGGGCCCTCTGGTCCTCCTCCGTCCTCTATGTGAGCAATCATTCCTTCCCCCTTTTGATCACCTTTTCTCTGTTCATCACCCCTTTTCTGTTCTGGGCATGGTTTTTTCCAGTGTCCAGATATCTTGCAAAAGGCACATTGGTCTTTTCCCAGTTGGAGTGGTCCTTGTTTTGGTGGGCCTTGCCCATGTTTCCCTTTTTCTTCCTCCCTTACTACTGCTACAAATTTTTTTATTTCCTGTTTATAATCTTTTTTCTGGTTGCTAAAGACTTTCCATGCCTTGTAGTGGTTTAGATTTGCCAATTTCAGTTCACAGCTGATGCACGGAATAAATGTCGTGGTTTTAAAGCAGTAACTAAAAAAATCACTAGAAAACTTACTTATTTCTTGCTGTGAGATACGGATTAGAAGAAGAGAAAAACAGGCTTAAAGCTTAAAAGGAACAAAGAAAGTTTATTAACAAAAACTACAAGAATAAGAAACCAGAATAGAACCTCCAGAAACCTTTTTTTCCCCCAACTACCCAACCATTTCCTTGTTCACATGACAACATAGGGACAAAAAACTTTGGTGGTTAAAACAGTCCAAATTCTTGCTAGAGTCCTTTCATCAGTCTTTGCAGAGAAAAAGAAGTCTTCTTCTGCTAATCTATGGAGTTTCTCACAAGAAAACTATTTTTGTTATAGCTTTCTACTTTTCTGATGCCAGCTGCCCAGAAAAATCTGTCATCATTTCACTCCTCCCATTTCACATCACTCTGAGGTGTGTATGGGTCAATGAGTCTAGGGATGTCATTTTTAAGGATGAGTTATTCAAAGGCAAAAGTTCTCTTCATCTGTCTCTGTGAGCTTCCCTGGAAACAAATTTTCTCTTTGCTTCAAGCAACCCCAAATCTTTGACTATTACTTCTTCCCCTCTGTTCCAGCACCTCACTGTATCACAACTACTTTACTTTTTGCTCAAAATTCACACTTTGAACACTCCATTCCTCCCAATATACTCTGTCATGAATTAAAGGAGTTTTTTTTCAGAACACTATTGTCCATCTCCATAGCTTTAACAGAAAAAATATTTCAGCTTATTAAAGCATCTCTTTATTTCTCTTCCCCCTCTAAACTTAATTCTTTTCTTCACTGTCTTTGATGGGTTTATGCTGTCTCTTTACATGTTGATCACTCCTCTCTCTTCTCTCTCTCAGGGAAAAAAAAAGATTAATCTGCAAATCTCATCCGGGTAGTAAAAGAGTTAAAGTCTTGGAAAAGTTGCAGATGTTCATGGTGTCAGGTTTCAGTCCAGCAGCAGAAACTGCAACCAAGTCAGGCCGGCCGGCTCTGTTTCTTCCCCACCACCCTGCGCGGCCTTGTCTGGCCTGGAGCGGCGGGGGGAGGAGGCCAAGCCGGAGCCTGTTACCTCTTCAGAAGCCGGAAACCAAAGAGAGCACGAAATTCTTGGACTTACAGCTTAAGGTAGATGTTCACAGGTTGATCTCTCTTTTCAATGGTCAAAATCACTGTCAAGTCTCAGAAATGGCCAGTTATTGGTCAGAAGAAAAAACTCCCATCAGCCTCCAGCAGTTTCAACTTCCCTAGCTCCCAAAGCTAATCTTAAAGGTGCAGAACTTAATATATATATAAAGCAGGAGATTGGGAATGCTAGTATCATAAAGTCACCCCAGGACATGCCTCGTCTAGCAAAGTCTCTAAATTCTGCCCCATCGGCCCCTGAATTTTCTGCAGTTTATGTCTGATGTCCCCTGTGGATTGTCCCAAAAATAAATTTATTAACTGCTGTATCCCTTCCTTGGATTCAAGATCTAAAGATGTATGAAGATACATTGCATCTCGCAAATGGTCTAAAAATTCCAAAGGGGATTCAGAAGGATTTTGTTTTACTGCATATAGGGCTGACCAATATATGTCCCTAGGGATTGCTCTTTCCATTCCTTTTATTATAAATTCTTGATAGTTTTCTAATTTTTTTTATCTTCTCTTCTTCATTCAGATCCCATTGTGTATTCTGGAGAGGAAAAAAATTCTTTACATCCCGTTGTCTTGTTTTATGGAAGGATTCTGCCAAATCTCCTGCTGTTTTCAAAACCAGCTGCTTTTCTGTCTCTGTTAAAAAATTGAACAATAGCTGGATATATGCCCGGTCAGGTCGATGTTGTTTAATCATAAACTTCAATTTCTTAGCAACACCTATTGGATTACTTCAATAGTTCTTAGCAATCTTTTTCCAAGCCTCTAAATCCATTGTAAAAAAGGGCACTTTAACTAACATTGTTGTTCCAGTTGGGCCTACTGCTTGCCTCAGAGGTGCCTGTATAACTTCCTTAGTTTATTTCCGGCTCCTAGATGCTATAGAGCCTTGTGGGGAAGGTTCCCCCTCTTCACTGTCACTACTAGGCAATGATATATAAGTTTAGGTGGCTCTTGCAGTTCAGGAGTTAATGGGTTTCAATTACTGTTCTCCCAGAAGGGGAAAAAGGAGGGGATAAAGTGAGGGTTGAGGCTGGAGTTGATGGCAATTCTGAATGTACTTCTTCTAGCACCCCTCCTCATTCCAGCCTCTTAGGGAGTGGTCTAAGTAAATCTATCAATTCTTGTTTCAGGGCCTCTGTTTGGTATACCTTGTCTGGCATACCAAACAGAGGCCCTGAATGTGCCCAGGATATGTGCATCTCTGATTAATTGAACATGCACTGCAACATGGCTTGGGTTTTCCCCTGTTAGATTTATTTTCTTTTTCAAGAGCCAAGATGTCAGAGGGTGGCCTAATCCCACAATCTCTTTGCCACTTGAGGTGATTCTGAAGGGTAAAAAACATAACAGCATAAGTTACTTCCTGCCATTTCTGTTCTCTCCTAAAAAGAGCATTAGCTATAATCTCATAATCTAGACTCCCAGCTGGCAGCCATCAGACACCCTCTTCATGTCTATAGAGTGGCCACCATTGTGTACAAAACTTAACAAGCTTCCTTTTAGTTTTTGTGCCATCATAACCTGCCAGCTCTTTCCAATATGTCAAAATACATCCCAAGGGGCTACTTTTAGGAATTTCTTTACTCCCACTTGCCCCTATAATGAAAATATAATATGATAAAAAGGTTTTCTTTTCTTAATGCTTTTTAATTTTGTCCCAACTCCAGAGTTTTATCTGGTAATACTCTGGTACAAAAATGTACTGAACATGCTCAGCCTCAAGAATCTCGGCTGGCTTCTTTAAAATACCTAAAATTCTGTTCTCTAACTCAAACAGCCAATAGCTCCCATGCACTTCCTGACTGCTCAACACTAAAATACGTATGACTGCCTGAGTGGCCTTGTATTCCTCTGAACAACAGCAATGACAAGTTGACTAGGGTATTTTCCACCCAAATATTTGTTGGACCCAGCTCTTGGCAGACTATACAATGAAATGTATCCAAGGGTTACAAAGGCACCCTTCCCCTGGACAGAGAACTTCTTTCAGACTAGTTTCCCTCTGTCTCTTATTCCTAGGCATGTAACCTTACCAGTAGGGGGAAAAAAAAAAGGCAGACAGCCTGCTAGCTTAAGATAACTACCTAGAAGAAAAAGGGGTTAACAGTAACCTCAAGGCTCCTACAATTATGACTTTTGACACAAGATGGCAGTATTCCCTTAAAAAATGCTCACCACACCACAATACTAAGAAGGGGAAGCCTCTTTATTAAAATCTAAAGGGGGTTCATGCAACAAACCACACACCCCAAATGCTTTGTCCTTCTCCAGCCACTTGCGGTTGTCTGGAGTGGAACTGTAGAGTCTAGGCTACCACGCTTGCTTCATGCTAATAGTACATCTCAAAAAAACATGCACTTTTGCTCGTCACTCAGGACACTCATGCAAAATAGCAAAACAAAAGTTTATTTCCCAAACTGCACAAGTCACCATTGCCAGTGTAGAATCACATGGAACGCTGTGTGGTATATATCTGTGGCACTTACTGGAGCCACGGGTTGGATCTCTCTGCCAGCTCCAAACATAAGCCCTGGAACTGCCTGCTCCCTCCCCAAGCCCTTCATGCAACAAGGAATGATCTCCCTTTTCACCAGGACACAACTTCAAGCACTAGTGATCCCACAGCTACACAAAACAGCTGTGGACCCCACCCATAATTCAAAACAAACACCCAGTCAAGGGGCACTCCAAAGTTGCACTGGGATCTGGTGGACCACAGCCAAGATCTAGTGCAAATCCCTCCACTTATCCAAAGTGTACTTTAAAATTCTCTCTCACAGCCCAAACATACACAAAAATCAAAACACACTTAATATACAGCAAAAACATTCCAAAAACACACAATAACACAAAATACGCATAAACCCCTACTAACACACAACTCAAACACTTAAAACCAAAACACACAATGCTTCCACAGCCTAAACACGCCAAAACCAAGATCCATCCACCAACACACAACACAGGCCAAGTGTACCCAGACAGCTGGCACTGCTACTGGCCACCAATCCTCCACAACTTGAGATGCAACCCAAACTGTGAGAAAAGTCTGCAGCTGCTGCTGCTGCTGCGCAGCTGAACCACAAACAGAACCTGCGGCTGCCAGCCCAGCCATTTACGCCCTTCTCAGCTCGAAACACAGACGGACCACTGGCGGGTACCCGAGTCCCTCTTGGCGTGGGAAACAGATCCCTCCACCGAGCCCCTCTTGGTTCATAACACAGACCACTGGCAGCTGATGCTGCTTTTAGCCACTTCTTCTGCTCTCTACTTAGAATGCAGACTCCGGAAACCAGATTTCTGCAGAAACTTACAAACAAAACCACAGAGGTATCTGTTGCATGTAAGATGTCTCTTATGAATTATCAACTACCTTTTGATCCTGTGTACACCTTACAACTCTTTCAGAGGTACCTGTTTCAATTTTAAACATACCTTTTTGTCCGTAACTTCAGTAGATCCTGGTCTATCCCCTGGTGGTCAGTTGGAGGTCACGGAACCCTCTCTCCGCAGGAAAATTCTAGAGGGTGCCCTGGAGGCATACATGACTCTGATGGCCCCTTGGCTAGACAAAGCAGATCTCCTGCCTGGCTCACCGAATTATTTACCGAAATGTTGGTATTGATCTAGTATTAATATCCATCAATGGACAAAGACTCTAAGTTTAAAGTTAGAAAGCCTGTGTTTAATATCGGCACTGGGAAAGTGTGATGTTATCCCCTTAATATGAGCTGTGAGTTGATAAAAGATTCCAGTGTCTATTTATTTACAAAAGTCTTGAATATCCAAAATACTAATACATATTCATAACGCTAACACGCTTCGTATTAAAATATATGGTAATAAGTTTAAAAAGTCATTATACCTGCGTGGTTGGTTCCCTGATTTGAGGAGGGGATCATTTTGATGAGAAGGGGTCGTAAAGAGATGAAAGAAAACCACTCTTCTTCTCTCAGACCTTTCTACCTTTACTACGATTGACATTACAAATGACATTTGGTAGAACTCAAATTTCCTTCCTTTGTGACTTTTAAATGGGTTTTCAAACGTAAGGTCTGTGTTCTTTCTAAACCTATTTATCAGTTTTTATTTTTTCATCATTAGCACAGCTAAACAAACATACAATAACAAGTAATTTTTTACGTAAATCTGGGATACATAATCTCAAATTCTGCTTCTAACCTAATCATTAACTAATTCCAACAAGGCCTATCTCTAGCTAAGAGCTTTAACTTTTCTAAAATTCTTAATTATTTTAAAAGTAGTGACTCAAAAGAAGAACAGCCCAAACATCTAGCAGTGGTTCATAGCCAAGGTTCTAGTTCCAGTCCATAAGAACCACCCACAGACCATGATCTATCATTTTAAGGATGACATCCTGATTGCTGTGGAAACCAATGTGACTCTGAACAGAGAGAGAGAGTGGAGACCACCACCACGGCCATCTGGCAAGCCGGCCTCATGATCATCAAGGAAAAAAATACAATGGATAGCGCTGTGGCAGTACCTTGCATTTCGGATCTCTTCTCAGACTATACAGCCACAGCCATTCCAATTAAATGATGATCCTCGGACATTACAACTTGCAAATGCTACTCACGACCATCAGTTGGGTCAGACCCCTACTTGGCATTACAAACAGAGCTCTATCTCCACTATTTTTGTTTTTGAAAGGAAATTCCAAACTGAACTCACCCAGACAACTATCTAATGAGGCAAAAGATGCCCTGGATAAAGTTTCCAAACATTGCCCTTCTGTTGGCTATTTTAGGAACTGGACCCCAGTTACATGCCTTAATTTTTCAGTGGGATCTTGAAATACCTGACCATTTGTTAATATTGGAATGGGGTTTTTTACCACACCAACCAGTAAAAACCCTAATGATAAAACTGGAAATGATGGCTCAGCTCATCATAAGAGCCAGGTCACGATTGAATTCCCTTTCAAGAAGGGATTTCCTTCCCATATTTTTACCAGTTACTACAATGTATTTAAATTGGCTACTTCAACAATCAGAACATCTACAAATCACACTAGAAAATTTTACAGATCAAATGTCAACACACTATCCTAAACATGAGTTGTTACATTCTTCCGTTAACTTAATTCCTAAGCCATTGAAAAGTGAAGTGCCCTTAGACACAATCACTTTATTCACAGATGGGTCAGGAAAATCCCATAAATCAGTCATCGTTTGGCAAGACCACACTGCACAAATTTGGGAATAAGATACCAAAATAACAGAAGGCTCCCCTCAAATAGTTGAGTTGGCTACAGTTGTCAGAGCATTTTCAAAATTTACACGTCCTTTTAATTTGGTGACAGATTCTGTTTATGTTGCAGGAATTGTGGAGAGAGCAGAAAATTCATTTTTGAAGACGGTTTCTAATGACCAGCTGTACAGTTTACTTAAAAATTTAATTTTCATCCTTTCCCAGAGACAGCATCCCTATTTTGTTATGCATATATGTTCACACATTTTCATACCAGGAATCATTGTGGAAGGAAATGCATGAGCCTGCCGTGATGGTACAGCCCACATTGCCAAATATTTTTGAGCAAGTATGTTTAAGTCATTCCTTTTCCTACCATAACACTGTTGCTCTAAACTGAATGTTTAACATCACAAGGGACCAGGCCCAAGCAATTGTTGCCACATTCCCCACCTGCAAAAATTGCACTTTACCATTGGTAGGGGCAGGAGTAAATCCTAGAGGGCTTCATAGTTTACAAATCTGGCAACGTGACATTACTCATTAAGCACTCTTTGGTTGCTTCAAACATTTGCATGTCTCAATAGATACCTTTTCCAGAGCAGTTTTTGCTTCTGCTCTTATACAGCCAAGGACATTATTAAGCATTTTTTGCATGCCTTTACATGTCTTTTCAACCTGCCTATGTCTCCCAAAAGACACGATACTTTTTCAGTCAGTGGGGAATAAAACACACTACGGGTATCCCACAGTCCCCCACAGGCCAATCCATCATCAAAAGAGCACATAGATCCCTCAAACAGCTTTTAGAACAACCAAAAGGGGGAGTAGAGATACTCTCCTCCATAAAGTGAGTTAATAAGGCTGTATGCATATTTAATTTTTTAAGCAGCTCATTTATGGAACCAAACTCTCCCATAATAAGACACTTCACTACAACCATGCAAACACAATTAAAAGAGACACCCCCAGTTTTGATTGAAGACTTAGAGAGAGGGCAAATTTTGGGGCCCTTTCCATTAATAACTTGGGGGAAAAGTTATGCTTGTGTCTCAACAGGTGGAGGACCTTGGTGGGTTCCAGCTAAGAACAAGACTTACCTCCAGTCACTGCAAGAACACAAGATGACAAACAGGAAAAAACCCAGGGAATGCTTGAAGAAAAGACAGGAAACATCCTAAAATCTACAGACAATAACCTCTAACCTCTAATTGTCTACCTATTGTCAAATTTCTTAGCCTTATTTTGTAGATTTTGCATGACCATACTCCCTGACATGAGCTTTGAGTACAGCCTATCTGAGATCTTGTTCCTCACCAGCAGCTGGATAGTCCTGCAGCTGAAACAGAATGTTTGGGTAACCTTAGCCAACATTACACAGCAAGAAACCCTATGTCTTTCCATTGCCACCCCTTTTCCATGTGGTTGGTAGGATTGCCAATGGATGCATGGCGACTGGAGGATGCCATTCGTATCATGTGAGGCAATAGTCCCAATGACAAAAGGGTCTACAACCCTGTAAATGCTTGGGACTACTGGACCCTTAGACTTCCACATGCATCACTAGAACCTCAAGAATTAGAGGTCCTTGATTCTGTTAAAATGGATTTTTGTGTTAAATTCTATTACAGGAAAAAATCCCAACTAAAGAGAAAAAATGGTGGGAAACCTTAGCTTATAGAGGAAGATGAAATAACCCAGTGAGATGTTTCCCCTCATAACCCCATCTATAGGAACAAGACCTTGTGGTGCAATTACACCTCGTCTGAACCCTCTCACTCAAGTGGCCACCCCTTACAGCTACTACTTGGGACATTTCTGATTTGCAGACATAGGGTGATGACATCCCTTCACACATCAAGGGTGGACTGTGTAGCTTGGGGAGACTTACTTTACTAACATCCAACAATGATTCATAATAAGAAGGCATCACCATTGGCACAGAGAAAAAGGTTTACCCACCAATTAAAAAAGGATTGCAATGACAAAATTACTTATTGGAGCAGGGCAAAAAGGATGCCAGCATCCACATTGTTACTGTGGGTGGCTGCAGCAGAAGCGTTAAGACAATTAGACGGTCTTGGGTGTTGGAAAAGTAAACAAACCAATGCTACATCCATTGCCCTAAGAGAGCTACTAACAGTTATTGACAGTATCACGCATGCCACACTGCCAAACAGGGCTGCAGTTGGTTTCCTGCTGCTGACACAAGGACATAGCTGCCTGGACTTCGATCATGAACTTATCTGATAACAGTGAATTTATATACTGAAGCATTCAGTTGCTGAAAGAAAGCATTAAGAAACCACAAATTGTGTTGCAGTTTGTTTATTGTTAATGGTATGTTCTGTTATTACCTAAGTTGATGGTTTGGTCCAAATGAGACCCTCCCACCTCACATAGTCAATCTAGCCTGAGTCTCTTGTCAATCTGTCTTAAGCCCACCGCATGCTTGGAATTCCACTTCGGAAATCCCCTAAACTTTGACGCTTGATTAGTCCATGTGACCCAACCTTTCCCCCGCTACCTTCCTCATTGGAGGATGATTTTGTGAACCCTGCCTTTTACCCTCCCCAGGATAGCTCTGATTAGCTGATGCTTTGTACCCTCCCTTTGAACCGCCTCCCTATTTCAGCTGTTGAACGCTCGCATTTTCTGTCTTTTGCCCCCAAGATTCCCCAGAGCAATAAATCCTCTATTATCCCATGCAAAAGACCTCCCTCTCATCCTTGTCTCCTCAGAGCGCAGACTGACAGCCAAAAAGCCGTAGAGCAAGTGCTCTAGTCACACCTTGGGTCATCCTGCTCCTGGGCTGTGACCTACTCCTGGCGCAGGCCGAAGTGATAGAGCCAGAAAAGCTCTGGTGAGATGTGATAAAATTGAAGATGGCAAGGACTGGTTTGATGGACTGTTTAAAAAATAGAATTTATCTCGTTGGGTTTTATTTTTAATCAAAGCGAGTTTGTTGATTCTTGTAGTTGTTGTACTTATGTTGATATGTGCTTTGTGAGTTGTTTGTTAAAAGTTTTTTGGGAATCTTTGCAGAGAATTTTTATGGTTCAGCAGAGCGGTGGAGATGTGGGAGTCAGGCTGTCTGGGATGGACAGGGGGCTGGCCTCAACTGATCACACAGGAGGCATCAACTAAAGGCCATGGGAAGCAGGATACCAAGAGGGAAAACGTCTAGCTATGTTACAGTGAGAAGAAGAGTATCATGGGAATTATTATGTTAATGTTGTCATTCCATACTAAGCAATGTTTCTAGTTCTTGTTTCTGATTGGTTGGATATGTTTTCCATATATAGTTATGTTTCCAGTTCTCATTTTTCATTGGACCTTGTACCCTCAACCATACTGTATGTATTACATATTTGTCCCATTGTTCCGCCTTCAAGGATCATCCCTGTACGTATGGTTTTTGCTCCCTTTTGATATTTTTGCTTGCCATTAAATGCTCTTACTTTTTGGATATCCTTGTCACACCCGTCCCTGTTTTAATTTTGCCACACAACTCCCTGCTGGCCTGGTCCTGAAGTCATGGATGCTGAATCGTGATATTAATCTATCAAAATCACATACTGAAATCAACAGATATGACAAACTAAATACATTAAGAGTTGAAAAAGGTCTGTTTATCATGCTTAGTTTTTGCAAAACAGTTTGTATTTACTTTCAGATTGAAACACTGCTCTGGATTTGTACATAGAGATCTATATTCTTACTTTCTATGATTTTGTAAATTGCCAGTAATATTTACTTTGATTCAGATTTTGCTGGTTTTGCTGATGAGAGCACTTCCTTATTTGAACACACAATAATAATATGTGGAAAACATAATTTAGTGAGAGTGAGATATATTGATAGATTATGAAAAACACTTGCAATTTTATAAAAGCATGCAAGATATATTCTTCATGATTATACAACATTACTTTATATGAAGCTGCATTTAAAATTACTCTTCAGAAAACTGGAAGAAGACAATGCTCTTTCTAGATTATGTAACTGATTTCAGAATAGCATTGTATGTTATCACAGAAACCAAGTACTTCAATTACTTTAAGAAAGTGCTAAACAAAATTGGTTGGTTGAATGATAAACCCCAAAATGTCGTAGTGTGTTTTCTTTTAAGTTAAAATTTTCCTTTACAATGGTTTGTTCTGTTTCCCCCCTGCTTTCTTGGTTTAGCCCAAGTTATCTCCTCCCCTATACTGTCAATCATTGTAAACCTTACCCCTTGTTCTAGAATGTTCCTTGTTCTCCCTCACATTGAATTGCCAATCCCATCTTGTACCTACCCCTTATTCTGGAAACTTCCCTGACAATTTCCTAATCCTTGATGCCTCATTGGTTTATGTATATTGTTCCCTCCCCCTGGCTTCTCCCATTAGCTTGTAAAACTGTACACCCTGCCTTATACTCCTCCCCAAAGTCCCCCCTATTGGTTAGAAGTTGTACCCTCCCCTTCATCCTCTCCTGTATATAAATTGCTATATGCCTGTGTATGTGTCTTTTGTTCCTGGACCTTTCAATGAAGTAAACCTCCTTGGAAACCATACAAAAGACCCTGCTCTGATCCTTGCCCTGACCCTAGGTGCTAATTCATCACGTGCTGTAGACAGCAGTCTTGGTGCAATGGAGCTGAGCAGCCCTGCTCTACCACCACTTGGGCTGTTTATAGTCCAAGGGTGGCCACACTCAGTGCAGTCTGGGAAAGGGCTAGCCGGCAAATTGCCCCGGGCACTGCATCATCAAAGTATCAGAGTTGGTCAAAAATCTATTCCAAAACAAGTTGTTTGCTATGGGGTAAGGCCACTTAATCTGTTACAAACCTTAAATCAGGAACTTAATACGTAAAATCCCACCTGTGCATTTTTGCAGGCTGAACTCCTGGCCTACTCTGCATGAAGGGCCATAAAAAGGCATTCTGCCTTAGGGTGAGAGTTCTTGGATAATAAATCTTTTCTGCTAAGCATACAAACATAATGGACTGGATGAGATTTAAGGTGTTTAGACCTAAGAGTAGCGTTTTGTACCACATAAATAACTTGAAAAAACTTAGGACCACTTTTGATATCTTTCCATTGTGAAAATTAACCATTTATAGCTACTTATTCTTACCCATATTTTATTCATTCTCCCCAGGACTTATCTTATGCCTTGTGGTACTGTATCTGTCAACAAACAGCTGGATAAACTGTTCTGGAAAGCAGACCAGCTGGAACTGAATGGTGCAGTGAGAGACTGCCAAATGCTTTTGGTTTTTTCAGAAAGCTGAGAATCTGCACCATTAACCTATAATAAATCAGAAGCAAAAAAAGCTCCCAGTACTTCAACAGTAGTATCACACACAGTAGAGGGAGAATGAGGACGTGAAAGTCCATCAACACTGCAGAGGGATTCAGCATGAGATGGTAAAACAACACGAAGGAATTTTAGGCAGGGATTTCAAGGAAAAAATATTGCCATAATTAATAAAATGAGGAAAACTGCACTTGATTTGCTATACTTTCCTTGCATTTTGGAGAAAGTAATTTCTGTATTTTGACCTGTCTGCAGTCAGCAGGACTTGAGGCAAGACTTGAAAATATGTTTTTTATGGTTAGATGCCATGAGTAAAGTAGTGAATACAATCCATGCACAATTACAATTTTTGTTGAATGTTTTTGAGGCTAGAATAGGGAGTGAAATGCAGGAACAGTCTATGTTTGGGAGGCCCTCTATCTCTTAGTCCACTCAGTCTATCTTGCATTGTATGGCCATGCAGACATTAATGTGCTGTAGAAAAGATGCTTGGGGGAAGCTGGCCAGTTGCCTTTGGAAAAAGTCACCCTCCTTTGCAAACTGCTGTTGGCCCAGGCAGACCTCTGAAAGGGAATCCAGGAGCTGGCTGCAGCCTGAGTTAACTGTCACATAAGGCTACAGATGGCTGGTGGGCTGAAACAGAATGCTGTTACATTGTTAAGTGCTTAATTGATTTGAAGGGTAATTTTAGAACAATAGTTTGAACCAGTCACTTGAAATATTTTCATTTTTCCTTAAACAAGGCAAATTTTGTCAGCATTTAGATTTTTTCTTTAAAAGGTCACTGATGAGTGGTTGACCTGTAAGTGGAAAAAAATGCATATCTTCAGGTCACTAACTTTCAGATGAGGCCATCTGCTTCATATTGTTGGGAAAAAATGGGCAGAGTCTCTTGCTGGAAATTAATGAACTGATTGAGACATGCTCAGGAAAGTTTATTTTCCCACAGGGAAAAAAAATATTTATGATCTCATCTGGAGATCACCTTCTACCTTAAGTCAGAAAGCAGGCTGGATAAAGATACTGGAGAATGGATTCCATTGGAAATCCTTTATTGGATGGACCGGATTACCTAAATAGTCTTTTGTATCTCTAATTTTGAAGTATCTACAATTTTCTCATAAAAATGTTATTCCTGCTAGTGCCAGTACAGATGCAAAACTTACTTTTATGTGTGTCTAATCTTCCCTTCTAATCTTCCCTTTAGAACTGTGAAAGCTCCCTGCTTCAATCTTGTAAAATAGATCAAATGAAACAATGGGTGAGTATGTTTGTCTGTATTTTATCAATCTATTAGATGCTTTTGTGGCCCTTGTTGCAACTGTACTTGAGTATCCCATATCATCTCTATGAGAGTAGAATGTTCTTTTGTTTCATCTATGAGGATGAAAGGTCACACAAGACTTTTATGACACTGCAAAAATCTCAGCCTTGGACTTTGGAGCTCCTTGACCACTTGCCCATTTACAGGTCCAGAAAAAACTGCACACAAGTGCTGGACTAAGAAAGGAAATTTACTTCATTTATAATTACAGGTTTCCTGAAGAAAACTAAGTACATTCTTCAATGTTCAAACATTTTTCTGTTCATGACTTTATTATATGAACATGTTGGGGTGCAGAGAAGTAAACACAACATATCTAATTAAGCTATCCATTGTGTTTGCAAAGATGAATATATGAATAATGAAAATCTATGTCATTTTTCAGTAGTAAATCCCCTTCTGGTGCATGTTGTTCGTAGTAGCAATGGTAAGGAAACGTGGTGCTTTGAATCAGAGTTCTGAAACAGCATAAAAGCACTTTCAGGACAAGAAAAATGATGCCAGCAGTTTCTTAAATAGAAAATCTGTCCTCTGGACTAAAAGGTTGTGAATGAAAATGAGCAGAGATTGCATGATGAGAGTGTCCGCACATTAGGGAAATAAGCTGAGGAAAGGGCAGAGAATTTGGGTGTGTAAGAGAAGTAGCAGATGTGTGAGAGAGCTCTGCAAAGCCTGAGAATAGGTAGGGTAGCTAAATAAATAGGAGAAAAGACATGAAGACATGGAGAAACAGGGTGGCTTGCTGGTTGCAGTAGCTAAAATAAAATGTAATTTGGTAGCTGCAGCCTGGAAATGTAGGGAAGAAGTGGTTTTGGGCTAGAAGGGTCAGACAGCAATTTCTCAGGTATCAGCGTTTAGACAAAAATTCCCAAATGGCTGGAGACTGGTTCATGGAAGGGTACTCCCTAACATAATACCTGAATATTCACATCGAAAGAGACATAAACAAGAGCTCTCGGTTCATGAGTAGGTAGGTTTTGAATGTTGCTCTTACTCTCTCTCCTACAGAGAACTGATCCTAATGTGAACCTTACCCCTCAGATGAAACAGGACTGGGAATTCCTCCTAGGTTTTCCCAGTCTTTTCAACCATGTTCTTAGTGCTGCCCAGGGATTTCCCTTTTTTAAACTCTTCATTTTTATCTGAACCTAGAATAGAATCAGGGATTTAGGTCTAACTGTCTTCAAGAGCCTGGACAATGTGTAGTTGGGAGAAATGTCTGAGTCCAAGACCCAAATACCACTTTCATGGGCCTCTTAAACTCTATCTTGTCTCTTTAGGTGTTTTTCAGCATCTCAGTTCTTTGTCTGAGAGTGAGGTGCACAAATGCTTAATATATTACTTGGAGATGATGCTAGGAGGAGAATAGAAAACCACAGTCAAGTTTTCTATTACCACAGGTCCTGCTTGTCTTCTCAGAAGCATAATCCTAAATTAAACTAGTATTTAAGAAAGAGCAATCTCTCCTAAATCCTTCCAAGCATTGTACTGCAAAGAACTGTGGCATCAGAACTCTATTAATGGAGAAGCTGTCTCCTCTAGCTTTCACTTCTGCTGAATGTTACCCCTAGTCTAGATCTCACCTTACACCTGGGAAGCCATTAAGTGGAGGTGTTTGGCAGGAGTCCTGAGCTATGTCTCAGTTCATAGGAAGATTTAAAGTAACAGTGGAGGATCTGACAAGAAAAAAGCCTGGAGCTATAGTGAGAGTTCAATCTGTCACAGCAGGCTAAGGCTACTGCTAGGTTATTTAGCCAGGGTAAAAAAAGTAGCCCAGAGTTTTCAAAAGGTTCTGGCTTAAGTCTTATCCTTTTTGTTTATTTAGACCCTGTTGCTGGCTTTCTCATTCTCCAAATTCTAACACTTATTAGAGACATAATGGCCAGCTTCTGCTGAGCCTATGTGTGTTCCCAGATTATTGATAGTGGGATTATTCTAGAGACCTGCCCGCATTTAATTTTGAAAAACCTTTTGAGCCCTCTGTTCCTCTGTCTTTTCTTGCCTTCAACTAACCCCTTCCCCTAAAACAAATTCTAACCCTAGGTTCTGTCTGTATATCCATACTCTACATTGTTAGAAAGGGAATTCTAGCTGCATTCTCCAGTTTATTCTAAAAGACCTTTTGTTTGCAGCATGAAAGTCTTTCCCAGCTTTTTCAATACTCTTAATTCTAACCTCTCTTGGAGGCAGCAATATTTGACCCTGCAAGTAGAAATTCAGCATCTGCAGTAGCTTTCAAAACACCTTGGAAAATATTTAATGAGCCCAAATGTTAGGGAATATTTTTATTTTAACTGTGTCAGAATGCTTGCTCTGCTACGTCTAGTACAGTATCTACAGGTAAAAGCAGCCTCTAGCCCAAATAGCTTAATTTAAGTAGACAAGAAGAACACAGGTAATGTGATTGATCTTATCTGTCAACACTCTGAGAGGAGAACAGTCTGGAGAAGAAATGACTGCAGATGTCCACTGTTCACCACCTATGACAGGATGAAGAGCAAAGGCATGTATAAAGGTCAGCTGCACCCATTCCTTCCTCACACTCATCCTTCTCCCCATAGACATTTCTCCCAGTTGCATGTTTATATTGAGAATCAGTCTGTCCAGCATCAAGCAGATTTTGACAGCAATGGAAATAAACCCCAGAAATTAAAAAACACCCAGAAAAAGACAGACACTTTATGCAGAAATAAGGAACAGCAAAATCATTTGGGCAGGAATTACAACCTCTCTTGGCAGCAGGACTAGGGGAATGGAATAGCAATCAAAACGAGATGAACCATATACTCACTGGATCCAGGATTCCTTACATGACTGACTGGTGCCAGACACAGCTAGGCAGACAGCCATCCTCTAGTAATGCAGTCCTATTGAATAAAGCCTGTATCTGTAGGCTAATAGCTTGGAATTGCTCAGAGATTCAGTAAAACCTCCGAGGAGAAAGGGAAAATGATAGCAATTTAGATAAATGATAGGATTCTCCCCTGAACAAAGGCACTTTAATACAAATGTGTTGCCATTTGTGGTGGTATGTGTACTATGTTGTAATTAGACATTTTCTACTGACGCAACACAAAGCCAGCTGTTTGACCCATTGTATAAGCCACCATTTGCTAAGTCTCAGTTGCATGTGGGAGGCATCAGGCCCAAAAGACTGGTTTCATATTGAAAATATGAAAACATTCAAAAAAACCACACAAGAAAATGGCAGGGGGACAGACTGGCAATCACATGATGAACTGATTACAGATTGCTAATAATAAAAGCATCATTGTTAAATTACAGCCAGATGGATCAGGTACAGCTACTCATGAGACACCTGTTTTACTGGGGTGTGAAGCAATTCCAATCAGACAGAATACAGCTGCAGGATGGATGAATCCAGGCAGTCACTGTGGGAGAACATACAAACTATGTGGATTAATTGCCAGGCAAATGTGGTGTGAACCATGTCTGCTTTGCCAAGGTCAAAAAAATGTTATAACTAGCATGTTTTCTGCTGTTCTTGGTTACTTCCACTGGCTCATGCTGAGTTCCTGTAAAAAGCAAAATCTGCAGAGCTTTGGATCTTTGCTGCATAGATTATGTAATACACTTTGACCTGGGTTATAGTCTGGTGAAACCTGTCAAAGCTAATCTTATTTTTACCATGTGAGGATGTATCTCTGCATAATTCTGAGTGTTATAGAACAGCACCGATATAAACAAGAGCTATCTAAATGCAAAAGCCTCAAATACACTCCTGAATACTTAGTTATACAGGTAGATTGTGTCTACTATTGGCTGTGTACAGACATTCTGTAAACAGCATTGCTGAACTCTTGTATATAGCAGAGCAACTCCAGGGGAAAACACCTACTGAGTTCTTGGATTTCTCATGCTCATCCTCTGAATCCACTGATCTAATATCAATCTTTGTATAAAGGGAAATTGGAGGAAAGTCATACCAAGGTGAAAGTACTTTCAGCAAATTCTCTTCTCAAAATACATGCAGTTTTAAAGTTATTTCCTCACAGATGCACTGAAAGATGTCCATACTTATTTCATTGATTTATACTGTTTCAACATTCCTATCCTAAGAAGAGCAAATTCTGATTATCTCTGGTATGAGAAATAACAATCAGGTCTTCCTGTGTCTCTTTCGTTTGTTTTCTTTTCCTTGGGTTGGAATAATAAGGATGATGTGCAATTATTATTATCATTTATAATGAAATGATACCATGAATGTCATTCCCTGAAACATCTTTTGGGAAGAAGAGGCAACCTAAGCAGAATAGTGATTTATGTTGTTTGCCATATGGTTAACACACAGGGTCCTTGAAAGGATCATACAGTAGTGCTAATGGGCTTTGTTGTCAGTTTGCACAGTATTAGGTGAAAGTCATGCATTTAAATCAGGAAAATCATGAGATACTTTTCTGAATTTCATTATTTTGCATTCTATCCATGTTGCATCTAATCACTGTTAATTTTCCTTAAGAAAATCATGATTAACAAAGGTTACTATTTAAAAAACATTCTACAAATAAGCCTTCCTTTTTTTTCTCATGAGCACTACTTCATCTCAGCTCAGCATGACTGAGTACCAAACAAGTAATGCAGAACTAACCCATGAGGACCTTGGAGCCTGTGTGTTTAGACCATGTGTTCTACATTTCCAAGTTTGCTGAGAACTACACTCGTATTGACTTTAACTTGTTCCTCTAAAGTGAAATTTTTCTCTAAGTGCTATCTTGGTAAAACTCACAAATGTAAGATTGAAGCTGTGCTTGTTAAGAAATGGGAAACTGTCAACTGTGAGATTAAAGACCAGAAATTAAAGAAGTACCTGGGAACTGTACTGACATACGAAAAACAGATTGGAGTGAATTTTTGACTTCAGCTGTTGAGCTTCTGTGAAAGTCTTCTGGCTGATTTGGAATAGAATCTGAAATGGAGGTAGAATAGAACAAGCTGAGCTGGGCAGCTATTTAAAAAAAATTACTTTGAAAGTGTACAAGGTTAAAATGGCCCAGGAACTGGCAGTCAAACAGCATTCAGGTGAATTGTGGTTACTTTGAATCAGGGCTTATATTGATGTTTTCAGGCGTATTTACTCTTCTCATCTGGACATCTTTTGAGAAGCTACTGATCTCTGAAAGAGATCAAACATGATAATCCAGTTCTGATTTATGTAAGCAGAAGATCAACTGCCATAGTTTTTGAAAGTGAGGATGAAAAAAAATACCAAAACACCAACTCTCTGTATTTCATGTTCTGAAATGTTTTTATGTCTCCACTGTGAGAAAAAAAAAAAGCAAAGAAACTGATATGAGGGAATTTTTAACAAAGCATAACAATATCCATTGCTGTAGACAGTGGTTTTGTTGGCATATAAACTTATCTTACTATTAGCTACAATTTATTTTTCCTCCTGTTGTAGCCATCTCATAAACCTGCATGTAACTTCTTATGATGGATCCCCATTTCTACTGTGTTATTGTATTGCTTTCTGAGTGTGAAAAAACAAACAAAAAAAATCCCCATGTTTTGCAAAACAAGAAATAAACCAGCAATAGATCACATATGCATATCTCACAGCTAATAGCTTTACTGGCTATGTATCGTGATTTTGTAATGATCTCATAGTGGTAGACATTCTTATTACAATACTATCCTAAGCCCTCTGCAGCTGGCAATGTGTTTATAAATAACCCTTTCCTCACATGAGAAGAAGAAAGAGGATGGGGAAAGTTATATTCCTAATTGAACCATATGCTAAAATCTAACCACTTTTGGCAGGTAGTTGTAACCTATGGTCTCTAGATGCCCGTATTTCTGTCATTTCCTTTATGTGTGCAACTATTCTTAACATTTATGATTTCAACAGGTATTTGAGTTTCCACTTGACTACTTTATCTTCTCAGACTTTTGTGGATGTTCTTTCAGCATGCTGAAGAACTATAAGCAAGAAGAAATGTCTTCCTGTCTCTTACATAGAAGTCCAGCTGTTGTAGCACTTACTTGCAGTGTGTGAGATATGGGTTCATAAAACCCTTCAGTCTATTTCATGATAAGGATTTTAAAGCATAACCTTCAAAGGTGTTATAGAACCCTTGTGTTGTGTGGGGCATATCCTGACTCTTGATTCTTCCACACAGATTTTCCCCTTTGTGTAAAGCAGGGTCTGGTTTTGGGAATTTTTTTGAGATGGGACCCCACATAGTACTATTTACGAACTTGAGAAGTGGGCCCATGAGAATCTCATGAGCTTCAAGTCCAAATACAAGGTGCTACACCTGGGTTGGGGAAATCCCAGTTGTGAGTTCAGGCTGGGAGAAGAACTCATCGGGAGCAGTTCTGTGGAGAAGGGTTTGGAGGTTCTGGTGGACAAAAAGCTGTAACTGAGCCACCAGTAGGCACTTGGAGCCCAAAAGGCCAACTGTATCCTGCACTACATTCAAAGAGGAGTAGCCAGCAAGTGGAAAGAGGTGACTTTCCTCCTCTACTCTGTACTCATGTGAGGCTCCACCTGGAGTGTTGCACCCAGGACTGGGGTCCTCAGTGCAAGAAAGACTGAGCCTGTTGGAGTGTATCCACAGCAGTGCCATGAAGATAAGAAGAGGACTGGAACAGCTCTCCTGTGAGGACAAACTGAATTGGTGTTGTTCAGCCTGGAGAAGAAAATGCTTCAGAGACATCCCACTGAGGCCTTCTGGGCCCTAAAGGGAACTTAGAAAGAAGAGAGACAAGGGCAGATAATAATAGGACAAGAGGGAAGTCTTCTGAAAAGAGGAGAGATTTAGATTAGATGTTAGGAAGAAATTCTTTACTGTTAGGGTGGTAAGACACTGGAACAGGTTGGCCAGAGAAGTTGGCCCCGTCTCTGGAAGTGTTCAAGGACAGGTTGGATGGGGCCCTGAGCAATCTGATCTAGTGGATGTCATCTGAGCCCTTGGTGTAATGCTTGGAACTAGATGATATTCCAAGTCCCTTCCAATGCAATTCATTCTATAATTCTGTGATTTTATGATATCATGCTGATTATAAACATCCCTAATCCTCCTTCCTTGTGACACTGGCTGCAAGTGCCTATCTGGTGGGTTGAAATGGATGTAGAGAGCTTTTTTACAGTGGACAAGGTTTAAGTTCAATTATGAAGTTGGAAAGTATCTTGAAGTAAACTGTTCTCCCTAAACATGGCCTAATAATCTCTGCAATCAGTAAGGAGAGTGGGAAAGAAGAATGGCACCTTTCCTTTGCAGGAACCTTGACACAGTATAAACCAACCACCAAAGCTTAAATTTTTTTTTTTTCACACTGGATTTTATGATTTTCTTTCAGAAGAGATGCACTCCTTACTATTACATGTCTAAAAAGACATATGGCTGAGGACTAAATTCTGGTATCCTGGCAAAATCATTGATTTGGCGCAGCATATCCATACACACCTAATTTTAACCAGCAGCTTCAGTTGTGAAGTCCATGGTTGTATTTACCCTAAACAGGCATGTAGTGTTCCAAAACTGACTGCATTTTGGAGGTAAAATCAATGTGGTTTCACACATAATTAGATCCCACAATTAAGCACTTTCAGGGCTTAGTGTAAGTTGCATGTAAGTGGGAGAAAGCAAGGGGTATCTGACCAAAATCAACTATCCCCACTCATCTGTTGCCTTTTATATAGCAGATTACATGGGTGAGGAGAGACAAGAGTTGGGATTCTGGTCAGTCTCAACACAGTTGTGACAAAAGCACCTTGCTGACCTTCTCACGTTGCACCTGCATCCTGGTGTTCTCTCCTGGCTTAGGATTTAATGCTTGCTTTATAGATATGCTCTAGCCTGCAAAAGTTTGTGAAAAAAAAAAAGCTGATATCTCTATGTGTTATTTACTACATAGTAGTAGTATAGGGAGAAAGTATCAGTGAACTCTGCTTTTCTGCTTGTTAGTTTCTCCACTACCAGCTTGTGTCAAGGATCTCAAGTGACTGAAACTTTCAGCAGAGAGCTTTAGGCTTCATTTGCCACTGACTACTGGCCTAGTTGCCTTCCAGCTCTGGACACAGAGAAAGGGGTTTAGCAAAAGGGCCCAAGGGCTTAAAAAGCTGAAGATAATGATGACAGCCATGCTGGTGCTGAAACCAGGAGCTCCCAGATGTCATTAAGAGCACTGGATTTCAGTTTGACTCTGATTCCCAGACACAGCCTTCCTCAAAGATGATGCAGCTGTCTTTATCTGGACAAAGAATCTTTTTACCTTATGACAGAAATGACATCCACTTCAATGTGTGCTGATGCAGCTGGATGTAGTAGTCAGGTGCTGCGACTTTCAGAGTGATGTGTCCTGAGAAGAGGATGTCCTGGAAGCCCAGGAACCTCTGCAGCCACTTCTATGATTCCAGCTCTGAGCCCTTAGGGTTCTTTTGAGTGACATACAGCTCTTCGAGGCAATGCAGAAGAAAGACACGGAGCTTTCATAATAGATCTCTCAAGAGGTTTTTAACCAGCTCTTTCCTCCAAGAAATACCAGAATGAATAGCTAGGGATTCAGAGAAAACAGAGGTTTTTATCCCTGAGGGTTGGGGGCAGGACAAAGGGGAGGAATCAATGAGATACCTGGAATCTACATGGGCTGCAAGCATGCTGTGAGGTGACTTCTTTTGCCCACCACAACTGCAAGGGCTACTAACCAGGGTTTCTCACCCAGGGGGAAGGTGGCAAGCTGGATCCTAAGGGCTTCCCCTCCAGGGGAGAGTGGCCACAATGCTGGTCGGCTTACCACCTCCACAACATCTTATTAAGGACACAGCTTCCAGCCTCAGAAGACATGCCTTTGTGAAGGGAAGTTGTCATGCTGCTGTATGCAATGCCTAGAAATCAGAATTACTGAGGACTTCTTGTAGCTGAAAGGGACAAGAGCTTGCATGCTCTCTCATTACTTCTTGTCACCAAGTCAGCTTGGGATTAAAGATTGAAGGAACAGAAACTTCTCTTAGAAACCTAGAGCAGTTAATGAAATTTCCCATGTGATTATTGTATAAGACAAGCACTTGATACATGAAAAATCAGAGAAAAGTTAGAAAAATTGCAAGTGCTTGGGCAATGGTTTGGTCTTGAGAGGAATCACATTAACACCACTACTGGCACCAAAGCACATCATGACAGTGTCTCTTCCAGCACTGGGATTTGTTGAGGCAGGCACAGCCAGCAGCTGCAGCAACAAGAGCTGTCAGCCAGTCCATCTCTCTATCCATCTGGACTGGACCTAGTGGCTGGAAAAAGGTTTAGCCTTCCTCAGTGCCAAAGAACAGACTTGCAGATGTTCAGCTGGGCTTCCAGATGCTCAGCTGCCATGGGATCACTGTGGGATCACATAAACTATAAACCAGAGATACAACAAGTGAGCCTGTTCCAGTGCTGCTACCAGAAGCAGCTGGAGCACTGAACAGGGGCCCCTCTAAGCTGAAGGAGAATTGGGATTGACAGGATATCTTAAGGGAATGGAAGACGTAGGTGCTGCCCTGAGTGCTTTTAAAAGTTGACACCAGAAATAAAAAAAAATATTAAAAATTTGGCATCAGGAAATTTGGGATTCGTGTCAATGCAGTAACATTTTATTATAGCAAAGCAATGTGGTTAGTTTTAGTTATTGACTATGTTTTCAATCTTCCACTTAATATTTTCATGATTTGGGGAAAGGTGTACACAACAGTGTTGGTCAACAGTGATGATTAGATTTTTTTTTTCCCACATGTTGAAATGTTGAGATTATCAGAAAATTTCTGATTCTGGTCTGTGGGGAAAAGTATAAACTTTTAGTGTTTTAAGGGAAATTCTGATTTCTGAAAGATATTGTAGTAAAATTTTTTGATCTGGAGAAACTTACTGGGGAAGAAGACAAAGTTTGGATATTGAATAGATATCCAGAGCTAAAGGATGGGAGGATGGTCTTTGAAGAGCTGAAGAAAAACTCTATGGAGAAAACCAGAGATGTAGTCCTACATCTGTCAGAATTCAAGGGAGAAATGATTAGGCTGAGAAACATTAATGTGATAGAAAAAGAATGAAGAATTGCTGTCCTGGAGAGCCAGGCTTCCAAAGCTTTTTTGATGAGTATAGAAAGAACCTACTAGAATTTGGAGAGATCCTGGAGCTTGTTTTGTCACTAAAATGAGCAATGGGACTATTGCATTAGTGTACACAAGTTTTTTCCTAGTGATTACGTGTGTCAGCTGATCCTGCCAACATTGCACTCATGCAACGTTATATTATATACATATATATTTAACTTATATCCAGCAGTTCTAAAACCTCTAAAGGATGCTAGAAAGACAGATGGTTCAGAGTTTTAGACACTGGGGAGTTACACCTCACTACCTGACCCTTTTTTTGGAATAATACTGGGATTACATGTTGGCTGATCTAAGCAAGTGCTTTTCCCAGATAGATTTTGGCCCAAGGTTCGAAGGAGTTTGAAAGATACAAGAGATAAAGGTCTTTCTACTCTTGCTTTATTCCCTTGGGTAGCAGATCATTGAGATAATTCACTTGCACTGATCCCAATACACAAACAGTAGAGACATAATAGTAACAGGTAAAAAAACCTGATTTGTGTTGCAAATTTGCAGATTTTTAATGCAAATTTTACTGCATATCAGTAGCTGTGAAAAGTCTCTGATTGTTTTCTCTCTTCAACTACTAATAAACGGGTTGGAAGAAGATATAAGGCTAAGAGATTGAATGAAAACTTCTTAAAATTATTGATTTTTGGAAAAAATGTGATAGATTTTTTTGAAAAATTTAGTAATGCACAAGTTTTACTGAGAGGAAGACTGACAGACTCTGTTTTATGTATGTCTGCATATATAACCGTTTTATTCTTCCTTGCCTTTTTACTTGAAATTTGCATAAAGTTCTGTGTGGGATTTAAATAAAATTCTTGATACATCTTTTATAGCAAACTACACATTATCCACATAAAAGCCCATTTCTCTTCACTTTTGAACTCTCCCCTGCATTTACCAGCTATGATCATGTGGTGTGTAATTATAATCAGTTGTTTTTAATTTTTTTAAAGAATAAACTGAATTGAAATTGATCAAAATTAGCAACAACTAAGATTAGCAGAGCATTCCAAACTGAATTCTTGCTATTTCCTGTAAGTGTCCTGGGGGTCCTTTTTATTAAGAAAAAGTAAAAATTAACTAGTTTTCAAGTAGTCTGTGACGCTAATTTAATTATGAAGGTAAGAACAATTTAATATTTTGAATTGCAGTAAAGCAAGAGTTTTAAATGGAACTATGAAACTTCCAATTTGCTGACACAAATGTTGAATAAGAACTGTTCACAATGTTCAAAATTCCACAGGAGAGCTTCAGTTTATTTACAAGTCTTCTTTCTTGATTGGGAAAGCAGTGAAACAGCTTCCTGCCTGCTTGTCTGCCAGGTGTGAAGTTTCTTGGCTCTCCTTAGTTCTTTAGGACTGGGTTAAGTCAATCTCCTTTTTGTACAAGTGGGCTGTGAGGGAAGAGACAGAGACAGAAGAACAACTGGAGAGTGAAAAAAATGTGGAATTAAGGCACCGGAAAGGAAGACTAAAAAGACATTCTACTTTTACTTCCTGAGTGAGGGAAAAGACCCCTATGTTTTCTGTCTTATTTTGTGAAATACCAGTCTGTGAAAAATATATTATTCTCGGTTTTTGGGTTGTTTTTTTTTTTTTTGGTTGGTTGGCTTTTTTAGTTATTTCTGTTTGGTTGGTTTTGTTGGTTTTTTTTCCATTTCAATTCCTGAGGCTTCATCTTGAATTATAGATAATCTAGGTCTAATGATTGATAATGAGATTGATAATGAGATTATATAATGATTAATATAATTTAATCCTTAAATTATATCTAATGATTGTCTAATGATGGGATGTGAGAGAGGTGAATGCTGTTGCTTTGGATGTTTTCTATTTAAGAAGTCTGATGCCATTAAAAGTGTAAATAATGTGCCAGCAGTGTTCAAAGCTTTCTGTAGGTGCTGTGTGTATCAGACTGGGGTCTGAGAAAGCATAAACAACAAGAATAGAAATTATAATTTATAGGGAAGCCTAAAAAATGAGTTATTTAATTTGCCTTTATAAAAGAAGTTTTAAAACCTGGGGAAAATATAGATTCATTTTCCACGCCATTAACTAGAAGAGAGATGAAAGCAAGAGTGGAAACTGGGAGCTCTAAGATGATGTGTAAACCTTGCTTATAGCAGAAAATATTAAGTGACTTCTGGATCTGTATACTTCTCAACCCCAGGATGAGACAAAAAACACAGTTTGTCATATGCCAGCATACTACAGGCTAAGCTGAATAGAAATGGATGTGTGTTTTCTCAAGTAAATTTTTCTGAGGATAAATAGTCCTTATGTTTTAGAGAGCTGACGTTTGTGAGGATCCAAGGGGAATAGGCTTTGAAATGTTGTGACCATCATAGTGTTTGTGTTGGAAGGGACCTTTACAGATCATCTAGTCCAACCCTCTTTGTCATGTGCAGGTACACTTTTCTTTCAGATCATGTTGCTGAAGGACTCATTCAGCTTGATCTTGAACACATTCTTTGGTGTATAGATGCTTATTGTTATGATGGTAATTGTGATTCCTATGTCTTGTAGTTCTCAAACCTGATACTGGAAAACCAGCAAACACAGAGGTTGCATATTCAGTTTAGGATTGATAATAATTGTGTATAAATTGTAATGCCTTCTGAATGATGAGTTTTCCCCATAGGAAAAATGCTTTTAAAGTTGTTACATTGACTTTCTGTATAATAATTATGAAGACAAATGATACAAAAGATGCAAAACATACCTGTCCAGGAGAGAAGAGAAACTGTTGTGAAGCTAAATGGGTAAGAGGAACATTTGAGTCCAGACTTGATGCCTTGGGTCTTGGTAAGTTCTTCAAAGCAAGTTCAAAATTTGCATTGGTGGTGAGGAGGAAAATAAGGTAAAAGGAACAATCTGTGATTGTATCACACAATTATAATTCAGGAGATTTGGTTTCTTTTTACATGCTAGAAAAAATATGCAATTTAAGTATAGGCAAATAATTTCCCTTGGTACTAATGCTGAGAATAAGAGCTTAGAGAGGTGCTGAGAGTCATAAGAATTTGCTTTTTATAAAGAATATAGATGCCACAAATGGGAGTCTCACTTCATGATATAAAGATAGGATAATTGGAATTAAAGCAGAGAGCTGTAACTGGAAATTTTTTTGCACTGATAATCAGACTTAGCCAAGGAACAGATAGAAGGAATATTAAGCACTTTAAGAAAAAGTGCTGAATATTAGTCACAGTACATTAATATGAATTCTCCATAGATTCAAGTATTGAGATTAACAATTGCAGAGAAGCAACTTAAAGCTTGCTTTAGAATATAATTATTTACTAGTTTATTGGTAACATGTCAACTATTCTAAGGTTCCCATGATCCCTCTTCCTTATAAATTACCTTGAGGCTCCTGCTGACCCAAGAGATCTCTTAAATACCCATTAGTGCAGATTCTAATGCAGATGACAAAACAATCATGCAGATTTCATCCCAGATAGACTACCCATTCTAACAAAACATTTCTTTGCTCTTTGTAGTAATTGAGAAGGGCAATTAGTCTCATAGGTACTACTGCTGAAACTCAGAAGTTGTGTATTATGTCCCCTGAATTTCAAAGATATTATACAACTAAGGTTTGTCTGTCTAAAATCCCAAATGTCTTTAATGTTTAAACAAACAATGCATTCTCTGCTCTGCTTGTTGTGCCTTTTCTTGCATTGGTAGTTGCTAGTTAAAATATTGTCTTTCATTTTCTTTTCCACCCCTTGAATTTAGACTTGTGGCTTAATCTAAGCTTCTAGTCATAGCTTAGGCAATTTTACAAAATCTCTTGGCTTTAATTTCTTTGCTGAGAGTGAAGCTGAGCAAACATTTTCTTGTGTGCTTGCTTTTTCACTTTTTCCTCAGGGGAAAAAGCAATAAGAGTGGGAGGAAAAAAGGTTAATCAAATATGTTTCTGTTAAAAATCTTGACCCTTTGGTATATAGTCAGAAATAACAATTTCAGGAAAAACCCAAAGGCTAAACCCTGCAATTTTTAATTACAAACTTTGGGATTAAAATTGAAAGACTGTTTATATCCATAATACTTATCAAACACTGTACATTTTCCATTATTTTTTGAAGTAATCTAGTGTTTGAAATGCAGATGTCATGGTGTTGCAATTTTCTATCTTAACAAGAGAGATCTTTGGATGGAAAAAATCATTAGATATTTTGCACAGGTGGAGAGTCTGACATATAAGAGAGTACTGATCCTGAAAAGAAAAAAACCAAGATTTTTCTCCACCTCAGCTCTAACTTTCCCCATCCTTTGAAAATACTGCTTTCAACATTTATTATTACCCAGCAGTGACTGAAAAGATTTCATTTTTCCTACACACTTTGTGGCTTTTCTATTTAGACTGCAGAAGCTCTTGTTCTCTGGCCTCTGTTTCTGGTGATCAAGTGAAGAAAAACTACAAGCACTCTGCAACTGATTGCCAGAATGGAGAATCAGGAATGATGCATTTTGTTGGGTTGCCCAGCCTGCACCAGAAAACAGATGCCTTGGCTTGCACATTTTGTTCATTTCCTGGTGTATCCCATGCTGGGGAGCAGGTATTCCCTGACAGCCCACATGAACGGAGTTGATTTATGTACATGAGAGAGAATTAGAAGATAAAAATTAGTCTCTTTAAGAAATCTCATTCTGTATTTCAGAACTGACTTGGGAAATAGGCCCATTGATATGATCCTGTGCTTTTCTAAGCTTAGAAGTATTAAAGATAGAGGACACTCCATTATTTTCAGACTGTTGGTTTCCTATCTATTATATCCTCTTTTCCATTAGTTTAAGATAGATGGCTGTAGTGGCCAGGGGTCCAGTCAGCGATGTGGCCATTCTTCCCTGGAGGGAGGAGACCCCTTAGGCTGCAGATGGTTGCCCTCTCCTTGGGGGAGAGACCCTGGGTAGCCACCTCTTACAGGTATGGTGAGGTAAAAAAACTGACCCCAGAATGCCTCCAGTTTTCAGGTAGATGCCGTGTTTCTCATTGGTTTTCCCCTTTGACACGCCCTGACCTGCAGGGAATAAGAGGTCAGTTCTCTGTGACCCCAGCAGCATTTGTATCAGGGATTTCTTGGAGGACAGAGCTGAATTAAACCTCCTAAAGAGATCAGATATGAAGCTCCATCTCTTTCTTCTGTGTTGCCTGAAAAGCTGATTTCACTCAACCAGTCCTTTTAAAGGCTAGAAGCTGAAATCCAAAAGCAGCTGCAGAGGTGCAGGAGGTCACTGCAGCCCCCACCAACCCAGCTGACTTTAGATGGCTAGCACAGGATATCTTCATGGGTCAGTTTTGCACAACATCTATTTTAAATTATGGAAATTTTTAATTTCTTCCCTATATGCCTATACAATGGACATGAATATTTTTTTCTGGATATATGTATATGGGTACTTAAACTAAGAGTAATAAAAAGACAAAGCATTTTGTCAAATGATTTTTACATAGCACACTTTTTATTTCTAAGCCACCTATGATCTTGTTGTATTTCCTTGAAATACTCCAATATCTTTCCCTGAACACAAGCATGGTAACACTAAATTAATATCTTTTTAATTTCAGGTCTACTCAGAGGGGACAGGGCAGGTCCAGGATACTCTCTCTTGTGCTTGTTCTTTGTCTGTCTTCATGTTCATAGCACATCTACAGTAGGCTCTTAATGGAGTGAATGCATATTGCATCTCTGTGTCCTACTCACCGTTTTCCACATATTTTTATTTTCATCTCTGTCTTCAACTAATTTTTGTGTTAAGAAAATCCAATTTTATGCTGTAATTTATTTTTGCACTGTTTTTCCTGAGAAAATGGCCATTCTAGTAACCTCTAGAGGGTCTGAAAATTGTGAAACATCCTGCTCTAAAAATTACATTTCTGATAAATTCTTACATTTTATCACAAACTAGAGTCATTCAGATTATCTGAGGATAGTGAACTAATTATGCCTTCCCTTTTCTTGCTAACATTAAAAGATTAAATTAATCACATTCAGTTACAACTGGCATTAAGCTTCTAGACATGTTCTTTTTTAAAGGGGGAGAGAGAGAAACATGAGTGACTTTCATTAAATTTTTTTTCCTCTATGTCAAAATCTTCTTTTGAAAATTTAGAGTGCTAAATTAGCAAATTTTCCTATTTTCTCTTCATTTTCTTATTTCCATAGTCTTCATCAGAAGACTGAATTATTTTATTAGTCTGGTTTTTATAATCTACTCTAAAATTAGTAATTCTGTGTCCTGTAAAATTACTTTTTCTTTTCATTTTTGTAGTATGACGTTCTTTGAGCTGTGTAGTGAAAGGACTTTAACTTGACAGCAGATCTATCTTATAAAGTAAAAGCAAATCAAAGATATATATGAAAGTACTAGTGTCTGTGATCAGAGGATAATCTCTCTGGAAATCTTTAGGCTAACACTAACTCAGAGGAAGTTGTGTCAGACCATTAAGTGGCCAGAGATGAGAGAGCTCAGACACAGGAGAAAATGGGGACAACTTTCTGTCAGAAAGATGAACAGTTTCCTGGAACTGTTTGAGAGTGATTTTTTTTTTTTTTTTCATTTGCTTGCTTGCAATGGTTTTAGGCAGAATTACATGATATAGCTTTCTGGTTGCCAGTGAAGATATATTGCCTTGTCCAGAGAATTTGACTCTTAAGATCCGATATGCACTCTATATTTTTTTTTTTTTTTCTGTTGAGAATCCTTATCCTACTCTACTCTTCCATACACTAAGTTTTGATAGTGTTTAGTAAGCATCATCAGTGCTTATTTGGGGTGTGTGTAGCTTATTCACAGTGGGATGGTACTGAACAGAATTTTTCAGAAGCAAATGACATAGGAACAATCAAGGAACGATTCTTCCATCTGAATCCAAATGTTATTATGCACAACTCATGAGGGTAAAGACCTTAAACTTCATATTCCTATAAAAATCAATTCAGAGTCCTTTTCTAATGAGACAAGACATGATTGAAATTCACCAGAAGTACTTATTTAATTGTAATTCTCACTCCAATATGTCATGCAAACAGCTTTGTGTCCTCATACTGCAGTTTTAATTTAGTATCTGTTCTCGTGGCGAACTGTTAATTCAGATAACTCTTCCCTATTTCTTGCAGCACCTATTTCTTCACTGGTCTTCTAGCCCTTCAAAATGAGATCTTTGCAAAATTGGCTAATTCTTGATATTCATCCAAATACTTGAATTCATTCCAACAGCCAGTAAATATTTGTACCTGGAGAGCATTTGGTGTTTTCCTGGTGTTGATATGCTGTATGTACTATGCAGCAAATGACCTGATTTACCAAGAACTTGAATGGAGAGCAGATGATGCACCCTCAGGGAGCACTTCTGTGGAATGGAGCCAGTGTGCAGTGGCAGGGTGGCAGAGCAACCTTTCTTCCAGAGCCCCTGGTGCCTGCTGACAAGTGTGAGTGATGCCTTCTCCAACCATCCCTTATAACTCACAGAAAGAAATGCTGGCAGAGGCATAGCTAAGCCATCCATCACAGCTCCATAAATATGACCCTGGCTGCTGAGTAAAAGGTGTGCTTAAATATAGGTTTGCAACTGCTAATGCTCCCCTAGAGACTGCAGAAGATAGCTCTGCAACTAACTAATTTGCAGTATAATTGTTTATTATCTGTTAAATACCCCAGTGCTTCCAGTTCCTGAAATTCTTTATGATAGTTCTAATATTTGGAGTATACCTTGAAACTATAAGCATAAAAAAATTGGAGAAAAATACCTGTTAAAATGGAGACAGGAAGAGAACACCTAGCTGTCATGGAAATTGAATATATCCTAGGAGTGTCAGGAAAGATTAGAACTCAGAAACAAACAAACCTATTTATAAGTCATTATCACAACCAGATTTTTGGTAGGGATTGCTAAATGTTATATAGATTGATTCTAGTGGAGTGCTCCATACTGTGGAAAGCAGAGAAACTAGGAGAGTCCAATTGCAAAGATTTTACAGTCTTGTAAATGCTCAAGAACAAATGAAAAATCTGGGAATTAAAAATCTGTTGTCTGTCTCTGTGGCAAAGCAGTTTATTGTGCTACGTGTCTTGTACTGATGAACTTTTATGCAATGGGAAGTAAAAAAACTAGAAGCTTTTTGGGTGACAGTGTGAGCACACATTTACTTTGAAAGACTGTCTCAGCTGACTCAAAATGGCATCTCCCACCCAACTGAAAAACTAGATTTGTGTCTCTGTTAAAAGGCATTACAAAGATAATAGAAAAATGTTTCCTTTTGGTCTCCTTTCCATTTCACAATTACATTCTGTGAAAGGCCATGATATGATGTGAATAGGCAACTAAAGTTCAGAAATCTCTCAGATTCTTTTGATATGGATATTCAGTTGCAGTTACCTCCTGAGATACCTTTTTATTTCAGGTGTTAGCACAGATGGAAGTATTTTAAGACCCTTTCTTTGTAGGAATTTTACAGCAAGAGCCACAGAATTTAGAGACAAAAGGAAAATTTAAGGGAAGAGCTTGGGGAACATTATCGAGGTTCACTCCATGGAGTTTCATAGGTAAAGCTTACTTTGTTGCTACTGCCTCAGATACCTGCACACTCCCTTTTAAATCCTACAAATATTACCTCAGTTATATTACCCTGAGTTTCTTCTGGACAATACTTCAAAGGTATTCTTAATGGATGCTATATTATATCAGCACCATCCACTAATACAGTACAGTAGTCACAGTATAATCATTGGTTTTCTGCCCCTCAACAGGGAGTTTGACCAAAATGTTGAATTCTGCAGTCCTAAGGTCAAAGGACCTCAAAAATAACTCCTGCTCCCACAGTGTGAGATACAGGCTTTTTTTTTTTTTTTTCTTGAAACATCTTCCTTGATACACCACAGTTCTCATGCAGAATCTCAGCTGCAAATGAAAGTGCTGTTAAAAGCAATTTCAGGTAGTCCATCACAGGCTGCCTAGCATAAGAAGGAGAGTTTGAGTCTAGGGGCTAGGAGATGGTTCAGGGAACATGATTAAAGGGGATGCACTCTTGCCAAGCAAAGGCAGACAGTCTTCACAGGGTGGGAGGCAAAGGAAACACATCTCTCTTTGCCCTGAGGTGTACAGACCTTGACAAGGTACTGACCTTGACAAAGCATGGGGCAGGGTCTTCATACCTCCTTGGGAATAGCAGTGAGTCACTGTCATGTTTGGAGTTGCAATAAAGTTGCAAGAGAAAAGATGTGAATAACAAAACTACTACAGAAATGACCAGCGGCTCTTTAAGAGTCAATTTACACAGTCCACAGGGAAAAAAAAAAAAAGAGAGATGTGCAAATGTCATATATAGGCAAGACCTTACAAAAGAAAGGCCTTGTAAAATCATGGTTCAGGCCTGAATATAGCCAGCAGCTAGTCTGATAAGTTCCCATGCAAAAACATCTTGAGAATGAAAAGTTCAATAACATAACAAACTATTCTTGGGGAGTAAAACAAATGCACCTGTAATAACAAGGGATCTGTTCCATGAGAATCAGTAGAAAAAGTATGTAAACATTCTTAGAGAGAAAAGTTTTGATTGACATGTACACTCACCATTACCAACCAGTGAACTGAGTTCCTAGCCAATTGGAATTAAACATGGTGCCTTCTGATAACTATATAAATATAAGCTATGTGCAATAAAGATTGGGCTATGGTGGAAGAAGAACAGGTGTCATTGTGTGTCTCTACTATAATGTGCAAAGGCAGATTTAAGAGAATTTCAAAGCGAAACCACAAATCTAAACACCACTACCTGAGTACTCAAATTAAATAAATTTACTATGCAAAATAAACCTTATAAGC
The DNA here is from genome assembly GCF_001522545.3 of Parus major. Lineage (NCBI taxonomy): Eukaryota > Metazoa > Chordata > Aves > Passeriformes > Paridae > Parus > Parus major. The sequence goes on from NC_031770.1 coordinate 26,903,307, forward strand.
CACATGGTTAAAGGGGTATTCAGGCTTCATAACTTCGCAGGACTTACTACATTTATTGGGTTTTTATTTAGTAGCTACTAACAGTAGATATTTTGTTTTATCTTTGCAGAGACTTTATTCCCTTAGGCTTGATTTCAGGAAGGTTCTTGTGAAATCACTGTTTGATTGTTTGCCTCTCAGAAGTGGCAGTCCTGCTTCTGGTGAAAGAAATGTACGCTTTTTTAATGTGAGCAAGTCTGGTATTTCTGCAGAGAAGGGCATGGTTGTGTGTCATTGAGAAGCTCCCCATGGCCTTTGGTAGACTTGTGGGCAGTATATCTGTATGTTTAAGCACTAGTTTTTCTCCTTTCCGTGTAACATCTAGATATTGACAGAATCATAGAACAGCCTAGATAGGCAGGAAGTTTAACAATCATCCCTTTCCAGCACCCCTGCCATAGGCAGGGACACTTTCCACTAGACCAGGTTGCTGAAAGCCCCATCCAACCTCACCTTGAACACTAATGGGAAATCCATGTGACAGCTACAGCAGGTCTATAGCTGCACTGATAAACTGGTCATAACACACATCAGTTTCACCAGCCTAGCTTGTTAGAAAATAGAAGTAAACAAGTCCCTGGGTATGTTAATGATAGGTCAGATTCAAACTGAAACAGGCTACCCCAGCCAATCCCTTTGAATCATGAATGCATCCATATCATCAGCTATTGAGCTGGGCAGAGCTAAGATCCCTAACCAACCATGTGTGTAAGTGCAAGAAGTTTGAAGCCCCTATAAATGGGGGTGCCCAACAATAAAATTTGGCTGTTGCTGCATGAGCTTGGTGTGTTCTTGTCACTTGCTTGTCTCTGAAACAGTGACACATCCACAACTTCTCTGGGCAACCTGTCACAGTGTTTTATCACTCTCACAGAAAATAATTTCTTGCTAATATCCAATGTAAAACCTACCCACTTGCAGTTTGGACATATCTTGTTGGGATACTCTGAAGGCTTGTGAGTTACTCTTTAATATATCACTGTGAAGTATTGTATAATCCCAGAACCAGAAGCACTGGGTGTGCTTCTGATTTTATCATATCTGCATAAGCAAAGTTTAGAAATCCAATCAGTAATAATTTTTAAACATCTTGGCCAATTTAACAGTAGGCTTTACCATTAAAAAGTGGATTAAAATCCTTCAATGTAGTCACCTAACATAATTTTTAAACACAATTTTGTCTGCACAATGAACAAATATGCTGGATTCATACTGGAATTTCAGCAGAAAGCCTGATTATTATTTTTTTTTCCCCATTCCATTTGGTATGAGCCATACTTTCAGTTTTGTTTAAAGTAAATTTTTTTTCTTGGTTGTTGTAAATTCTCCAAATGCAGCAACCTTATTTTCCAGGGAAGATGAATGCAGAAATTTTGCAACACATTTCCTGGTTGCTTTTCCATTGATATTAGATGTTGTAATTGCTCTTGCAGTTTTTAGGCACTTGGCATCATTGCATTAAAGTTATTTGACTACACTGCCAAGTCAGAAAGAGAGCACAGAATGATATGTTCATGAACTGGGGTTTTTTGGCTTTTTTTTTTTTTTTTTTTACTGCAGCCCTTTTGTGATATGGAGCCTCCTAGGGACTCTATTCTCATTTTTTAAACTTATTTTAAATACTTCTATTTCCTTAGAATAGAAGTCTCTTAAAATTCTGTGTATTCTATATATATCTGCATTACATAAATTTATTTAAATTATTTCATGGGCTTGACAATATTTGAAAATACCTATTAACTGTGAAAGTTAACTGTGATTAACTCTTCTGTCTGTAGTTGAATGCAACACAAATTGTTTCTATCAGTCTAGACAGAGAAGAAAAAACATGCATTGTTTTAGGGTCCAGTTTTCCCTTGACTAACATTGGCTTCTGCTGCCTTTTGGGGATCTCTCCCCTTCTGTGGCATTTTGTGACAGTGTTTGATGAAGATTGACATAATTTCTGATTCAGTGAGAGTCATCTAATGCCACAGATCTTAGGAATTTGTGTCATATCAATTTCCAGGTAAGTGACATAGATCACCCCTTCCTCTACTGTGCTTTCATTAGGACCACTAACCAATAGGAGTTCTGACTACCAGGAGGACAGGAGGTCAACAAGGCAGCCCATGTGTTGTTTCATACACATCCTCTCAACAGTCTGTTTTTTTCACTGGGGAGCTTGACATTTATTTTAATGGCAGTAAAGTTTTCTTGAATGAAACTACTGTTTGAGGTTGAAGGAAATAAACATTTTTAGCAAGGTAAAATGCCATTCTGAAAACAATTTTCATCCACCCAAATGCTTTTCTTCTCTGTTTATGACACACCACCAGAGGGATGTTCAACAGGGTTAGCTCTAAAGATCCTTTACAATTCCCGTATTACCAGCTTCTTTTTGTCATCTAACACCAGGTTTCTAAAATGCAATATAATAATCCCTAAAGACTAGAATTTGCCACCAGCAGAAAATAACATCTCATTATTTAAATTTTCAATATAGCATTTGATTGCAAATGTGGTAAGGTAAATAAAACCCTTTACACACCTAATGGGCTAAATGTTTGTACCTTTTTCAACAGAATGGTGTTTTCTTGGCCTTTATTATTTTCTACTGGTCTATTTTACGATGAAAAAATACTTTAAGTTATCATTTTTATTATAAAACCTCATTCCCTTCTGATTTTTTATATTGGAAGAGGTTCTAAGGCTGATGTTAACATCTGTAACAAATCTAAAAGTGTGATGGGAAATTAAGAAATTAAGCACTGGAAAGGAGACAACCTTTTTGAAAGAGAAAAATCTCTGTGCATTACAAGAAAGACCTGTCAGCCACCACTTCTACCACAAGACTGCGAACACCTGCTGTTTGTTTTTTCATTTTTATTTATTCATTCTGATTTGGCCTCATTAGTTTTCCACTGACTTGTTGTATGAACCTTGCCTTTTCAGTCAAATGAAGAAAAATATGTATATTTAACAAAGATACATGTAGGGAGTCAAGCATGAAGGAGATTAGGGATTTTGTATTTGCAGACTAGTGTATCTTCTTTGGTATAGATGATATTCAAAAGGCAGTAAGAGAAAATTCACTCTAATGAATGCCTGCTACTTCAGTAGTCAGTTTGTTCAAAATTAATCAAGTATAATAACAGAATATTCAATATATCCCATCATAGTAATTCTATTTATGTGTTTAGTACTAACTTGCCTACAATGGGAGATATAGTCTTGATTTGGTTGCTTCTTTAATCTGTGTAAAGAATTCTATTGGCTTCAGCAGTGAGAGACAGTCAAAGTTATCATCTCTTGCTGGAAGTAAATGAGATTAAATTGCCAAGGCCTTGGGGGTGCCTACTCCCTGGTGCCACAGGGTGCCTACTCCCTGGTCCTGGGCCTGCCCAATGGGTGCCCCCAAGCTTCTCTGCTCCCTCCTTGCCATCCTGGGGATCCTCCCCCAGCTCCAGGATGCCACTGGCTCACACGGTGCCTGCCATCTGAAGTAAAGAAGTTATGCTCTGTGGTCGCAGAAAAAAAATAACAATGAAAGAAAAGATAACCCCATAGAAATATACTGCTCTATGAAGAGTGTTTCCAAAACAGAATGTTTTTGAAAGGTTTTTGTGTGCCTGACCCTTTCAAAAGATTCACAAAATAGTGCCTTTGTTTTGCTGATATATTGAAATGTTTTATTCCCCATATAGCATTAATTTTCTTTCAAAATATCCATTCTTTTAACAAGTGATATAGCTGCAAGTGGTCAATTAGACCAAGAGCTTATTCACAGACATTTCACTAGCATACCAGTTAGACTGTGTATTAATTTTTTACAAAAATAGAGGGGAATCATCTGAAAATATTTGTATAAAATATATGAATATTAGTGAAACATGCGTTTAGTTCTTCTTTAAGCCACTGTAATCATGCTGATAAAATGTGGGATTTTTTCCCCAGTAGTTTTGAAAAAGTGCAAATTTTGTTGCTAAAGGTTAGAAAAGCCTCACAAAGTGATCATGGAGGGCTTTACAGTGAGTCCATAAGGACGTATTCACAACAAATGTATTCCACCTACGTTGCACAATTTAATTTTGTTAGATGTTTCTTCTGGTGAGGTGGTAGATAATGCCAAAAGGTAACCCAGGTCTGTAGGATGAAGCTGTCTGCTGTGTGCTCTGACTGCAGTATCCCAGATCCATCTCCATATTGCATGGTCCTGCTCAGGCTGTCTGTTCAGAGATAAGAAATAGTTCCTTGGCCAGCTGCAAGCCCTATAAGCTAATATCTCACAAAACACTGAGTGTTTTTGGTGGGTGAAATTCCTCTCTGTGTAATGAGTCAGGGTGAAGTCTGAGTGCAGGTCGAGATCTACCTGCATAAAATAATTTCAGTTTATATAAGTACTGGCTAGCTGGCATGACAGTAAACTTCAATACCTATATTATGTCCTATAAGTGCAATAAACATCTCTATAAAATTGCTTGTCCAATGGCTTCAGACTGCCAAATCAATAAGGCAGCAGGAAAATGCTGAGTTAATTAACCTGATAAATGGCTTGGCAATGTCTGTTTCTAAAGACCACTCCTAATTTAATAAACTGTAATCACAGAAACACAGTGTAATAAAGCATGAATGGAGAACACTGTAGATCCACTTATCTGGTAATTTTAGCCAATATGAAAATCTGCCCATAATCAAGCTACAGTGTTTCAATCTAGATGGCAGGGTTTGTTATCAGAAGCATAACTACAGGCACTGTTTCTGTTCCTTGGGAGATGAAAGAAAAATCCCTGAATGTTTCTGTATTGTATACGAAACACTTGCAGGATTAGACAGCTTCTGCTTGCTTACATCTATAAAGCAATGCTGGACATCCATAATCAGATTTTAAAAACTACCCAAAGAAAAGCATATTTGAGTTTCTTTCTTTAAATGTTCTGGAGTTAGGAACCTGACAACTTGAACAACTTTCAGTTGAAATGGCAAAATAAGTGTTCATGTTTCAGTTCATGTTTCACAAAGAATAAGAAGTTGTAACCTCTATGTGTGGCATTTTTAAGTTAAGGGACACAGGATTGCTTTCCCATCCTAAGGTGATGGCCCTTGAAACATCTGGCTCCATCCTCAGTTGAGATCAAGTTCTCATAATTTGCTTTCATGTGTTCTTTTCCACAAAAAGAAAGTTATTGATGTGTTTTAAGGAGAGTGTTGTGCTCAAGTAGACCATTGGCTCATGCTCCAGTGTCCTGAGAGGGTGCACACCAGCCGCTGAATTTAAATGTAGACACAGGTAACCTCATAAATGTCCATTTCCAATGTACCTGTCCTATCTGGACACTAGTTACATCATCCTGAGTATGAAGGTATCACAAAAGTGGCAGTATTTTTTTCTTTTTCCCTGTATTCTCCTTAGTAGAAGCTTTTGCAATGAAAAAACGTAGCAATATCGATGCCAGAATAAGACATTTTGAACATAACTAATGTCATAAACAGAGTAGTGGTGAAAGTACATGCTATAAATGAACCAAAATTGGTAGTACTTTCATGCCAGGTAGTGAGAAAGGAGAATTCACGGTAGTATGAATGGGTCATGGTAAATTTAAGGAACAAAGTGAAAAAAAGTGCAACTGTCCATAAAACTTCAGGATGAGCAGCTGTCAGTCTCTTTAGGAGGGTTTGTCCAAACAAATCAGCAAAGAGTTCCCTTTAAAACCAACTTAATTACTGTACAAAAATTTTAGTAAATTTCCCTATTGAAAGAGCCTTTTTGTTGTCCCTGTGTGACTGAAAAGGTCTATGAGAAGTACTGAGACTGTGACATCTCTGGTCAAATGAAGTGGTAAACTGTTAAACATGACTACTAAAGTATTTTTTTGGGAGCTGTTTTAGATTCATGTGGAATAGATTAAAATCTGTTTCAAATCCCACAAGAATTCCCATGGAGTATAATTATACTTTAAACAGAATAAGAAATGAAGTCCAACAATTACTTTAATTAGATAGTAGTTACTGAAACTGTCAGTGTGCCTAGTCCTACAAAAAACTTAGAAGGAAAAGTTAGGTAATGGAAATGTTAATAAATATTTGCACTTCACAGGAATTTATTATCTGTGTAAATAAATTGTGGGCTAGAAAACTGCAATCAGTTGATGGGATCCTGCCCTTCATCATCACTGATGGCATAATACCTATATCAAAGATCAATTTGCTACCTTAATAAAGCAGCTCTCGAAGGCCTGCACTGCTCCCTTTGAGCAACATAGCTTTCTGCAGTTTTATGGGGTCTGAAACTTGTAGTAAGTCTGAGTTCTAGTAACATTATGAGATTGTCATTGGTGACACCTGAGATCTCTATTTTTTTGCTCTGCTAGATATTTTGCTAACAAAATAAGTTCTTCTGAATGCAATAGAAGAGGTAAAGATATTAATTTACATAAACCTACATGTATTGTTACAGTGGTACACAAAGAAGCTCATAAAACAGGATGACAGAGTTGTGTAGCTGGTGGCATTAAAAAGCACTGTAGATCTTCAGAACTGAATATGTATGGATTTTGCTTCCAGGTCAAGTTTTAAACTCATTTTTGGTCAAAAAAGTACTGAAATTCTCTCAGTTGATGAAACAGTTTTATCTGTTTTGTGTATGTGCTCCATTGGTGCCTTTATGGCACTTCAGTCCTGGCTGAGAGGAATGGCCAAAAGCTTACTAAAGCATAAAGGTTTTTCTCATTATTCCCACATGGAGACAATCAAAAGATTGTTCTTTCATCACCAGAAATGAAGCACACTGAAGGTGGAGGACAGGACCAGTACTACTGTCCCTGCTCCTATCGACCCACACATAAACTGTATTGTGGTATTCTTTCTCCCTTGTGCTAGGTGAGGTGTAGCAATGGAGACAGAAATGGAAAGGAACTGTACTTTTGATGGGAGAAAGTATTGATTTATGGTTCTAGGAAGGTGTAAGAGAAAGTCTGAAGTTTCCCTTATTTGCCTCATGACTGTCAAAAGAACAGAGACTAAGACCCTGAAGACCACAAGGGACTTTGTGTAGGGCTTCTGGCCTGGTTGAGGTGGATGCTGGCTAAGTGATTGTTTGCAGGTGTGCTTGCTGTGCTGCCACGGTACACTGCCTTTGTTCCTGCTGGTGAGCATGGACTTGTGAAGAGCGGCCTGTTCTGTACTTTACACCTGCTTCCAAAGCAACAGGTCTTACCACAATAGCCTATGAATATCCCCACCTCTTGGCCAGCTGCCCCTTGCTTTTGAAATAGACTATAAAAGTGACTTTCTAAGTTACTTTCTTGGAGAAAGATCTCCCCATGGAAGAAGACACCAGTGACTCCGTCTTGTCCATTGGTAGCTACAACTCCCCCTTTTTTCTCTCTTTTCACTTTGCCTCTTTATCCCTCTCTTTCTCTCCCTCTCATCTATCACATAACCCACGTTGTTGGCACTAAATAGAGGTGCATTATTGCTGTCGAGATTTAAACTGAAATCCTTTGTGTCCTTCTTGCACTCTGAGATTAAACAAACCTCTCACGACTCCCACTTGTGTTAGTGGATCGTGACAGAAGGGCAGATAAAGATATTTGTGTGTGCTCACTTAACTTTCCACATTGTTATGTGTTTATATCATCTTGCCACATTCCTAAAAACACCCCAATGCCAAGCTTCAGATCTATCTATCTATCTATCTATCTATCTATCTATCTATCTATCTATCTATCTATCTATCCATCCATCCATCCATCCATCCATCCATCCATCCATCCAACCAATCATCCATCCATCCAGATATCCATCTAGATATCCATCTAGATATAGATACAGATATACAAACTTTAGGTTTGCATGCTGCGGATCCAGCTGTTTTGACTATGTTGTTCAAAGCCAGTTGTTTTGATTATGTTTGTCGAAGCCCAGCAGATAGTGAACTATAAGCTTCAGGAGGGAACTGTCAGGAGATGATGCTTAGGCATGACAACATTTCAGAGGGTTTTTCACTGTGAAATCCAAGTTATTAGTGTTGAGTTACTAGAGGAGGGAAGAGTACTATAAAAGCAAATGTTCTTTGAAGAACACATTTGATTCTCAGTTGTAAGCCTTTTGGAGAGATATGTAGTTGAGGAATTGTTCTTGACAGAGACAGTAAAGCAATTCTCAGTTCTCCAGACAAATACTCAATATTCAATTCCACAGTTAGCAGAATCTTGCTATTTGCCTCTCAGTTTAACTGAATTAATTTTAGTTTACAGTTTTAATGGATGAAAAAGAAATATTGGAGTAAAACCAAAACTCTCACCTCTTGCTTAATTGCACATTACGTCTTCATAGACAAGAAAATCTGAGTATCTTCAACAGGGTTTTTAAGGCATGTAGAAGCATATGCTTAAAGACAAGAAAGTGTACTGGACCCCTGAGCAAATGATGAACAAGTCAGTATCACTCACAGATTCCTTTTCCACCTATCTCTTCCTTCCTCCCACTCCATCCTGATCAAGGACTTGTTTTAGGCAATAAATATATACATGCAATTTGCAATTTCCCCCAAGAGTTTTAGCTTGCAACATTAATAGTTTTCTCTTCCATGGTAACATAATGGGAATTTCAGAAGCAGGATGTAAAAATGGTATTTAGACCTCTGATTTAAGTTACAGCTTTTTAAGGATCATCTGATGCCTAAGTGAACTCAAACATGATATTAAAGTTTTACAGAGAGGTCTGTGGGGCAGAAGGTACACACTGCACTGAGACACTATCTTCAAAGTCCATTATCTTAGAAAGGATGTGACTAGAATGGCTTTCGGACTCCAGCTCACTGCTGGGTTCTGAACTCCTGCTCTGAGTACTTAGCCAGCAGGTCATCAGCTAATGCCTGTTCTTGCCTTAAATCCCACATGCACATAGTCATTTCTCAACATTTTTTTCTTTGTTTCTATAAACTTTCTTGGAGCTGTCTGGGGTGCAAAAGATTTGCCAGAAGATTTGAGGTGATTGTCTTCATATTCCAGTTAATTTTCATAGCTGGTCATTTGAGATCTAGTCATGAAATACAGTATCCGTTCCCCAGACCCCACTGCAGCCATTTGAAAATGTTTAGCTTCACTATGTCACCAGGGGTCAATCACCTGAGAAAATGGGACTATGCAGGGTTCACTGTGAAGCCTCCCCACTTTTATATACTGACTGCCCACATATAATATATGGAAGTCAGAATGTGGAACAGAAGAAGAAGAGACAAGGAAGGAAGGGTTCAGAACAACATTCTTTTGCAACAGAGACACTAGCATCTCCCATGATGGGGAACTGGGGACAGCAATAGCTTGGATCTGATCCCTAGGCTTCTACCTCTCAACTACCCAATAACGGAGTTTCAAGGACTCCCCATATCAAGAGATTGCTTCTGATATCTTGGTACTTTGCCAGGCAGCCCTGGTAGAGGAAGCCCTTGCACCAAAGTCTAGATGTACTAATGACCTGATATGCCACAGGCACGACTTCACAGGAGCCAGGTAAGCGCAATGGTTTTAGACAAGTTGAAAATAAGCATTCATAAATATTAGACAAAACAAGGAAGGAAATAAGACCTCTATTTAGGGAAAAATCTTGTCTTATGTTGTTGAAAAGCATGTGTTGAGGTAAACAGGAATTGGCGAATGGATAGGATGAATTCTCCAAATTAATGAATGGGTAGGACAGAACAGGCTTTGTGGAGGAAGCCCAGCCCTCCAACAGGCTTCCTCCTTGGAGATCTGTCCCCTAAGATAAGGCAAAACTACTTAGTCATGGTGACAAAGGTGTGGACCCTTTCCTGCTTCAGGACCCAATGTTATCTCCCTGTTAACTATTGGTCATTTTATCCCAGTCTTAGACCATTGGTCCCTTTCCCAATTCTCCCCTTCCCTATAAAAACCTCAACTTTTGCCCAGTTCAGTGGTAGATAATCACTGCCCCCTTTCACTGAAGTCTGCAATAAAGGACCACAACAGAATGCTACATGGTCTTCCGTCTCTTGTCTATGCATTGGCTGGGGTAACCCATGAGCAGAGCTGGGCTGATCTGAGCTGATCACAGAGCAGAAATCACTTCTAAAAGAGCTGATAGCATGAAGCCTCAGACCGCTCCTAAGGGTTACCCCAGCTGGAAACTGCCTGAAACTCCCTGGACAGATGTGCCTCTCGGGACCTCTGTCTGGGATAGTCAGTGGCAGAGCTGGGGATTGGACAGATTCCTGGCCCCAGCCATCAATAAGGCTTCACTTCAGTCGGGTGTCCCAGTAAGTTCTTTATCTCTGTTTACTCTGTTGCTCCAGGGCCATTTAACTCCACTCTCCTGGAGGGGACTATGCTGTAGGAACTGAGCTTCAGTAAATGGCAGTGAGCCTGGATAGTTAATACCCTTTTTTTTTGGAAGACAGGTGGGATTTTTCTTACTATTGGATGGAGTCTAAGGGAGGGCAGAAGTTACTCCAATTACTTGTAAGCCATGTGCTGCCTGCAGATACTTTATTTCTTCTGAAAATATTTAAATTTTTAAGTTTGGGTAGATTGTTTTTACTTGTGTTCTAATGAGCAATAACTAAATAATCCTTGGTGATTAGTGGAGATGTTCAAACAGACCCAGCTCTGGCTTCCATTAATTATTCATCAGATAAGTTCAGCAAGAGTTCTAAATCCTGCTCTTTTCATTTGTAGTTTGGGTGCTTTTACAGGTTTGAAGGTGAGGAATGCTTCCTTTGCATTTCCCAGCCTTTTAAGAAACTGTTTTCTTCTTTACTATGCAAACTCTGCTTTTTATTTCTACCTCTTATTTGTCATTTCACAGCCATTCCATAGGGCGATATGCCTACCACTGCTTCTAAAACACAGTCAGCTTCCAAGGCAAGACAATAGGTTGAAGAAAAAAACAGAAGTTTACTCTTTGGAGTAGACTGTCAGGGGAGAAGTTAAACGCTTCCCTTAGCCCAGCCAGGACTCAGCAAATTCTGAAGGCAAGATGAAGTACCACCATTAACAAGCTGTGAAATGTGCAGGCACAGGCAGGCACAGAATGTTCTCTGTCCTACCACTGCTGAAAGCTGAGGGCAAGGATTAAGGATAGACAGACTTGGCATCCTGACATGGAGTCAGGAGAAAAAGCATTGAAACTCCCATCTCTTTGTGAACTTTACCAGCTCCTGAAGACCCAGAGCAGGATTGTCCGAGTGTTCCAGCTGTCATGAAGTACATGTTTTCAGGGTTTAGAAACAATATTCCCCGATTTAGTACTCCCATTAAAAGGCCATACAATGCACAACAGCCAGAGATCACACGCCAAGAACAATTTACTGGAGACAACAATGAGATAACAAAACCAACAGTAACAGCAACAGTGTTAGATGCCTTGGGTGTTGCTCTGGTCCAGGGGGGTTTCCAGATGCCTTCTGTCCCATCTGGGGTGCCAGAACTGATGCCTTGAGAAGGCTGACCTAGAACAGAGGCTGGACAGAAATAAGAATAAGGTTGGTATTTATGGAAAGACCTTAAGGCCTTGGGCAGTATGAGAGCCTGGCCAGGGCTACACCCAAGATGGATCTAAAAATCGTGGCACATATGCATATTTGGACTAATCATCCAATTACAGCTTCAGGTTGTGAAAGTCACATCCTTCTTGTTTTCTCTCTTCACTCCATCATTCAGGCTTTTGGGCTTGAAACTTGTAACTACTGTCCATGGTATCAAGCTTGAAAATGAATTGTTTTGTCTACATACTCTGTGAAGAGAGCTCACTAGCACTTAATATGAAGCTCAAAACTACACACCTAGGCAGCACAGAATATGAAAAATATGAAAGGTAAAACTTAAGACATCACATTAATAGCAAAAGTATGCAAAAGAGGGGATGACTCACATGTAAAAATGCTCACCACAGACCCTGGATGACAATGAACAAATGTAGATGGCTTTCCTCCTCCCACCAGACTTTTTTGGACTGTAAGCTGCACTCTGATTCTTGGAAGACAGAGAGTCCCTTGCCCTGTAGATCCCTGACAATGATGTACTTGGTCTAGAATAACTTCTTAGCCATGCTCACACAACTCCAGGCTCTACCTTGGTAGAGGTTCACTGCAAAAAATTGACTCTGTTCTGAATGGAACAGACACATATCATAAGAACTGAATGAGTCTTTCAGAGAGAAGCAGAGTTTCATGTGCGGTGTCCATGGTAGAAGGGAAATGCCATTGTCTCTTCTCATCTGACAGTAATATCTAGAGTTATGACAAGTCACAGTCCCATAACCCGAATTATGCTCTGGTTTTGAGCATACAAGGGGTGATGTTGAAGACAGACATGGCGATTGGTCAGCTGAATTGTAAACTTCTTCTCAACATGTGTATGGTTGAGAAGGCAGATCAAATTGGAATATAAGTTATATATATAATATATATAATATATGATATATTATAATATGATATATATATAGTATAATATAATGTTCCTGTTAAAGGAACAGCTTTCTCAAGAAAACTCTTGAATTCTTGGCTTCTAGGAGTTCATCCCTTTCTTTAAGTAAAATGGGATTTTTTATTTTTTTTTATTTTTTTATTTTCCTAAGAAGTATACAGCATTTTGAATACTCATGGAAACTTTTAATCAGTATGTTCTCTGGTGTAGTGGTTTAGATTCACCAATTTGTGTTTCCTGGCCAACGCACCAAATGATTGTGGTATCTTCTACCATTGTGAGCACATAGTGCTTGCCTTGGCGGGTTTGGGGAAGGGTGATGTAGTCAAATGCTCTATTGACTGCTCTATACCCCCTGTAGAAATCTTTTCAAAAGTTCTTCCTACAATAAAGCGGCCTTTCTCCTTCCTTCCTTCCTTCCTTGCTTTTTAGAATGACTTAACAGTATGAATCAAAGTTCATCAAAGATGTGCCTTAATTTAGGCTAAATTAGTTCCCTCAACAAGATGCAGCATTATTTGAAAACCAGTTTTATATACTAAAGTGTAGGTTCCCATGTCAATATCTTAAATGAGCTGTTCTTATCATTTTCTTCCCAAGGACGGCCGAATAGCCATGAGGTCAAGTAAGCTTCCTGCTGTGCCACAGCCTTCAATATAGTGGGCATTGGGGAAAGATCTACCTTGCTGGGTGCTTTTGGAAAGTGAGACCTGGAATAATATGTAAACCAGCTAATTACCAAGGTTTTCTGGATTACATGATCTTCAAAATACATAGATATAGCATTTTAAGTTCTTCTACACTCTCCCTCATCAGTCAATCAATTCCAGCTTGAATTTCAGGCACTTTCTGCCTTGCAGAAAATAAGATGAAAAAAGGAAGTTAATTTGTCCTTCCTCTGAATGCAGTGCTGGGCCAGCTAAACTGCTGGAGACTCTGTATTTGCCAAGGCAATCTGTATCAATGACTTCGCTTACTTGGATTTCATAGATTAGCTGGTGTTATTCCACCTCCGCATCTGGATACCTTCAGATGTGTGTCAGCCCACCCATTTCTCACCTATTTGGAAACTACTGTCTAGAAGGAAATAGGGTGCCTGTTACAGCAGAGGTGGAGAAGTGCAGAAAAAACGCCAGTATTAAGATGTGGCATTTGGTGTCTTCCTGGAGATGTAGCTGATAGTTATAGGTGTAATGTATTTTGATATAATTCACATTTATAAATGTAACTCAAGTATAATGAATAAAACATGAGCAACCAGGCACTGCAACAACTGGGACTGGGAACTTAGGACCTTTTCCAAAAGGACAAAGGGGGCACCAGGAAAGAGATGAATCCACTCAGATGAGTCATTAACAATTCAGCAATCAGCACGTGATTCCGATCCAGTTGACCATGCATCTTAATGTTGGTCTACCGAAAAAACAACTACTCAGACTTCCTTTCCTTCTGGGATTAAACTCAGCTCAATTCTACATCTCAAAGTTTGCTTCCCAAAAAAACATTCATACTTCATCTCCTTCCCAGAAAAGTCATCAGCAGTTCAACAGCAAAAATATGAATATGTAACAACACATCAAGGAGGAAAAAACTGAGACTGCAAAGCCTCAGGCAAAAAAAAATGTATGCAACTCGGGACCCCAATAGACAGTTTGTGAATTTGGGGGAATCAGTGTGATGGAGGCTGGTTCAGAGTTCACCTGACGTCGACCCTGGGCTCGACATTGACTTTAATTGTGGCTGTCCCACAATTTGATTTTGCAAATTTTTCAATAAAAATCCTTAGTGATAAAATTTGATTGATTTATTTATAACAATAGGGAATAAAAATTATATTAATGGAACTCTCTATTTTTCTGGAGTTTGTTTTGGCTTTGTTTTTTTTTTGTTTTGTTTTGTGTTGCTCCTTCTTTTCATTCTTCCAAGCTTGCCTGTTATGCTCTGCCCATTCTGCAGAGCCCACTCCGTATGTGTTTCTGAGCAGAAATGAAAGTGAATGAAAGCAAGTCATGACATTATGTATTTACAACATCACTGTTAAATGCCAAGCAAGCACACAACAGAGCAAGTGACTTGTAGTTCACTTGAACTGCAGCTTCCTGTCACCACAGCTTTCAGAGTTTTCTGATATGGAAATGTGAGGAAAACAGCCAAAAACCCCCTAGATCTTAGGGCTTCACTAGAGTGATTTTAAATGTTGATAGAGACAGAACTGTTTTTGTGTTTATATGAAGTCCCCAGCGTAAGAAGAGATGAGATTAAATTCTACCATATTCCTTGCATGAATAAC
>NC_031770.1:26918401-26996019 GCF_001522545.3 Parus major
CCTTCCCTTCCCTTCCCTTCCCTTCCCTTCCCTGTTTTTGCTTTGCTTTTTTTCTTTACTTTCTTTCTTTTTTCTTTGGAACTAATAATACAGCCCCTAAAAGTTCATTAATGCTGGCATGTCTCTTCGCTTCACTTTTGTAATGCATGAGAACACAAGCTTTAAATAAAATCTTTGTGAAGCACTTGCACTTGTCTGAAGATAAAAAGCATGTCCCTACATTTGCATTACAAAGAAGCCCATATAAGCATCTTATTTTTCTGGCACACTCTTTCCTCTGGGTTTGCATCTGATGGAAAAAGCCATTTCCAGCTAATCATTTTGAACGCCTGTGATTTTTTTTATCTGTAATGAGGGGAAAGATGTTTTAGTGTTGACTTTCAGTGGACATTAGGCAGTGGTATTTGTTGTAATACTATGAGATAGTGCAATACACAGAAACACTACTAGGGCTTCTAAATTCTCTGTGCTCTGTGCACAGAGAATTTCTGTTCCAGTGGGTGACAGCAAATAGCTCAGGATTCCTATGAGAGGGAAAACAGGTCTCAGAAAGGGGTGGATTTTACATAACCTGTTTCTAATGCCAAAGTCTGTTTCCAATCATGTTAGTAGAAAATTTGGAACACCCTCCTTATAACAGGGGTGTGACTTTGGGTCACCCTGGGGTACCTGGTCACCTGGATTTGATGCTGGGTAGTCTAATGTAGGTGATTCTGCTTGAACAGAGGGGCCAGACAAGATAAGCTCCAGAAATCCCTTCCAACCTCAGGTGTTCTGTGAAACATGTCAAGAGTTGTCTGGAACAATTCATGTTCCTGACAGCATGCATTTAGTCACATTTCAAACTCTGTGTTAACAAGTCTGGGATCCAACTGTTCATTTCTTAAAAGAAGTTTTTCCTTTGATCCTGGGTCAAATCTTCGTTGTTCCAACAAATTAATACTTTTATAGTCTAAAATGGGATTGCAATACCTCGTAAACATGAGAAAATCAGCAGTCTTATGCTAGTACCTACACTGGAATTACACTGAATCTCTGAGAACAACCTCTGTTAGAGGATGGTGTCTATAGCCTTGAGAATAATTAAGACTTGCAAAGTGACTCTAATTCTTCAGAAAAGAACTGTTACAATGGAAAGGATCTTGACTTGCAGCGTTTGGAAAGGGACAGATGAGGAAGACTATAAATTTGGGTGGGAGGGGTGAGAAAAGTATCCTAGAGCTTACCTGTCCAGTACAGCATAATGTACATTCTGGTGTACATGAAGAGCATCTACCTGGCATATCCTAAATTGGAGATATCCTCTTGGAACACTGAAGCTGCTCTCATCTGCTTGTACTTTTAAAGGGACTGCCAAGAGGATCAGCTGTGCTTTGAGATATGTGGTTTTCAGGCTTAAGAGAGATTTTTGATCTCCACAGAACAGAGGAACACAGATTAGCTGGGAGAAGAGCTGTCAAGGTCATAGCATTTTCCAAGACTGCAGCACAATCTGGCTGTGTTTCTTTTAGATTGTTCAACTTACCAGAACAGCAGTCACTTAATTTAGTCTTCCTGGCTGCAGAAAACTCTGGAGTGCCCAGAGGCTGCAACCAGAAGTAGTAATAAAGCTCCCTGAATGCACCATTCAAGGTGTGCAGCCAGCTAGTCCTTGAAAGGTGCCCATGTGTAGTATCATGGCACAGCTCATGCTTTTCATATTTAATCATTTCACTACTAATTAAAATGGTCATTACTATAGTGTGAAGGGAAAAGATGATTATTAAAGGTTAATGTCATTACTGCTTATACCATGCCTGGAATTGTTAGAGTTTTTTCCTAAGTATTTAATTATACTGATAAGTAACAATACAATTACATTTAATAATGTATGTGTAACTGTGCTTATTCGTCCCTCTGTGAGGCCAGAGACTGTCTACAACAATGAGAGAGAAATCAAGATATATTAAAGACACAGTGGTTTTCCTGTTTAGTATGTTCCTCTACTTTCTGCTTCTCGCATGCTGAGTCAGCCTAGAGGTGAAGCCCTAAAGACACATGGACATGATGAAAATTCCATGATATATTTGTGGGTCAAAAATACTGTTTAGGTATGACAGCCTTTCTTAGGGATTGGGAAAATTCCTTTCATGTATTTTCCCCAACTCTATCAACTAAAGAGTGAATTTCAATCAGGATTTCAAAACACTTGAATCTTATAAAAACTTAAGGAATCAATGATAAACCAGATAGCTGTTGTACTTTATCTTCCTTGACAAGATTAACTGTTACTGAGCTGGCACAAAGTAAAATGACATGGATAAATGCACTCTTTGTTCTCTGTTCTCTCTAGCTGTGGACTGCACTCTGTGCTGGCAAATCCTGAACCAAAATACCTAGTTGATTGGCAGCTGATCACTCTTAGACATAGCTGAGGTCTAGACTAAAGATGGAATTTGTGTTAGTCATTAGCCTGTTTTCAAGTATTCCTACTCATAATGCAGCAAGGTCAAAGCTGGCAGATATAAAAACTGTTTTCAGCACCACCTTTCTCCTAAGGCCTAAAGCAATGTCATGGGATCTGTGCTGTAAAAACAAGCCAGGTTCAGTCTCCTGACAAGAGAGGATAGGCTCCGTGTAACTCTGATACCTGACCTGGAGGTATTTTGAGAATTTTTCAGACCATAATGAAACACAGACCTCATAATATCAACTAAATATATGTGGAAAGAATGGCAGGCTCTAACCTACATGATCAAAAGTTTCACGTCTAGACACAGGTACTCTACAGTGCAAACACTAAAAGCATATTAAATTTTGAGCTGGGCAACACAAAAAAAGCTATGCTGGTATGTGTGTACATGCTCAAGATGTATTTTTTTGAGTGTGGAATCAGGACTACACAGGAGGGTCCCAGAGATCTCATATTGCTACAGCTGTGAGCAGTGTTGGGAGTTAAAAGATGGGAAAAATGTTTTGGACTCATACACCATAGCTGGCCAAAGAACAGTTAACAAGATTTTGATTGCATTTTTATGCTAATAATTTCTACCTAGAAGAGTGAATGCATATGAATAGAGATCATAGGTTGTGTTTTTCTCTGATTTTGTGTGTTAAAATATAAGGATACTGTATAGTATATGAAGTAAAGGATTGAGACATGTATAATTCATAAGCAGAAGTCATAGAAGCTGATGGAAATACCTTAATGATTTAAACAGAACTGTTAATCAAATTGTACTACATTAAGCCACTTTCCATGTAGGAAGCTCCTCTTTAGGACAAATTAGTACTGAAAGAAGCTTTGGAGAGCAAGGACAGTTTCCATATAGTGGAATTGTATATACTGCAGTCTCCAAGCAAACCCTCGGTAAAGTTTGTGGAGAGTGATTAAACTCCAGAAGATTGGAAATGGGAAAAAACAGATCCTGATATGTGGATAGAAAAACTCTATAACTCACAGAGTAGTTATAAGAGTAGGTATGAATTTATCCAGTGCTGAGGTGCATGGGGGATATCTCCTCCGAAAAGCATGCACACTTTTGAGCTTTGGCTTTCTCTTTTTATCCTTTACAAATTAGGGTTACACAATATGCCTATTACATATTAATTTCCCTAACCCAGTCTGTCCTTACTTCATATTAAAATTAGCTCCATGCCCCTTTGCAGCTGCACACTGGTCGTTTTTGGTCAGTTTGGTGGCTGTCTGGGGGTCTTTGGGATGAGGTCAGCAATTTTCTCCTTGGCTGAACTTTCACCTTGTCTTTTTGCACATACTCCTTTTTGTCCTTTGACCAACTTTAGGACTTTGATACTGTTCTTTCCAGTTTAGGGGTCCAAAGAATCCCCTTATCCTGTGGTGCCTTTGTCTTTGCATCTTGCTTGTGTATTCTAGCTCTTTATCTTATCTTTCAGTCTTGCTCCTTTCTTGCTCTTGTCAGCTCCCCCTTTCTTCTGGTCAGGCATTTCTTTATGCTTAGTTCTTAATTTCTCTGTTTCAATTCCTCTTTTAAAAAGTTGGGAAAGAGTGACTGGGGTGTTTAAGTTTTAATGCCTGGAGAAATACCAGAACATCAATATATTGGCAAATTTTAAGGGTTGAGAAATATCCAGCAACTCATTGTCATGAGGAAGTCGTATAAAACTACATTGTGTGATGTAAAACAGGGCTTTTTCAGAGAAGTAGATACTGTATATCTGCAGGTTACTGATGCTGTCTTCAACAAGTCACATAAACAAGGTTAGAGAAAATAGCTGCACAAGTGGGAGTAATAATTATGGGTCATAGGTAAACTAAAAAGTTACTATCAAGTCGTATCCCCTGTGTTTTTTTATGTCTGATATTATCCAGTGTTTTCATGAACTGATAGAACTATGAAAAAGACAGACGTGTCAGTTGTATTTAACTTCTGTGTAGAGAAGAGACATAGTGGATTTCAAATTAAGAAAAAACTGTGGTAATTTGCATAAATGAGTTAAAATAAATAGTGTACTGCTTAATAAGGAAGACAAAGAGGTAATATGCTTTAGTAAGAATTCACAGCTACACAGAAATGGACTGAGGAATAACTGGCATTGAGGCAAGGGAAATGGCAAACTGAAAGTAATCTGACATAGTTTATTGAGGTGAAATAGCATATTCAATATAAGGATGTATAATCATAAATGCCATGTATAAAATGTTGAAAGTAATCCTCAAAATGCTCTCAGTTCTAGTCTGGACTACACTGTGTTCACTTTTATCCATAATGTTTTAGGGGAGATGTGGACTGTTTGAACAAGATCTAGAAGGGTGTAAGAGTCATCTTAGAGTCAGGATATTGGAGGAGAGGTTGTAATCATTGAATAAGGAACAAAATAGGTTTTCATCTGCTTGGGATTGCATTTGTATTTCCATTGTAATTTGAGAAAGTAAAAGACTTCTTGGCTGGCTTCTGTATTTTCTATGATCTTAAATCTGTGACAGACTGATTTTATGTAGGATTTACAGAGTTGGATACAACCATATATGTGTGTCTGTGTGTCTTTTGTGACATGGGAGAATCTTCATACTACTACAAAAAATCTGTCAGTGATACTTCCATCCATTTTACTATCGCATTTCTTTTTACATTTCTTACAGCAACACAAACACCTATACAAACAAATTATAAACAAAAATAAAATAAGAGAAGGAAGGTAGGAAATCTCTTCCTTTTCATCTGAGAAGGCTTAAGTTCATGCAGCAAAAAGCAGGAAAGTTTCATTTTGACTGACATGTTATCATGAAAAATCATCCGTCATCAAAAATGACAAATCTAGTTTTGCATTGGTAAGTGTAGAGGATTGAATAAACCTTAACAATAAATATATTCCATGACTGTAGACCATAATTAAAAATAAAATTAACAAATTTTTTAAAATGTATGATTTCCCTGCAAGCCAAATTACAGGAGACAGATTGATTACAGCTTCCTTTCCAGGGGATTTAAATTTTTTGATTCCTGCTGAGAGAGCTGAGGAATCATGAAGGGCTAGCTGTGTTGAATTCTTCTTTTAGCTGACTGAGCAGCAAAAAGGTAAAGAATACAGACGATGTGACAATTTTGAAATAATTTTGTTAGGAGGTTGCCCTTCCTGGAGTTATTCCAGGGAGCCCTGTGGCTTTTCCTGATCAGCAGAGAGACGAGAGGAAGTTCTCCAGGCTGAACTAGAATGAGCAGATGCCCTCCCTCTGGTGTTTAATTTAATTAATTGATGTTTGTTGAAATAAAGCAAATTAACCTGGCTTACCTCTTTATCAATCATGCTTCTGCTTCCATTATTCAGTTGGAGAAATGGCATAATGTGTTTTATGGCAGACAGCAGGAACAATTAAACCCAACCTGTGCTGCTTTGCCTGTAGCAGGCTTTTCAAGGGAAGTGGAACAACAGATGTTGTAGTGTAGCATAAAGCCATCAGGCTTTTCAGTTTAACTGTTTTCTGCCTCTGAATCCCTGTAATTCTTTTTCATTCAAGAACGAGGAGTAGCGAGGGCATCATACAGCTAACAGTTCTTGCTTAGGGTCACAGTGAACAAACACTGATTTGTGGACTCCTTGGTCTCAGTCACCTGTTGTAGACAGAAGAAGGCAGACCATAATCCAGTGTCAGTGGCCGTCAAAGATGATGTACTCTCAAATCAGCTGCACTACCCATCTGCAACCATCAAGAAAGTGACTGGTCATGTCTATCATAAACAATTGCAAAAGAACCCCACGCTGCTGATCATGAAACCTGGTAAAAGATACTCTCCTTTTATTTTCCATTACTTATATCATACAGAGTATTTTTTCTTTCCTGTGCATTATTTAGACACTGATGAATGTAGATATGGTGAAAATATTTCCACTATATAGAAGGAAAATCAGGATTATTTAAATCTAGTTTCACCTTAATTGAACATTATTGCGGTTACTTAGGTGCCTTATGCTCCTCTTCATGTGTACTGGGACTGAAAACCTTTAGGTTTGTTTTGTGCCTGGGGTTTCTACTGTTTGTCATGCTTTAACTCCAACTATGAACTGAGGACCAGGCAATCAATCACTCAGTCCCCTTACCCTCATACTGGGAAGGAGAATCAGAAATAAAAGATAGACCTCATGGGCTGAGATGAGAATGACTTAATAATTGAAATAATAATAGCAATAATAGTAATAATAATAATAGTGGTAATAACAATAACAATAACAACAAGAGAGAGTGTGTAACAAAACCCGACGGAACCAAGTGATGGACAGTGCAATTGCTAACCACCCAGTGAACGATACCTAGCCCATACCCAAACAATGATCAGCCCTCTTCTTAGTAACTGCCTCAGTTACATGGTAAGGAATATCCCTTGACCATTGTATGAGTGTGTGATAGATATGAAGGAGAGGTGGGAGGAGTGACACACCACTTTCTTTCCCATATTTAAAGCATTTAACTCTCCTGGGATGAAATTTTCTGTATTTGTGGATTTAGAATGTATTTTGGTGACTTTGTACTTACTGGTTGTCCTGGGTTGATTATGATATTAAACTGTATCCCCATTCGTCTGCCTAACCCAGACACAGATTTTGTATTCTTAAAATTTCATCTAAAAGTGAGTGGAAAAGAAGCACCGAGTCTGTTATCAGAGACTGTACTTGCTCCCCCCGCATCGGGAGTTTTGACTACAGCACAGACAGACAACAAGACACAGATCGCCTTGGCTTTCCAACTAGCCGGAGCAGAGAGGTCTTCCTGGACTGTTTTCTTTCCCTTTTTCCGAAACTAATCGAACCTGCTTTGGACTGGGGACTCGGGGGAGCACCGGGAGCTTGCACCCGTGGACTAACAGGAGCCCAGCCTGGGCAGCGGCATTTTCCAGCACCAGAGGGACTGATAACAGAGCGAACACCCACAGGGAAGAGACCCTCTGAAGTTTGTCATCTCTTCGGAACAGCAAGAGGTTTTGTAACTTGATATCGTTCATTCTTGTGCTGGGTAGTGCTGTGCCTGTGAAATAAACAGGTTTTTTCCACTTCTCTCAGAGAAATCTCTTCCCGAACCGGTTGGGGGGGTGGGAGAAAGGGGCCACATGGGTTTGCTTCCCGGGGTGGGGGCCCATTGGAGGTTTTCTCCCAAATTTTCCCTAAACCAGGACACTGGTCCTGGTAGCAGCTACTTTCTCTGGGAACTTCAGTGCATGATTGTTATTGTTGATTCATGATAATCCCAAAATGTACTTAAAAATTGCACAACAATATTTCTACCAAGAGAGTAACCATTGATTAAACATTGAAACAACCACTAAAACCTGCTGAAAAAAATTGCTTTCTGATCACAAATATTGTTCATGGATGTCTGTGCCTCTCCAGAATGTTCCTTTAGCAAAACTTGAACTTCTTCACAACAGGAAACAATTTTTTTTACTTACAGCTAATTACATCCTTTAATTTTGATTCATATTCATATTTTGATTCATATTCATATTTCTGGATTAATCAACTGTTTTGCACTTGTCACTCTGACAGGACATCTTGAACTTTCTGAAAAAGAATACTAAGAATAATAAGAAAGCAACAAAAAGCAATAAAAACCAAACAGCTTCTGCCTGTTAAACCAATTTTAGATGATTTAAGATTGCTTTTCATTGTATCACCAACATTTAGTGTTTTGTTTTCATTCTTATGCTAATTTTCATATAAAAATATGAAACAGAGTGGGATTTTAAGTGCTTTATTTTTATTTTTTAAATTTCTCATTGGTAGGGATGTATTAAGGAGTAGCCCACAATTTGTACAATTCCCATAAAGCACACACTGTACACAGATTAAAACCATAAATCAGTTAGTACCTTTTGCAAAAATTCATTTCTAGCATATCAAATATGTCACTTAAATTAAGGCAGATTTTCTAGGTTTCCTGTGAAAAATTGTTGAGGGATTTAAAACATGCCTATAATTTTCTGCAATTTCAGTATTAGTTATGGAAGCTTTGTTTGAAATGATGATTTTGAAACTTTCCTGGGTTACTCTGTTTAAAGTTTTTAAAGAAAAATTTGTCAGGGCAAAAATGGTGTGACTAAATAGCACAGGTCTCATTAAAGTCTCAGAATTCCTTTGTAGTGACTGGGATAAGTAAGTGCATTTTCCACTTGGAGTCATGACTGGTTAAATTTGAAAGTAGAACATTGCTAACAATTCAACATACCAGGTGAGTTGTAAGATTTTGCACCTTATATACA
The DNA here is from genome assembly GCF_001522545.3 of Parus major. Lineage (NCBI taxonomy): Eukaryota > Metazoa > Chordata > Aves > Passeriformes > Paridae > Parus > Parus major. Next base: position 26,927,113 of record NC_031770.1, read on the forward strand.
TCTAGTAGGTGTCCACTATATAGACATAGTTCATAAGGCTTTTTAATCAGTTGAGATCCAGAAACAGAAGAAAAAAAACAGGGATGACTTTTGTTTTACTGGTAGTTTATTCTTTTTATGCTGTAACTTAAGCATCTGAGACAAACATTAATTGTTAATACTGGTAGGGTCTGGATCCCCCAAAAAGAGAAGATCACCTTACAGAAATCATCAAGGAAATAACAACTTAGAATGAGACATTTAGAAATTGATATATAATAGAAACCCTCTAAAATAGCGCATCATGTAATATATGATAAACACATTGTTGGAAAGATAAAACTATTCAAAGTCCACATTTGCCTTATCATCATCATCCATTCCTTTAAGTCTACAGAAATCATAAGTGGGGATAAATTCACTTTTTGTTCATCTCTGTAGTGGAATCTATGACACAGCTGCACTCAAGAGCTTTGTGAAGCCTGAGGAGGAGGAGGTTTTGGCTCAGACAGAGCTATAGTTAGGCTGAGATTGACTTCAGATGTGTAGTAATTCTCTTATTAGGAAAGTTGTGCAAGCCCAAACACTCAAAACACAACTGCTTCTCGGGAGAATCAGCGAGAACACAATGCAGAAGCCTCTCTCCTCAGTAGGACCGCTTTTCTTCAAGGCATTTAGAGGAAGAGTCTAAAGTATTTGAGAAATATGCACACAATACCTCAAAGAAGTCTGTGATAGCTAATGCCATCACCTGTGGGCATCGTCACAAAAGTTAACAATTCATGTTCAGAAGGTGTTTTGTCTGTTTTGCTCTGAGCATATGTCTAAGAAGAAGTGAAAATAGTGTAATAGTGCTGGGGTTTTTTTGTTTGGGGGAGGGCTTTCATGTAGAATCAACAAACTTCAGAAGTAACAGGCTTATATAAAATTCTCCTTTTGGTAGGTTGCAGTTTAGAGTATGGATGCAACAGTGGGACAAGCTGCTGCATGACTCCTGTAGCACAAGCTGTTGAGATCGTTTATTCATGCCCACTAATACATCTTGCTAAGCATGAGGAACATTGTATGTCATCTATTTTATACAGCAGACCCATGTTTCAGTCATAGGAATCTCATCACAACTTTCATAAAAATGCAAAGAAAGTATTTCAAGCTTTTCACTACAAGTTTCTGGGAGAATGTGATGATATGTTTGTCTTCAGAAAGACAAAAATTGAAGTAACACATACAGTCATTCAGTAAAGGGAACATTTTGTGACTGCATCTTGGTTTTTGATACATTTCATACAAGGGAAAAAGACTTACACAGAGCCACAAATCTACCCTGAAGAGATTTGAAATATAAACTGCATAAAAATAAATTTCACAGATTTCAGAAATTGCAGCAAAAGATTAGCAGTGAACAGTACAATGGAATGATTATAGGTCTCACAAAAGAAGGAAGTGAACACATCTGACAGACAGAATGGCAGATTGTGGGAGCTGAAATATTGAATAGAGAATCTATACCGTCCCCCAGCCTGACACAACTGTGGGATTATCCTTTGTGTGGAGGTGTTTTATCTTAAATCCACTTGGTGATGGTGGGGTTTCAACGTCCACCATTAGAAAATCACTGTATTTTTCCACTGGAAAAATATGAAGATTCTCTTCCTGTTTCATTTATATCACCTTCAGAAACCTACGGCCTTTTCCTATCAGTAATTATGTCTCTCTTACACTTTTGCACACACATCTCATTCTTGTTTCTTTCCCATCCTGTTCTCCATTCTTTAAATCAAGTATTACATGTTAAAAATAGTGCTTTGGTTACTTGCTTTTTAATATTGACTTGCTGATAAGATTGTGGTGTCACTGCAGTCAGTGCTAAGGTTCCAGCTGACTCTGAAAATGGAACTGAGCGTTGTAAATGATTTATAATCAGATTGATTTAAAGACCAATTTTCGGCAGTCCAAAGTCCTTAGCTGAACCATATTTTCATGAAGCAAAAACACAGTAGAGCACAGTGCCGTACTCTTCTAAGATTTTAATATTGTTACATTATGAATTAATGGACCTTGTGCATTTTGTAGGATATGACCATCCCTGAACCAGATTAATGGTATCTGATTTATTTCAATAGAATATCTGAAAAGTCTGGCTGCTGATCATATAGATATGTAAACTTGCCTTTTGTTCTTGGTGAATTAAAAATGTGACTGAGAGAAAATTTTTAGGAAACTATTAAAATATTAATATATCAGCATGAGGATATTTTCAGAGTGTGAAAAGACACATGTATTTACAGCATTGACTGCATATATGATGTAGATTACCCGAACTTTATTATTTGATACCTTAGTTAAGATAAAGTTAGATTACCTTAATCTTAGTTAAGATAAAGGTTGGTAATTTAATTTCTGAGTATCTTCCTTACTTGACTTTTCTTGCTCTGTCATGTCTCCATGTTTTCAAATCTGAAGTAAATCAAAAGAAAATGGCCAAAGAAATACCTGGTTTTTTAATGCTCAATTTTTTTCTTTAGTTATTATTGAAACAACAGGTCTTATAAAATGAGTAGGTTTTAAAGTCCTTACAGTTCTTGAAGGAAAAGCTTTCTACTAGCCAATTGAATATTTCTCAAAGAGGTTTGTAGAGAAGCAGACACCTGTCACAATAGTTTTAGAATGAATGTCCACAGGTATCAGACTTAGCATTGAAGCAATCAAAGCAGAGTGCAATAGGGCAATGAACCCAGAGGGAGAATGGCGTGAGATATCACTGCTCTTGCCTCCACATTATTGTCTCAATCAGGATTGCACAGAAGGCTCTTACTAAACAATACTCATTTCCATTCCAGGTGTGAGTAACCTTGGATGTTATCCCTTGAAGACAAGCATGGTAGATCAACTGTCAGAAAATCCTCAGAACAGAAAAATTCCCAGATCACCAAATCTGGCCTTCAATGATTATTGGTAACTTCATTATCTACCCTTTCAATAACACGATTTAACTGACAAAACTAATGGTTTTGTCCCTATTCTTGGTATAGAAAGGCTATTTCAGAATTTTGCTAGAAACCTAATTTTTGGTTTAGCCAATTTACATCAATTTTTTGTGTTTTAACTTAAAAGTTAACTTGTTGCTTTAACAGAAATAGCTTCTCTCCTTCATGAATACTTTGTGTATTTTTAGCATTTCTCAGACGCTCAGAGGAAAATGAGGCTAGAATATGCAAGTAATTCAATTCACCCTCATGTCTAGTGAAGCTAAAGGAGCTGAGCTCATCTTGTCAGTGTCAATTTGTTCTAGCTCTTTTCAGACTGGCCTTTAATTTCAGCTTCCTTTGATATACTCCAAAGACTATCTATGTCTCCCATGTCCACACTGTGATGACACATTGCAGTCCCATTATAACTGACTAACACATCCACTTCTCGATCCTTTCCTTTATACTCACTGACACCTTCCTTGTTTACAGCAGAACTTCTGTTATTCTGAGGGCATGGCATGTAGAGAGCGTGGCATTCATCTTCGACCTGAAACCACCAGTTAACCTAACTCCTCCTGTTTCTCACCTCCTCTGTGATTACAGTGCCTTTCAAATACAGACTAGTAAGAGTGTCTCAACATAGTGGCTAAGAATAAAGACTTCCAAGATCAGGGCTCAGCTTTACTATTATTTCAGTGAATGTTTTCAGGCAAAAGCATGCTGGCCTACTGTAAATCACATTCATTTGCTGCTCTTTCTAAAGTGTTTCTGACAATTGACATGAACTTCTTAAACATGAAATCTTGAAGAAACATCCACTGGATCATGGAGGTGTTATTTTCTTCAACTAGGTTGTGACCGTTTTAATTCTAACCAGGCAGAAACATTAATTTTATGTAGTGGTTTTGGTTCACCAATTTGAGTTTTCTGGCCAACACACTAAGTAGTGGGTTTAGCACTGGTGCCTACTGGAATTATTTACTCATTTCCTGCTGTGAAACATGAATTAGGAGGAGGGCAAAGCAGGCTCAAAACTTAAAAGATATAAAGAGAACTTTATTAACAGAACTAAAAAAAATAATAAGAATTAGAATAAAACCTTCAGAACACTTCTCCCCTCCCCACAACCTCTTTTCTTTCCCACTGACAATGCAGAGACAAAACCTGGGATTTTCTATCAGTTACCACCTCTGCAATAGTCTTTCATCAGTTCTTGTAGGGAAAGGAGTTTCTCTCGTCATGCCATGGAGACTTCACAACAGTTCTCTCGTGGCTTTTTAATTTCTACAGATAGCAGCCACCCAGGAAATCTGCAATCATGAAGTCCCTCTCATCTCATGCAGCCTTCCCACAGCTACATTTATGGACCATACCAAACTTATGGGGTACTATTTTAAGAATGAGCTGTTTAAAAGCAAAGGTTCTCTTAATCTATCTCTGTGATCATCTTTATCTCTGGGAACAGAGGTCTTCTTCATCCCCTGGGGGAAAAGGGTCTTCATCACTTTCATCTCTCTCTCTCTGTTCTAGCTTCTCATGGGATCACAGCTACTTCAATATCTGCTTGGCTTCATTGTGGATGCCTCTGGTCATGTCTACAGTTTGAGCACTCCATCCTGCCATACTTTTTCATGAATTAAAGGGAATATTCTAGTGTATCATAGTCCATCTCCATGGCCTTACTAAAAGAAAATTTTTCCCAAGACTAAGGCATCTTTTCATTCTTCTCCCATCTGAGACTTGACTCCTTCTTTACTGACCTTGGTGTCTACATGTTGTTTCTCTACGTGTCTTCACTCTGTCCTTTTCTGTCACTCAAGAGAAGATCAATGTTTTGCAAGTTCCATTTGTGTAGTGAAAGAGTTAGTATCTTGCCCAGGCGTGCGGGTAGTTGTATCATCTCTGCCAGGCCACGGCCGAAGCTGCTTACCATAAAGTTCTTTGGGGCCGTGCTGGGTGCTGTACCAAGACCTCAGGGGCCCCGGCAGAACAGTGGTGGACAGTCCGGTCATATAGCTGCTCTCCGGCCCCTGCTTCCTACAATTTCAGTTGCAGCCTGATTGCTTTCCCTCCCCCTGCCCGGCAGCCGCTGGGGCCCGGCCCGGCCAGGCCGCGCAGGCCGTGACGGAAGGGCCTGGCCCGGCCCAGAGCCGCTCCAGCGGCCCGGCGGACCCCAGCGCAGCGCGGGCTGGCAGCAGGGCAGGGCTTAGGGACAGCGAGATGGCAGCAGCCACGGCTTGGCCCAGCCTTGGCCAGGGCCCCACGGCCTCCCGTCCCCCACCCAGCCACAGTGGGGCCCGGCCCCGCCAGGCTGCGGTGTGGGCACCCACCGGTGCCCAGTTATGCCTTCAAGGCCGGAAGCAAGAGAGAGATTTCCCGGGTTTGCCCATCTTTGAAAATGTGAATCTCGCAGAGGCGGATCTAGCTTTTAATGGTTTAATAGGTTATCAATTCTCAGAACTAGCCAGCAATTGGTTTTTGCTAGGCACAGAGGAAGATCTTATCAGCTCCTCTCAAAAGAATAATTTTCGTGTGTGGCTTCTTCCCGCCTCACCAAATATCAATTAATGCAAAAGCAGTACATAGCTCTAATGATAACTGAAATTACAGCAACAGATTTGGCACAGAATGTTCAAGAGGCAGATAGTATCAAAATGCTGAATAAGGAACTAGACACATTCATGAACGCCAAAATCATAAACAAGCTACTAGAGGGAATTAACAGGGCTACAATTTCTATTATTCTTAGTAAAAGAAATGTTGATACTGGGAAATGCAAAGACAATGGATTAAATTAAAAGCTCAGGCTCCTTTTCTTTCTTAGAGAGTTTTAAGCTAGATGCTCCGGTGGTCTGTTCCAGAAGAGCTGTTCTTATACTCTCAGAATTACTTGCAAAACTACACATTAATAAGAACTGTCAATACACTTATTCGTAGAGAATTGCTAACAGTTGTCTGTCATCCCATTTTTTCAGTAAAGAACCAAGATTACAAATTTTCCATACTAAAATGATGAAAAATAGAAATGGTGATGTGACTTATTGAATGTAAGGACATGTATGTGTTAACAAAAAAGTTGCATGTGGAAAGAGAAACATGTGTGACATCTCATGTTGAGTGCACTGACCTGCAAGGTTTTTTTTGCTTTTGGTTAGGTTTGTTGTTTGTGGTTTTTTTTTAATTACGTGTTATCCTACAGATATTTCAGTGGTGATTTATCACCATCTCTGACCAATACATAGACTTTTCTATCTTCAATTGCAGCTTTAGTTACAGATGGATATCTTTTTTTTAGAAACAGATTTCGAAACTCTGTGTTTCTGAAGACAATGAGTCGGTAATCCTCCTTGGAAGCAATAGGCTTATGCAAAACTCTATTAGTGTTTTTATTATCCATAAAATTGCCTCTTCCTGCATAATTCAGCAATATTTCAGATGATCTCTAGCAGCCAATGTAGTTCTGATGCAGCTGTTATAACTGTGCTCCATCATACAGATCAAAATATGCTCTGGCTTAATTCACATCTTCCTGTTCTATTATTTAATACTGTATTGCCTTTCCCCTAATGTAATTAACCTTTCATTTCCAGAAATTAGAGAAGACTGCTGCTCCCAGCTAAGTGTACAAGTCTACTTCACCTACATATTTTTAAATGCAAATATAAAAAAATATTTTAAAAACTAAGGCAAGAAATACTAAAATTAATTTCACTTATTATGAAGAATGAGTTGAGATATGACTGGGAAGTTGTAGTGGGCACCTGCAGACATTTAATAACATTAAAAACATCAGTTCTAGTACCAAGAGAAAAAGTAATGGGCAATGGATTTAAGTAAATGGTTTACAAAGATGTACTTAATTTAAAGTAAAGCGAAACAATTGTGAGTTAAACATTGATCATGAAAAGACAATAATTTAGATATACTATTGATATGAAACATAATTCTCATGCAATTTATGCACAATTACTCCTGAACAAATATTTAATTACATTCTCTTTAATACCCTAAAACAATCTTCCCTCCTCTCATACTGTCTCTCTGTTTCTAGTTGTTAGGTAGGAATATGTAAGCTCTTAATTGGCACAAAATAAGAATGACAAGTATTAAGGGAATTGAACAGTTATATTTTTAGTTCTTAAATGTTAGAACGGAAATGCTTTACAAGTGGATGACTTGAGGAGTGTGTAGTGTTTTTACAGACTAATTGTATTAATTGAATTAATTAGCAGATGTTTTCAAAGAGCTTTTCAGACAGAGATTGCAATGTAAGCACTAATAATATGTTGATATTATTATTATTGAGTGCGGCAGACTCTTCAGAAGCTGGGCTGACAAAACCTTCACCAGGAGTGGTAATGATTCAAGAGAAACTCAGAGAGAAATGAAGGTTTCTTATGTCCCATTTCTAAAGTAAAATAAATGTAAATTATTGTCTCTGTATTTTTACATGTGAAATACAGTGACCTGATAGAGGTGAGGCTGTCACAGCTCCACACTCCCCAGCTCTGAATGGATTCCCAGTAGCCACACACACAGAAACACATATAGAACACATATATAGACAACTGGGCACACACACATCAGCACAGACAGGCTCATCAGCACTGACACAAGTATAAAGAGCCTCAGAAGTCTTATCTTTTCCTCTGTCTGGCTGATCAGGAGGAAGGTCCATGAGTAGGAGGTATATGTATGTATACATGTGAATATTTGTACCATGTGTGTCTGTCCAGCAGCTGGCCTTAGGCAGCACCTGCCCCTTGGATCCCAGCCTCTCTGGATCCAAGCATCTGGACATAGGAGCCCCGGAGGTCCAGAGCCCCTCTGCAGCTGCTGGCAAAGCTCCATTGCTCACAGAAGCACACATACACAAATACATACGTACATACTGAGAGGTCACCGATGGCTGACTGGGACTCCCCTGGCCCCTCTGGTAGCCAGCTCCTTGCATGGCTTCCCCCTCAGAAACACAAGCACATCTGATACCCAGGCCATTTCACCAGTAAGCCTGGCTGAATGTTTACTAAAGCTCACATACTCGCTCATGCATTTGTACTTCCTTACACATTTTTACTTCTTCCAGTTGCTTCCATCACCAACACATTGGTGTCTGAGCCTGGACCCCACTTCAGCTGTTGGCACTTAGACCTCCACATATGCACATATAATAGAAAAATCCTTAGAAAGGGAATTCAGTAACGTAAAGCGGACTCTGCTGAGCACTGTGCACAGTCATAAAAGTGCACTGAACAGCAATCTGTATATCAGCAATCAGCCCCTGTTACTCACTTTTTTCTCTGTTTTCCCATGTGTGTTCCCAAGTCACCTAGATCCATCCCTTTCCTCACCTATAGCATCCCATAATGAATCTTGTGGATTCCTGAAATGCTTTACCCCTGCATCCCATAATGTGTCCCGTATTTCTGATCAGTGTCTCCCAGAATCTGAAGGGAGATCCAGAGAGATAGGAGAGCACCCATTAATTCATCCGGATGGGTGTCACCCCTGGACCACAGACTGGAGCAGCATCTGGGGCCACCCTGACAAGGGTGAACAGGTGCCTTTTCCTCTGAATGTGTAATCTGGGTTCCCTAGACAAGCCTGCAAAGTACCAAAATTCTTGTGGTTTATAAAAAAGCTTTTATTATTAAGATTGGATAATGTCTTTAACCCAGGGGTTTGTGAAGTCTTCAGAAGGACTTTCCAAATTACATACAAATTATTAATCTATATGCAGTGTGCCTGAACTCAGCTGGGTATTATGCATCAAAGAGATTTTTCTTTCATGTTTTTTTATATATCAGTGTTAATGCATAAAGAATACAAATGATGCACTTGAGTTACAAAACTTTTTCACTTCCAAGATCAGCAGATTGTTTGGATTTCTCAGATCAATCTACCACATCCTTATACTTCAGCTCTGTTGTTGAAGTCTCAGTTCATTTATTGCCAAAACCTGCTGTAAAACTTGTAACCTGAGAGATAAGATTGAGAAGGGGAGGCAGTCCTTACTTGAACACATACACCTCTTGGTCACTCAGTTGTCATACATAATAAAGGACTCAGTTACAGAAATGTCTTTCAGGAGAAGATTAAAAGTTCAGCTTCATGGTAGAGACATTCGGGTTGACCTGTAGGAATGAGGCATGCACAATGTGTAATTGGACCCACTGCACAAACATGAATTGCAATCTTGGATAATACTAATATGTAACAATTTTATACAGTGAAAACAAAATTTTGTATTTTTTTCCTAATAGATTTTTTTCCTCTTTTAGTAATACTGTAAAAAAAAATTCTCAGATAAACTGAATAGAACTTTTATTTATATATTTATATATATGCATACATATATATGCCTATATGGATAAACAGAGAGGAATGAAGGTTTTTATTTTTTTTTCCAAAAGCAAGATAATAGCTTTGGTCTGTAACTATGACTAAAAAAATAATAAAAAAAAGGGGATAAATTAAAGAGAAATGAAGAAAAATTTCAATCTCCTTTTCATGTGGGAGGAAGTGTTTGCATATGGCAAAGCAAATCAGAAAGGGCAGTAGAAGCAGCAGACTTTGGGATTGTGCTCATCCCAACAGGGGAATTCAAGCAGGTGGTGCATGATCTTGGAAACTTAGATAATTTTTTTCCTCTGAGACAATAATTCATGTTATTAATATTTTTATTCCTATGCAGTCCCAAGTTTTTCCCATTTATCCCTGGAGTAATAATTATATAGGTTAGTCCTATAATTTTAATATTTCACCTGTCCTGAAGGAGCTCAGTGGAGGCCTTGGAGGGGTGTTAATATTATTCACAAAAATTAATCCTGCAGTGAAACAAATGCCCTATTGAAATAATTTAAATGGAATTGTTGAAGGTCTAAGTGTCTTGTAGATAGCTTTTAAAATCTCCATCCCATCATCTCTAGTGTTGGACAGACAACAGTCCTTGTAGCACACATACTTTTTTGGGACAATCAGAGACTTGTAAAGTAAATAATGGGATTTTTGCTATTAGCTTTTTTGCTATTATTTGCTATTTTTTAAAACAATTACACTTGAAAAAGTAAAATGTTAAATTTCAATGAAATATTTCATCTGGATTTTTGCATCTCAGCTTCTGAATATGATCCATTCAACAAGGCCAAAGGAAAAAGCTAAAAATGATTTTAGCTTCAGCTCAGGACAGAGCTCATGTGTGATATAAGTGGCAAAACCTTCAGTGGCTTTGTACTTGAATGTCCTACTAGGAAGATGTGAGGGCCTTTTGTCTCTAAAAAGGCTGCTAATGAAAATGTGTCATTGACCTCTGTTCCAGGGTGTGCCCAGGACCTACATAATATAATGGTTATGTGTGTCCACAAAAGGTGGGATTGAGGAAAAGAGAACAGGAAAATAAAGTTGCTTCCATTGATGGCAAGGGGGAAATAGACATGGAAATTATGCTTAACAAGAACAGAATCAAAGCCAGATTTTTCAGTCAGATTTTTCATAGGATTAATCTGGAAAAATGCTAACATTTGCAACAAACACATCTATAGCTGAGTTGGATGTTGTAATTAATCTTCACTGTCACTTGTGTCCAGTGACTGAGGAAACTGTAGGGAAACTATCTTCAGTGCAGCCATCTGCATTGCAGATATTGAACAGTACATGAGTTGAATACTGCTGTAATTCAATAACTTAAGTTTTAATTTAATAACTTAATTAATGCTGCAATTTAAGTCTCTCTTCTCAAAACTCAGATGCCTGGTGTCAGGGCAGAGACATGGCACACAGATTCTCAAAATAACAGAGCAGAAAATGAAGCACACAGAAGTAAGTGGGGCCATCTAGAGAGGTGTAAGAGGGCCATAGAGTGAGGTTGATTAAACGTAAGTATTTTAATGCACAGAAAGGAGACCTGCTTTTAAGTAATGTACCTACCTTTCTGTGTTCTTTGTTTAGCTGAATTGTGTTAATTTTTGCTTCTCTTGCTCTTTATGTGCAGAGCTTTATTAAGTTTCCTGAAAGCCAGGCATGCAAACTGAGTAAACAGAGCCCAGAAGTAATTTCAGTCTAGATTCAACTAGTCTGGGAAAATCTTATACTCCTGTACTCTGCTCAGAATAAAGTTCTTAGTCTGGGAAGTGACAAAGAGCCAGAATTAAAAATCAGAAGCCATAAAAACCTAAAAATATTATGGACTTTCTATCAGTCCTAAGATATGATCAGTATAATCAACAGACTGACTTTCTGAGTTGGTTTGTTCTGTGTCTGCTTTAAGAGGATGAGGTGCCTGCACTAAAAATGGTTCTGAATAAAACAATTTCAGCTGCTTGAATTAATGATGCATTTTGGAAATAAAATGTGGCAAAAAAGAACTTCATAATCTAAAAAAAAAAATAAAATAAAATATTGTAAAGCAGTGTTTTGGGCTTTGGAACAATTATTTTATCTTTCCCCATCTCAAAAATCCAAAGATATTTTCTTTTTTCTACACACAGCTCTTTTAAAATCTTTACCTCAAATCCTTTGAAGTGCACTCCAAATGTTTTACCACTTAATTTGAGAAGGAAATGTTTTCTTGGTAGCAAGACATCTGCCTTCCATTATATTGCAAGCAGCTGATGCTAAAACATTAAGGGATAAAATTTCTGCAGTAGAACCGGCTTGTTCTTATGAAATACACTCTTTTGGTAAATGCAGTGGCCTCTTGGGTTATACAGTTTTTGTATAGTTATATAGTTACATAGTTTTTGTAAGCTGGGTAAACTTGAAATTGTTTGGAGTTCAATTCAATGCTGTATCACTCTGTGTACAAACTGCAAACATATAAGACTGAAAATTACAGTTAAGTACAAGGGCAACATGAGTACCACAAAAGAAAAAGAGACTGAAAGGACATTTTTCATAAATCGAAGGGAATCACTGAATATCCCTGATATTCTTCATAGACTTCTCCACATCAACATGACACATCCCAATTATATCTTGCTTTCTGAGCAAAAGCTTGTAACTATGTGGACTTATTTTTTTTTATACAAGCTTCAGAGAGTGTGGAAACCTGTACAGTGCTAGAAATCCACATATTCAGATAGGTGATATAGCTAAAACTTATCTCACCTAGTTGTATGGATTGATGGATTCAGTGAAGTCCCTGCTTAAAAAAATAAAAAACAGTGAAGAAATTCTTCAGAGGTAGGGATAGGACTGACATAGGAACCATTAATAAATTTAGCTGTAGAACGGTAAGTCTGATCAACTGTTAAACCACAAGATTCTATTGATATTAAAAATGTATATGGCTAGTTAATGTTGTATTTATATGAGATGTTAACTTCCACTGTAAAATAACTTCAGAGAAAATTTGCATTACATGGCATTAAAACAAAGCCAGGTCTGTGTGGAATACTGCGTTAGTGCAGTATAAACAGCGAGAGGCACTGGTTTAGTGATGAAACTGAATGAATAAAAGCAAATCAGGTCTTTAAAAACCTTGGTGATAATATTTTCAAAGAAAATGCTTACTATCATGGCTACTTTTCACAAAACACATTTTATAAGAAGGACATCTCAGAAGAAACTTACAAAAATTCATTTCTGATAAAGGTCAAAATAAAAGAAGGAAGTTCTCCAATAACAGTGATAGTAATGTCACATATTTTTTAAAATGCAGTGGGTTTGCTGCATTTTAAATAATTGATGAGCTTTGCAGGAGGAACATGGCTCTTTAGTGATAGTGTTCTTAAAACTGAGGCAATTGTATTTAATTATGAGAAATCAGTGGCCCTTTTCCAGTAAAACCCTAAAGGGAGATGTTGTTCTGCTTTATGTATGCAAGAAATAACTTCTCAGATGGAAACTCGTGCTGTGTTTCTTAATAGCTTTTTTACTTGCTCAAAAAAGGAGAGATTAACTATGTTCATTGCACACTATATATGTATGATGTCCATCTGTCTCTTACCACATAGAAGTTGTCTGGCTGGATTTAAAATTTGTGTGTGATTCTTGTCATGAGAAGTGTGTTTGCCATAACAAGAAAGAAGGATGTGATGTTCTGATAGTATGTTTTTTCTTGGGCTTGTTGTATAAAGAAAAAATTGTTCAGGCTTTTTTCTTCTGGCTTCTAGAAAAGTGCTTAGCATGGGCCTGTGCACACTGGAAATTCTCAGATTTACCCCTCAGTGTCCAGAATTCTTTGGGACTTATCACAGACAGTAGGGAAGGAAAATTCTGACTTGAACAGGAAAGGGAGGGAAGGGATGACAGGTGCAAAAGCCAGAATTAGAAAATCAGGCATCTCTGCTTAACTCTTCCATTACTTGTGGTAAATAAGCATGAATGAATTTTTCAGTTTCCATCTCATTTCCAGTGTGAAAACAATATAAATAATATTCTGTTACAGGGAAGGTGCACTGTGATGCTCCATCCATTTTTTTTCTAAGGCCTCATATTTTGCTACTAAGAAGTCAGCTGGAATTCTCTGTTGCTGCTATGCTGTCACAAGGCAACTATGCAGCTCTCTCTTAGGCTAGAATTTCAGGAATTTCAGAGGGAAAAATACAGTGTGTGCAGACAGTGGGCAGACATGCTGATGCTCTTGAGCAGGCTGCGTGGCAATGGTCAACAAAAATAAAGGTTCTAATTTTACAGGATCTCAGTTTGTGTGCACAGATGCACCAGCTCCACAAGGAAGGGAAAAGTAAAATCTGGACAATATCAAATTAGCAACAGTAGCTGCATCAATGACCTTACTGGTGAAATGTGGGAATGACTGCTCTGGTGCATAATTCCTCAGTGAATGGGGATGATCAGGGAAGCTGTCAGAAGACATTTTCTGAAAGACAGTGTAGTTGATTTCCTGGAGGCCAAGGAATTTGAGTCAACACAGCTGCAGTGAGCTTATTTTCTCTCTCTCTAGCCACTTCATTTGGATCCAGATGGAAATGGGCTCACAGCATTTTCACAGAGAAACTAAGAAATCCAGGGATGGTCATTACAGGTTCCTGACTTAATTTCTTTGCTCTTAAATAAAAACGTTTGGGTAAGACAAACAGAATACAAATTAGAAGTGTTGGAAGCATGCCTCACAGCCCGAGTTACATAAAAGATTCCCAGCACACCGAAGTTGGCCTCTCAGTTATAAACAAGGATGGGTTTATTGTCTGAAGTAAAGAGTGCTCAACCTCTTTGACTAAGAAATAGGGTAGAAAGTGTTACAGAAACTACCCAAATCATGACTGTGGACTGTGCTTTCCTCTACCCCAAATGGTACAAACCTTATTCCTTTTCAAAACCAGATGTGCAGCACTGCTGAGATCTTTCCTGCCACACACATCTGAGAATGGTTTAATCTAGACCACATCTACATTTCATTGTTGTTACAGTCAGTGGTAGAGTACTCTCATCTCTGGGTAAGGGTTTTGAAGTTGGAGCCGGAGTGATACCTGACTGTGACCAAAGTCAGATCATGTAGTCTGAGCTGTTTAATGGGAGAAGCTGGTGGTCCTATAAGGTGCAATGGCACTGACAGAGTAGGACAGCATGAGGTATTCTGAAGGACAATGTGAGGTATTCTGAAATGTCTTCTTAACTGTGAATATATTTTGTTCTTACATGGTCCCATCTTCGCCTTTGTTTGAAAATCAGAAATTAATTTCACACTTTATTGCTCATTAATTCTGTGCCACAGTGTGTCTCAGTTCAAGAAAGAAGTAATCAAATAAGAAAAAGGCAATTTTAACTTTCCCTGAGATGGGACTATTTGTCATCTCTACACAATGTGATCTTCCAAGTGTGTGGAGGTGACAGTCCAGAGATCAGCAGTGTGTTGGTATGAGCTGAAAGTAGTGCATACATGTCATGCCCACAAAGTAGATCCGTAATCTAGAAATCAGTATTACCTAAATAAAAAGAAAGAATTAATTTTCTCTTGGTGTAGTTTTACCCACCACACCACAGCACACTTCTCAGTATGAATTATGACTTTTCCCTTGCTCTTTAGTGGGAAAGATAGGCGATCTTCTACTGAATATTATAGGACTGCATGTTTAATTGATTGGGTTTTTTCCTTGAGAACATGGATTCTTTTCAGTGATTTGTATTTGAATTGCCAGCTGTCAAAAGATATCTTTTCCCAATACGGTGGAGGATAAACAACACAACCCAGCTTGCAAATGCTTTGGAGCAAAGTGTTCCAAAAAAATTCCTGTTACTCTTAGGACCAGAAGCCCTTGCACCAGCCCAAAATATGGCCAAACCACACTAAAACTCACTATGGAGAAAGAAAGCAGCAGCTGTCTAGCAGCAGAAAGAGGAAACTGGAATAGTATATTTGGCCTTTTCAGAGCTGGTGAGGGTTAGGATAGTTAGTACTGAATCTAGGAACGACAGTGTGCAAACACAACTGTGCTGGGTCATATTGAGACCTTTTTTAAGTCCCCATCCCATCTCTAGCTGCCAGTGCAGATCAGAGTAGTGTTGGTATGGCTCACTTCCTGGAAAACACCCAGTTAGGTGCCAATGAACTTTAAGACTTGCTGAGTTGAAGGCTGTATCTAGACCATGTGGGTTAATAGACCTTGAATGACCTAATTGAATAAATGTGTTTCACTGCTTTTGAGTGAGCCTTTCTTTGATCCCTACAACATCTCACAACACAATGTTCTGCAAATTTATTTTGAAGTACGTGGTCAGTTCATTCTTTTGTTTGTAGCAAAATTCATGTTTGCGTATTTTATTGTCTATTTCTTTTGCTACAAAAAATGTTGAATTATTCCTTAATTCATCACTTTATAATTAATCACTTTATTGTTATGAACTTATTTGTGAAAATATTTGCAGATATCTGCACTTGTAGGTCTCAGAAATTACAAGGCTAAATTCTGCCCAAGGTGACTTCTGGGCATCCAACTGGACAACAGTGATTTTTGCACAAACATGGAGAGTGGACTAAGGCTTGGAAGCACCTTACATTAGTCATTCAAAGATTAGCATGACTTGAATCCTCAGGAACAAACAGCATAGCTTTACTTTGAAATGCCAAATCTCTCTGCTTCCCTAAAGTTGTTCTGAGCTGGAGGGGGCAGTTGTTGAGTCATTGAAAATCAACCTTACAGAAGGGTTGAAATGCTGGAAATGTCCCATTGTCCCAGGAGCAGAATTAAAACTAGGAAACAGATGTGAATTGACATGCATGGAAACGAAAATCAAAAACAAACAATACTTCAACACTAAAAAGCTATGGGCAGTTATGTCTATATTGCCTTCCTGACAGCTTCCCTTCCTTTCTTACCATTATAGCCTCAGAACAGATTTGCTCCCATTTGCCTCAACTCCTGGTTTAAAGCCATAAGATACTCCTCAAAATCTTTTCAAACCTGGAAATACACAAGTTAAAAAAGGAACCTGCAGTTCTCCATTCTGCTTTACAAAAATTAACAGGAAAAAAATGTTGCTTCCATACCTCCAGAGGAGGACCTCAATCATTTCATCTAGGAAAAAGTCAGTGACTGGGAGGCATTTACAATAAAAATGGACATTTTCCCCCTCCCTCACTAGGCAAAAAAGATATCTGCACCAAGTCCTGTAGGACAGGCTTTCAGATAAGCACTGTCTCTGTTTCCTGCCAGTGCTCTTATTTCTAAATAAAGCCCATGTTACCTGCTAGTTTACATGGAAGACAAAACTCTCATCCTGCTGACTTCCAGATTGCTCCTTCCACTCATGTGCAATGAGAACAGCTCTCAAGCACTTGATTATGCTAACAGTCTATTGTGCACTTGGTGGCCTTTTGATCTGCTCTACAGATCATATGGAGATATGAAGCTGTATGGAAGTGTTATTATAGTACATATTATAATATTGGCTTTTTGCAAATATTGAGATGAATGCTATACATATAATGTTAAAATGGCTTTGCTGTTACAGTTGATACATGTATGTGTGAACTGTTTGCTTAGTTAGGATAACATTCAATGAACAGATGATGGGGACCCTGCTGATTATTAACACTCAACACCTGTGGAAAGAAGGAGCCAAACCCCAAATTAAAAGATGGTAAGAATTAAAACCACAAGCTAAGAAATGTGCATGCTCTAAAAGGAGAGTCCATGCAAAATAGTTCCTAGAAAATGTAAACTAGTTAATAGAAAAGTTTGAATATGCATAAAGTCTATGAATATGCATCAAGTTAATGCACTAGAAATGGTATCTAAAGGGTGTTTCCAAAACACCAGGTGTGCTCTTTGCAGAGTGCCAAGCACCCAGCCATTTTAGCCCTTTGCTATGTTGTCTTTGTTTCCTATTGTCTTTTTTTTATTAAACCTTTTAAAATTTACCAGAACAGTGAACGTAGTTTTTCACAGAAGTGTAAGAATAAGCAGGATAAATTCATCACAGTTTTTCATGCTTGCAGTGAACACCATTGTAAGACCAATCATTTCCTCAGCAGCAGCAGCACACTTCCCAGAGAAACCTGCCAAGAGTGAAAGACTTCCCACTTATCCTATTATCCATGCCCTTGTATTGATTCCTTCATCACTACTGCAGCTCTGAGCTACTTCACATGCAGCACAAAGTTGAATCATCTCTTTGGCTGTATTTCTCTGACAAAGGAACCTATTCCAGAGTGGCAGATTTAGACACTAATGAAGGCTGAAAGAAAGTGTAAGGAAAGAGCTCTGCACTTTGTTAAGTCTGGTGTTTATCTCGGTAAAGAAAAACTGTCATCCAAACCATCACTGTATACAGATATAGGTCTTGATTTTCTAATGGCATTATTTTGGTTTCAGAGTATCCTAGAAAGACAGCAAACCTCTTCCACAAAAGGCATATGACTGAGAATATCTCTTTGGGAACCATAACGAATGGTAAATTTCTAACCAGTAGCCTGTAAGCTGTGAAAGCAGCTCATCTCTCTAACTCAGGGAATGTAAACCAGGTGTTATAGTCTTTTAAATTACAGCCAATTCTTTGGGCATATATGATAGCAAGAATGGAGGAGAACTAACTTTTTCACTGCTGCTGCAGTGATTCCCTTATGCTTTAAAACATCAGGCTGAATTCTATATAGATCCCTTGCTACTTGTGCTACTGTTTTTATAGTATCTTAAGCATTTTAAGACTCACTATTTATGCATCATAGAGGATTAATTCTTCATTAATTTGTTAAATTGTACATACACATACGCATTTCTTTCAGTTCAAAAACATTAAACTGCCCATTTTTCAAGCCCCATTTTGTTAAGAGAGGGCAACCCAAAAAGTGAGCTTGGATAAGTTTTCAGTAGATCAAGTTCCTCCTTAGTACAACTTTTCCCTAGCAAATGCTAGTTTTCCATTTTTGGGTGTATCACTTGTCCTGCTCATAGTTTTGAGTCCTGTTCTCAGCTTACGTCTCTCTGTACAGCCTCTCTGGCTCAAACCTCTCAATTATGCAGATCCATGCTTAGGCTGCAGAAACATCCTGTGGTCTTCAGCCCTGAGCAGCAATTCCTGTGCCAGGTGAAAGCAGGGTCAGGCAAACCTTACACTTATTATAATAACAAACTGTGAGCAAAACCTGCTAGGGAGCCAGCACCATGAGTGATACATGGAGCAGCACTAATTGTATTGGCTACTCACTGATAAATTGCACCTTTTGGTGAGAGATTGGCCCATAAATCACTGTAAACATTAAATTTGTTTTATGTAATTAGGCCTGACCATTTTGGCAGCCGAGCACTTCCTTTCTGTTCTTTTTTTTCTTTTTTTTGTCCCTTTTTAGATGCTCATCACCATCTTGAGGGAACAGGCACAGTTGTAGGTCTTCTCTCATTCCTTGCTCCTTCTTGTCACTTGCCCAGGTTCCAGAACTTTCCACTTCACATCTTCTCAAGTGCTAGCTTCCAGTGAGTGTTCCTTTCAGTAGAGTCTTTCACCCATGGTGTTCAAAGCTATTTACAAATACACACGAGTTCAGGTTCTAAACCTTTTTGCCTGCCTCATTTTGTAGGTGGAGGAGGTAGGATATACGTGACTAAGGAAACAATTTGCCCAAGTTCAGGTCACTGGCAGTATTTTGACGCTGCCCGCCGCGGCCCGTCACTCTTTAGGCTAGCTCTGCTCACTGGCCGCTTGCAGCGTCAGGAGTGGGGAACGGTCTGGGAGCTGTTTTCCCCAGACCGAACCTTCAGAGCCTTTCTGCCACGCTAGGCTCTGCGGATCTCGGCGTCGTGGGCTTCGGCAAAGAGATGGAGGAGACCCAGAGTCCAAGCAGCTTTCCAGGAAAAAGGGTTTATTAAGGGAAAGGGAACAGTGACAGGACAAGGGCTGGAAAAGCACACAGGAACCCAAGGGCTCTGAGCACTCCTGTGCTCCGAAATTTAAAGAGGGGAGGGTACAAACCGAGGACCAATGGGAACATAGCAAGGGAGGAGTCGAAGGAGGGGTTTACAATACATGGAACCAATGTGAGGAATACCTGGGAGGGATGGCAGCTAAAACACCAACGGGGCTTCGAATAAGGAATGAATGGCAGGGAACATGCTGGAACAGAGGGTTGGGTTTACATTGACCGACAGGGACTAGGGGCAGGCTATCGGTGACAGACAAGGAAGGTTCAGGAAAAAGGGGAGGGGTTTACAAAAACTGACAAGAGGGGAAAATCATTACAAATCCTGGGGGGAATAACAGCAGGAGCAAACCATTCACATAAATAACCAGAACAAAATAAACAGACTGCAACAGTATTTTACACCATAGTCAATGATGTGCTGGTAATTTGTACAGACTAGACTGTGCTGTACAGATACTTTGGATGCTGATTAAGTCTGTAGGAGAGTAAATCTTGCAGTTCTTAATAGGCCAGCCTGTAGTTATTTGCCTGCTCATTCTAGTTGTTTATGTAGTGCCTGGAGACTGGAAAGGAAAAGATGTTCCACAGTAGCACATAAAGGCAAATAGAATTCACTTGAAGCAGTTTGAGAGCCTCCTCTGAGCTGGGAGGTGCTCTTCCTGGGCTCTTTATTTAGGCTGGAAGCAGAGACTGAGTGTACCCACAGGCATCACAACTGCTTCTCTGACTGCCCTAGTGGCCTGGTTCCCTGTGTGAGGCCACCATGACCAGACCTGCTCTGCTCTTCTTCAGATACTATGGAGCCATATCCTTACCAGTGAAGGCCCTGCCTTGCTAGCTCTACCGTCACTCTCAAAAGAAACCTGCTCTTGCTGCTCCTTGAGAGGTCATGTTATCAGTCAGTTCCAACCTGTCATGGACTTAACACAACAGGAGCAACCTCCTTTAGAACAATGAAGACAAAATAATAGAGAATTTCTAATACATAAAGAGCCTGTGGAGTCAAGACAAGTTGTGGGTTATATGACTTCTGACAAGCTATTTCCAGATAGCTTTATATCTTTCTAGTCTTCACTTGCAAACTTTAAAGAACATTACTTAAATCTTGCAAGATCCTCAGCAAAGGCTCAAAAGTCACACATCATTATCACAGGAGCTCAGCAGAGATTCTAAGCAGCTGTGGTCCCTAGAGCTGCAGCTACAGGAGTTCACTGAGTCATTGATAAATGATTTCTTCTGTGTCAAAACAGGTCTGTCAACCTGACCACCCCAGATTTTCTGTACTTTGAGTGGTTCATAGAGTAACCACAATGGCTGGATTGAAAACATGTAAAACTCAGGTAATCATGCAGATGCAACTTGCATTTTCCTATTTGTGACTCTTTCAGATGTAAAATGAGCAAAATCATAGCGAGAGTCTGACATGAGTATTTCTAAAATTACAAGGGCTAATGAATATTTTGTTTTGTTTTCTAGTTTTTTTAAAATGAAAGCTTAAATTCAGTGAATAATACAGAACCTCCAAAGTCAACAGCTGTGTGGTCTACTACCAAGTCCCTGCTCAGTCAAATTCACGTCTGCCAAGCAACTCAACTTTTCCAAGGGAAAAATATTAGCATTGCCTCACAACAGAAATTTCATGTATGATAATTCTGCATGTAAAACCTTGTCTGTGAAAAAGAGTACTTAGAGATGTAATAATATTTTTGCACATAAAAATGGAATGTGTAGCTAAATATGCACAAAATTTTTATTTAATTAGCTATTTAGTTTGGGTAGTTCAGCATTAGTTTATTAGTGGCAACCCTTTATATTATTCTGATATTGCACATGAGAACAGAACAACTATTAGTCTAGCTGTGTTTCTACATAAACACTTATAAATAACAACTAGAATTTCAATTCTGCTGTTAAAAAATAACAAGGAAAATAATCTAGTAATTATATTAATTAAAGCTAGTAATTCACTTCATTAGCATGGCAAAGAGACTTAGTATGAGATAAAAATCACTCATACAAATAGAAGATGTATACTTCTAGAGAACCATTAACACTTCATAACAAAATGATCACCAAGGGACCAAAATGAAGTTTTAAATATAAATGAAGGATAGCTAGAAGGAATATTAATTAAAAATGCTCTGAATAACCTCAGAAATGTATCCTCATTCCTGAAGCACTCTCATGCCACCTTCCCTGTCATATTGTGGGGTTAGAAACAGCTTCAGTGAGAAAGAACTTTCGTCAGTTGACTGGCTTCCATGAGAGGGCTTTTGAAATTTGTCATTAAACATTGTTTAAAAAAATCAGTAAAGAAAAACCCCACCAAAAAGCCAAGGAAAGAAACCATCTACTGGACAGCCTAATAAAGGACAAAGTGAAAAGACACTGCATAACCAGCTTGTCTTGATCACATGAGATCCCAGTCCAAGCAAATGCTGACTTCTGGGAGCCAGAGTCTAAATACCAGGGTATCATTGCTCCCCCTTGGACTTTTCCCCATCAGTCTTGTGTTGAAAATTCCCCAATTTGCAGCTAGAGTCCTGGAGCTATCTTGAACTATGGTCTTTGAAACTTACTACTCCAGTACATTGGCAAAGGGCACTAGTAAGCTTCTGTGTGTTGAAAACTTCGTGAGTTCATCACTAACTGTTTCTAGGAGACCTTTTAGCTTTTATTAGCAATGGTCAACTGCTTCACATTTACCATAGTAATTAAAATCTACTGCTGCTGATAGCAGTGGATACTGAGAGCAAGCGGCATAGATGTGCTTTTCTGTTACCTGGCCTCTAATAAAAGTTGTAGAGAGGAGGTCAGCAATATCACATTGACTCTCTTGGACTTATAGAAATACAGTTCATGGCATCAGTATCACCTCTCAACAAATATTCCCATTGCACAGACAGAAGTTAGTTTCCCCCATCAAGTTGAGGTGTGGAAAGCTCTACAGGCTATGATCTCTTCATGCTTAATAAGTCTGTCAAAGTCATCCAGACTCACAAGCAGATCCTAATAAAATCCATTTAATCCACAGCTCATTCTTCAGCAAACAGTAAATAATCTTATATTCCACTCAGTACTTCTAAGGTACACTCAGGAGAATTTGACCCTAAAAGACACATCTAAGGTTTCAAAAAATCAAGTAGTTCAAAGTCAAGGACAATTATCTGGTGCTGCAGGAACAGATGTACAAATTACATCTTGTAATACATTCTTGTAACATATATCCAGTTCACCTTTAAGCACAGATAGAAAATATAATACACTGATTAGGCAAATATACTACAAACAGAAGACCCTGTTCAGAATAGCTTTTTTTACTCTTAGAAATGCACAAAGACATCATTTTTGTGCAGATGTGCACTGGGGATTCTGTTCAGTATTGACATACCTTTAATAGTTGGCAATGAGCAAAACTACCTTGTAAATTGCCTCCCAATCTTATTGAAATAGCCTGATACAAACTGTACCCTAATTACTAAATTAGGACTATGTGCTTTGCTGAGCTAATTTTCTGGCTAAATGGGTATGTGGTGTGGCAGTTAAGGGCTTTCTATCAGGTTATTACAATGAGGGATTATATAGTTTCAATGTAATTGAATTTTAACGAGGACAACTTTTAAGCAAATACACCTCCATAAATGATTCAGCACTGGTGTTATGTTGAGAAACTGAAGATGACAATTCAGTATATCCAGCTGGACATAGGGGCCTCTTTAGTGCTTAAAGTGAGGAGTCATCTTTTTTTTACATATTCTTTAATTTTTTATTTTTTTTTCTTAGCCCTGTCTCTGTTCCTGGCTCAGACAGAGAGTCCGGTGGAGCTGAAGAAGGTTCCTGCTTTCAATTCCAGTTATCTCAGAACTGCTGAATGAGACTCTGCTATAAAGTCCGACTTGATTGTTACTCATTCTTTCTTAGATGCATTTAGATAACAAATGCAGCAATTAAGCAATTCATATTCAGCAGTCTTATTGGCTGAAACAGATAAACACAAAATGCATTGGATAAGTCTTGTCCTTGTGTGATGAGAGTTGGCTGAATTCAAGGCAGTCTGAATTCTAGTGATGAGTTTCAGGTGCTAAAGCTTTCCTGGGAGACCACTAAGCGTGTTTCCTGTACCTAGCAGCACAAGATGTCTGACTTCTCCCAAAGACAAAATTTCTTACTGAGGACTGAGGCAGAGGGAAATTACTTAAGACTATGGAAGAGAAAAATATCAGTCTAAAAGTATGTTCTGATTAATAATAAAATAAACCTCTCTCAGCTCTGATGATTGTTCAGGAGTGGGGGGGGGTAAGACACATGTGATATTACACAATATCTGTGATGGGATGTCAAAAACACACAAGCCAACCCAGACAACCCAGACACTGCCAGAAAAGGAAACCCTAAGAAGGCTGGGCTTACAACACCATTACTTAGCTACCATGTACTTGTACTGTTTAGGATCAGTGTGCGGCAGACAAGTGGCAAATTACTAATTTCTGACAAGAAAAAGCATTTACAAAATACTGTGAAGCATATTGCAAATGGACAGAGATTGGGAAGTTCAAAAATCCTCAAGATGTAAAGAAACTAGTGCATTAGGTGATATGTCAGTGTTTGTTGACAGGGATTGCAGCTATTTTCACTTACAATATGGAAACAAACCAAGGAATCCCACAAAGAGAAAATGTCTTGACAAGCCTCTATAGTTTTTGTGTTTTAATTGCTGGTAAATGCCAGCTCAAATAATGGCATCTTCTGTGTACCTGTGCAATCACGGTGTGCTGGAGTGAGCAAATGAGTGCAGAGCAGAAGGCCAGCCTGAAGCCACTGCACATGTACACGTTAATGAGGGTCTCATGGGGAGAGGGAGGCATTGAGTAACACACTTCTGAGACTGTAGAAACTGTTGGAATGGAGAATGGATCAATGTGTGTCCATTTTACCCACTGGAAAGATGCATACACTTTAAGGATGTTTGCTTCACAGCTGTCTGCCTCATGTGCACACAGACGTAAAACCAGCTGTGCTTGGATGCAGAAATACGTCTGATCGCAGTTACCATAATAAGCATCTTAGACATTGCTCATTACGTCCTTGAAAAGCAACCAGACCCAGCTCTGAACCACAATGAATTCAACATCAAAGTGCTGATATGGAAGAAAATGTGCTGATGGTAGCTGCTTTTATCTTTACATTTTCCATTACTAAACTACATGTTTGCTGAGAGCTAAGGATTAACCCTGTCCTGGCCCATTCCTAACCACATGGCTCTGGAGACTCCTCAAAGGATGGCTTTGGAGCACAATGATAAGAGAGCTCCTGGGGAAGAAGTAAGAATATACTCAGAATTTATAGAGTGATCTGATTACCTCAGGATTACTTCAAACATTAAGACACTTGAGGTATTTCAAACACCTAAACATTAAACTAAAGCTGATACCAAATCACTAAGCAGCACCACCTCTTAGTAATGAGGACACCAGGGAGCCTGAATACTTTCTGTGCTATGAATGGGTCATGCACCCTGAAAAAAGTCCTTTCACCATTCACTGTCCCTCTTTCTTTACTATTCAGGCACATGCTGAGGTTCAAACTATCTGCCTGTGTGAGCCAAGTGCAAATGACATTCTGTTCAGGTTTAGAGAGGAATGAGGGCGTTCTCTTCTCTCAGTGTGCTGTTTACATGCCACTATAAAGGGAAAGTTTTTCTAAATCTGCCATGTCAATCTGTCATTTTATGTTCAGGTAGTAAAACCTCCCTAGGTCCTTACCAGCTTTCTTAGGCTCCATCCTTACTTCTCCTTTGGTCCTTCATGGTCCACCACTGTGGCGTTTCAAGCAAGGCAGACACCCTGGTTCAGAAGCCAGCACAGTGGCCCCCCCTTGGCCACTCGGACCATTCTACCCACAAGACATCAATGTGATGGATGGTGAAGAAATGGTGTTTATTGTAGGAGAATATGACATTTTATAACCTAGGGTCATTGTGTTACTCCCATCTTCTTTCATCACAGCTAGGTGCTATTGGCTAATTGCAGGGGTCATTACCATACTAACAGAGAGAAGGGGGGTTACTAACTTTCCATTACATCCCAATATCTTCTGAACGCCAGACCCTTTCTCCAACACACCACTCTCATCAGGTCCTCTTCCCAGCTGTGTTAAACCTCATCTGCTCCTAATATTTTATATAGTGAGTACTGTGTGTGTTGCTATGATGTTGGAGGCAGGAACGTGACGTAACGCACCATGGTTCACGCACAAAAGACAACATTTATTGAGCGCTCTTTTCCTTATGTAGATTTGAAGGTCTGTGCACTTAATCCCCATTGGTTGAACCAGTTGCCATCTGGCCAACCAACCAATAGCTGCTTGCATCCTCAACAGCCTAGGTCTACTCTCCAATGGTCCACACTGGTCAAGTTATATAACTAAGGTACTTATATAATTAGTTACATTTCAGTTATAAAATTTGGATTAATTCAGGCCAGCTGTTGGCCACCATGATATTAGCAAAACTCCTTCTAGCTTTCTGGATCTATAACTTTCATTCTTAAACTTCCCAAGAGTATAGGATGTGTGGGTAAATGTGGTATGTGTGATCTGCCTTGAACCTGTTTCTGTTTAGGTTCCCAGTTCTTGATGTCTACGGACTCCTAAAAATGAACAATGAGCACATGCATAAGCAAGAGGCAAATATCAACTCAGCAGATGGTGCTGAGTGTTTCTTTGGAGCAGAGTTTCCTATCTAGACAACAGTTGCAGGAAGCATCATCATTGCCATCTGAGGGCTTTTTGGTGGAGTGAATTGAAACTACAGTGTCTAGAAGGTATAATCTGTAACAACCCATTTGGCAAGCTTTGAGCCTGAGACCTGCACTGTAAGTCACTGGTGTCAATCACTGTGTTAGCACAATATCCTTTCTTTTTGTCAGCTGTAGAGTACAAAGTTTTTAGTGACATAGTGACTAAAAGAGACATGATGTTGACATTTACTCTGATTTGCTACGGACAATTTAATCAGAGAAGCAAATGAATATACAAGGAGACTAAAGTAACCTTTTAACCCTGAGCACTCTTTCCAAGAGGAAGAATTAGATGTGTTGATTCAAGGTTCTGCGGTAAGTTTATACTTCACTTACTTTGTTGGTATTTCACAGTGACACTCTAAAACCAGAGATAAAACAAACAGTTAACAATAACAACACAGCAAGGACCTGCAGAGCCATTCAGCCTATAAACTCATGCCCAAAAGCACACATACCTCTTGCCTTCTTTCCTGTCCTGTGCAAGTGCCATTGCATCAAAAAGGTTGTATTATGTTGCTGTGGAAATTAACTTTCTTTGGTTTTGGAAGTTTGGTTACACACTCACATTTACCCTGTGTGTAATTCTGAATTCTCTCTCCAGCTCAGTTAGAGTTGAAGTTGATCAGTCAGAGTACTGTGCTGCAGAGAGAGATCAGGGGGAAGCAGCTGAACCTCATAGCTCTTCACAGCCTTGTTCTTGTCATTGAGCTCAGTCCATGGGGCTCTGCTCCACTCTCATATGAGACAGGAGTGCTAATCAATAACAGCATCTTTGCTGCACATAACAGCATATGCTTTGACCTTCCCTTGCCTAGCTAAATAAGAATAGACATGTCTACCAATTCATTGATTTTTAATCTGTTCTATGTGTCTGGGGAACTACTGAAGAATTAAAAATGTCAAAAACCTTTACTGGCTGTGTCACCTTCTTGGAAGGTCTAACCCTACAGGTATTTGACAATTAGCATCTTGCTGCTGTCGTAATATAGGATCAATACCACTTACCATTATTTCCCATGTCCGTGGGCTGGATTCAGCTGACAGTTTTGGGGTTTTTTGTGGGTTTTGCATGTTTTTTTTTTTTTTAAAAAAATTCCTTTGATTTATAGTTACTAGAAGAAAAAGCTAAACCTTCAGAGCTGTTTCCAGTGTCTTGGAGGTGTCGGTCAAAGTATATACCACAAGATTTTTATAAGTCCCTTTTGCACAGGGTTATACCATTCCTCCTATGAAAGGCACCAATACTATGTGAAAAACTCTGATTGACTAATTGAAAGAAAAAGGAACATGAAAGCCTGAAGTTTTAGCCTGAAAGTATGTTTATTCCAAGTATTTCTAAAAGGATTTGGTTCAGGCTGGTATGAAGGTTCAGCTTAAGGTTGGATCTGAAAACCTTTGGTCAATTCCAAATATTTCATTAAGATAACTTCAGGAGGTCTCTGGTATATTTAATACAAATCTATCTAGGTATTTGAATGGGACTAATATTTGTTACAAAAACCAGAGAGGGTGCATTTAACTTAAATACATCCATTTTGGTACACTGAAGATCTGTGTCTCAATGAAAAATTTGGTCCTCTATATGAGGGCTCTACAAGAGTGTCTTCAAGCAGCTGTAATATAGCCTGATGTTAAGTCCCTTTTCAAGATGGCTGGATACTTCTTCATTTTGGCATAAAAGTGAGCCTCAAATGTATTCAAAGTTTAACTTTGAGTTGTGAAGAAAACTCAGCCTGTTCAGCTTTTGATAGAATGCTCATTTATGCATCTAGAGATGTTACTTTCTTGGGCAGGCTGCTTTATGTATTATAAATCCTGCTTTATCCAATACCGTTTATCTGGGAACTGAAAACAAATATGATCAGTGCTTGCCCAGGGTTTGTTTCACCATAACAATGGATGTATATGGAACTCTGATGTAAAGTGGGTTGGGTTTACTTTAGGAGACAATTCTTTCTTCTCATCAGGAAAGATGCTCCAAACCATGAATGTACTTTGTTTAGTTTGGTTTTAAAGGTGGATAGAGTGGATTGTTTTTGGTGCTTGACTCACTTGAAAAATAGGTGCTGTATAAATGGCTAGGCCAGGTTCTTACATTAATAACCTTAATAATTTGAGAGAAAAAGTACAAATTATATCTTTCTTGAGGATTTTACCTTCATGCAAGGAAAAATTTGATAATTTGGACCAGTCTTATTTATTAAAAAGCATTAGCAAAGCCTTGTGTAGTATTGATGACAGGAAGAAAGAGAAGCTACTTCAAACAAGATTCTGAATGACCTCTCATGAAAGAAAATTCAATCCCCTTTCTTATTTCTTTTCTCATTTTGTTTTAACATTTTTCACCTGAATATCCCAAGTACATTATGCTAAGATAGGAAAAAAAAAATCTTCCCAGTAAAAGGAAGAAATAGCATGCTGTCTTCCCAGTTTTTGGTTCAAGCATCCTAGGTGAGCAGCATTAGTCACAAGCCATTAGAATGGCCTGAGCTGCTTTCTGGCTGCAACTGAGCAGGCGCTGAGCACTTGAGGCAGAATCATGCTGTGCAAAGCACAGCAATCCTGGCAAAAGCAAAATAAATCCCCAAGTTCCCAATAAATATTGTTTGCATATATAGCTCATCATGGCTGACTACCAGAGGAATAAAACATGGAAGACAGTGCTCTTAACTGAGGATACACAGCTTGACTTAATAATAAAGGATGATGGTACAGAATCTGGAGCATTAAACACCATATTTTAATGAATAATTTTTTGAAATAACAGAACATAAAATCATTATAAGGGTTATCTGTTTCCATCAGAAATGTGTTGTTTTTGTGACAGTAAGCTTGGCCTGTATTTGCTAACATTATCTTTATGCCAGGAGCTTTTAGAGGGGTTGCTATGGCTCATAATTGCAATACACTTGGAAAGTGAATGCCTGCTAGCATCTTTGCACCTGAAAGTTACAAAAGGAGTAATTAGGAAGGTAATATATGGTAGTAGGCAGGCAGAACATATTTTTAGTCCTCCATGGGTGATTGATGAGTGGGATCTTCAGGAGCTCCAGTAATCTCTCTATAGTATAAAGCTTCTTCTGAGCTTAGTAAATTCAGAAAATTCAATGGAAGTTCATTGTAGTAAGGTGAGTAGTTCTCACTTTTTCTTTGACCTAGTTTAGAGATTTCTAGATTTTTAGATTTGATGATGTCTTGGTGGGATTTAATTTGTGATCTTTTTTTGTTACTGAAATGTTTGCTCTTTTGTCCAGTTAGATCAGAAAATCTGGTTGTCTTCCTGACAGGGTGTCCCATTTCTTTCTGGCTACTAAGTTTCATGACATGTTGTCATGTATGCATGTGCTGTGTTTTCTTGACTTTGGCCAGAAATTCTTACTGTTGACTCAGGAAGGGGGAAGTTCTAAATGTAGTTTGGAGAGGTGCAAGTGAAAAGATGCTAATCTAATCTGTTGTCCAGGCTCTCAGAAAAAACTTTTGATAGCTTTCATGGAGAGAGGATGAAGCACTTGCTTAAAAAGGGCCTCATTTTCCCTATTGTCTTTGTGCAAGTTGTCTCTGACATAGGGCTGAGCTGTCCTGTGGAGCAGGAAGAAAGGGAAAAGTGGTCCTTCTTTTAAACTAATACTTGATGTTAAGGTGAGTAGTTACAGAGGACATATATGCTTAGTATCTCCTGCATATAGATCCTTGCAACTTGAAACAGAGTGAATGTGTGTGATGAATAAACAGTATTTTTCCCAGACCAGCTTGACCAGTAAATAAAATACAAAGTCTGGTCTATTTGCAGAACAAGAACTTTGCTGTTTTATTTTCCTTCTTGAGGCTTACACAAACTGAAAACCGTGGGAGTAAGCACTGAGAGGGATGGTAAGGGAAAAGCTTTCCCCTGGTGTCCTTGTCACTTAGGAAGGAGGTTTAGGGAAGTTTTCTTTTTTTACTGCTTTTAAAGTTGTTTCTGAGGGTGAGGAAAGAGGACAAGACAGGGGTTTGGTTTTTTTTTTTTTTTTGCTGTTGAAGAGCAATCTAATCTTCTTTTCCTTCCAGCTCTGCTAGTTCTCAATCCAGCCTGAGTCCAGAGATGATAATAGGAGATTTCACATGAAAATATGTCAATTTACTTCCACAATAGCAAATCACTGAGGGCAGAAGAGGAAGCCACTGCAATGCTAACAGTTATATTGTTCCAGAACCACTCTGCTCCTCAAATTCAGGGAATCAAAGGCCATTCAAGTCTCAACCACAGGGCTTGCCTTCCTCATCTTGCAGCTTCTCATCTTTCTTCATAGTAACATCACTGACATGCTCACCTGGACAGCTCTATCTGACTATATTACATCAGCCTGGCAGAGTTGAGGATGTTTGTTTTCTGTGGCCTGAGAAATTACTTTTAACTTTCTCACTCAGTCCTGTCACTGGAGCTAAGAGAAAAGAAAGGCAGGGACATTAATTTATCTCCACGGCTTCCTTGTATCTCTAAGCTGTAGAGAGATAAATTTCAAAGAAGACAGGCAAGCTCCAGAACTGAATGCTTTACTTTCAGATGTTTATAAACTAAATGCAATCCTTTCCCCCCACACATGCAAATAGAAATGGAGAGAATGCTTTTCCATAGACATATATGATAATCAAATCTTTGAATTATTTCTGGAAAATAATTTTGCTCTTTAATGTGCTTGCAAATATAAAGTAGAAAACAAAAGTTCCTATTTTAGACCATTCAGTTTGACCCCCTCAAGTAAGTGGAGGTGAAATGACAATTTTATGTGATGCACTGAGAACTCATCACAGCACAGTCTTTCTCAACTCTGAAAGGAGACTGGCAGTATGAATGTGGCAAACAAGCTAGACACTCATGACTCCTCACGTGGAAGTGTTTCTAGGTCTAACATCTCTTGGGCCAAGACAGCAGGAAGGGGCTGTGCTCAACAGATCTCTGTCACTGATTAGTAGGGTTGGAGAAGGCCTGTGCCTATCCAATCCCCTCCAAAGATGAGCTGCACAGGAAAGGGCAGGATTAGAGGAAAGAGAAAAAAGAATTGTGAACTCTACAATGTATGGTGTTGCAATTCAAGTCCTAAAGCAGACAGTCCTTAACTTTCTCAGAGGGATTTCATTTGTGTGTTTCAAAGATCTTTGCTAATGTGGGGAAATCTCTTGCCCATAGTAAACTTTAGAGTTAAGGAAGACACAAAGAAGAAAGCTGCCTTTACTATTACTCTGGAGCCAGTGCTCAAAATAGCCTGCACAGTAATAAGCAAAATACAATGTCAGCCTTTGTTTCTCACAGTGTAAGTAAACCCTGGTGACGGACAATTTTACAGCAATGCCTGTGGATATCCATTCTGCCTGTGCATTAAACATGTTTTGTGGATGCACTTTGAAGCCGAGGTCAGCAGCCAGCCTTCTTCTGGTGGGTCTGTCTTCTGGGGTTACTATGCCACAATAAACGTACAAGAAAACCCATTTAAATTTCAGCTGTGGTCTTTTGTTAGAGCATCTTGAAAACAAATCTAAAGCTTTCAAATTCTTGAGTTAAACCCTCTGGGAATTTTTTTCACAAGAACTGCAATAGAAGGGCATACAAACTTCTCAGATCAGAGTGTCCCTCTGAGGACTGTGCACTGGAGAATTGTAGAAGGGGAAAGTAGCTTCTAGCTGCCTTTCTAGTGTCCAAGTACCCACAGAAACCAGGAAGCTGTTTTGTTACATCAGATGTTGGCAAGCAGAAGTATGACTTGTAATTTTTGAAAAGGCAGATAGTGAACAGGGGTGCATTTCAACAGTGTGAAAAAATTTCAGCTTTATTTACACAGGACCAGACTTATTGTCATCAGTAAATGTCTTTTTTCTCTCACAGAAAAAAAAAAGACTTCAGGTAGGAGGAAATAACATTTGAAAGTCAAAGTGGTTTAGAAGCTGATTTCCTGGTGGCCAGCTCTAACAGTTTCTAATCAGCCTTCATATGATCATGTTTTCCTTTATCACAATATATTTATTTGCAAGTTTCTTTATGCTGAATTTCTGAGTTGAATGGCCTTTTAAAATGTAGATCACAATGTATCAACAACCAATGCATGGGTAATTTTCAGTATGATAAATAGTTGAGAACTGTTCCTCCTCTACAGAAATTCTAACAATAGAAAAACCTTAAACACAAACTTTTTCAAATCCAAACTTTCTGCAATTTTCCTCTGGCCTGAGATCCACAAAATACCTGTAAATTCTTCATTATATCTCTAAGGGAACTAGTAGCAGTTTGCCTGAGTATGAATGCAGCATAAACAAGCTTACATGAAAGCATCCTCTACTTCTGGAGGATTTCTTCTGTCTTAGTTGGTATGGATTATGAAATTTCTACAAACTCATTTTTTAATTAAAAAGTGAGTTGTTAAAAAAAATAAATAAAAATTCACTGCCAGTTACTTACCAGGAAATGGAGAATTATGTGCTACCTGCCACAATTAATTAGTCTACTGGTGGTTTCCTAGCTCACATAAGCTTGTATTCTCATTATATGGAGATATGTCTGCCATGAAGCATTGGTATACAACCACTTGAGGGTTTTGCACAGTGCCGCAGATTTCATCTGCTGGGTCAGCTGTCAGAAACACGGATGGTGAAGACCCATTAAGTGATCTTGTCCCACCCTCCTGGTTAGCACTGATTTTCTCACCTTTAAGGACCCTATCCAGCAGGCACTTAACCAATTAATGAAGGGAAAAAGAACCTTTCACAGTTTCAGAGGGAAGAAGTACATCTTAATTTGTGGGCCATGACCTTGCAGCTATGCAGTTCATAGGCAGTTTA
This sequence comes from Parus major, assembly GCF_001522545.3. Taxonomy (NCBI): domain Eukaryota; kingdom Metazoa; phylum Chordata; class Aves; order Passeriformes; family Paridae; genus Parus; species Parus major. The sequence continues at coordinate 26,959,992 of NC_031770.1, forward strand.
TCAGTGCTGAAAACAATGGAATAATCCTACAGCAAAGAAAATAGAGTATTCCACATAGAATCTGGACAGGCAAAGCTGTCCAAATATGAGACAAAATGTAGTGGTGTTTATTTCAGCCAGACATATTTCTGTCATGTTAAATATTTTGTTATTCTTTTTGAGCTAAATAAAAGAGATCAGGAAATAAACCCTTATTTTTGATTTATACTCAAAAAAAGGTAATAAATGTGATGGGAAATACTCTAGAAACTCTGCTACTGCCTTTTCTCTTGTGAGCTTTTCACCTGCACAACTTGTTACCAGCAACAGCCAAGACTGGGAATCAAAAGGATACACGGTTGACATGTCTCTCTTTTCCTAAAGGTCTGTCATCTGGAGGCATGTGATAAAAAGTAATTTCCCACATTACAGAAACAAATAAATAAATTAAATTTTCCTTTCTATAGGAGAAGAAAAATTTAAGTCAGGGCTTGTGTGTTAGCTCAAGGAGAAGAAAGCAGAAATCTGAAGTAAACACATTTTGATTTATTTTTAAGATCTCATAGATTTTAATTCAGCATTATGATTTCAAAAGAGGTAAGGAGCATACATAGATCTTGTGTCTTGGGAACTGATTGTAATAAAAGCAAAATGAAATCAAGTTTATGACTCCAAAAGTTAACTAAGTAAAGTTTAAAAAAAAGTAAAGTTTGAAAGTTTAAAAATATGTAAGTTTTCTTTTTTGATTGAAGCTGGATTATGCTGGCTTTTTTCCCCACCTCTCATTTAACTTTTCAGCTAGTACTGACAGCAGAGCTCAGTATCCATATTTTAAGCTGACTTCATTATATCAATCAGATAACCAAGACACATCATAGTAGCATTTTGGGAGGCAGAGGGGAAGTATCCTTGTAAATACAAGACCCAATGGCTAAACTATTCTTCCAAAGCAAGTAAACTATTCCTCACTCCTTTTCCTTTCCACTATCAGTAGTGATCTGGTTCTTTCTCTTTCCCTTACTTGTTGATGTATCAAAGTTCTGAGCTCAGCTGATTCTCTCTGATGCTGCCTACGTTCTTCCTCTTCAAAGCGGAGCAAACGTTCTGCATGTGAACACCTGTGATCTTCATTTGAACACCCGCCACAGTCAGGCAGAGGTGAATCGGGCAGCGAAGGGGGAAGTGGGGAAAGACTCTCCCTCCTGCTGCTATTGTTAACTCTTCAGCGGATACCACTGGGCATCCCTTGGATAGTCCCGGTGCCGGTGGAGGAAACTGCACATCTACTTCCATTTTCTCTGGTTCTGGTGTGGGCTGCAGAGCCGGTGCAGGCATTTGCTCCTCATTGTTACTGTCTGAAACCACCTGTTGAGCCTGTAACTCTTGCTTCAGGGATGCAGAAGGTAGGAATGGTATAATAGGTTCCTTGCCATCAAACAATTCCTGTGCAAATGTCAGGAATGCAGCCGTGGGGTCGTCTGGCTCTAACATGGCCACTGCTCCTGTCGCAGCTGCTCTTTCTGCTTTTAACTGCCTTAGCACTGTAAACATTGACTTCCCCGCTGTGCTAAGTCCCTTTGTTTCTTTTGACCCATTGCTCAAAGCATCCCAGAAAATCACTGGCAGCCTTTCCTACTTGAGGGTGGCAAAAACACTCTTGGGGGTGGCAAAAAATCCTCTCTCCTGACCCCATTTTAACAGTCTTTTGAAGACTTCCAGGTCATATTTAATTGCTCTCTTAGAGAGAATACACTGAAGGATGTTTAGCATAGCCTGTTCTTCTTTTGACAAAGCCTTTCCCACTCTCTTCAGCCCCCTGGTCACTCACCTTTTCCAATGTACCTTCAGTGTCTGCATATTTTTTCCAGAGCCTTTCTCCCAGGAGCCTCCCTCCTGACTCCGTGTGCAGCCATCCTCCGACTCCCCCTGCCACAGTCTACCCATAATGGTCTCTGACCAGGGCCTCCCACCTTTTCACTACACAGGACCCCCTTTAAAGTCCAAAGGGTCTAGCCTGCTTCATAATCACGGTGCTATGATCACGTTGCTGGGGTCACCAGCATGCGGGAGCTCAGGGCCTCTGGACAACAAACCAATATGATTTTGCAGAAGCCATTTATTTCTTGTATTATGCACTTATTTATAGACTCTAAAACTACTGCACACAGCGATTACACATTTCTTGATCGATGCCTCTATTTTGTCCATGCGTTCAGCACGCACTTCTCAGGATATGTGATTGGTCACAGTCCAGGTGTTTGACCACCCCCTGTTATCTGGTTTGTGGTTATGTTTTTCTGTTTCTCATCCTCTTCTTTCTTATTTTTGAAAAATATATGTGTCAGTAACCTTGATGAACTCCAGAGGTTCTGATAAGAAATTCTACAGATGGTTTGGCTGGAGCACACTATGACCTAAGTTGTACATTCAGTTTTATTCAGCTCCTGTCCTTAAACACTTTACCAGTTGACAAGAAGGAGTGATTACCAGGACAGCTAGTAGCTCTACAGGCTAGTGGCATTTGAAGCAAGACAAGCTTTTTTATTTGTTTTCAGTGGTTTGTTTGGCCTTGTTTACTAGGTGAGATCAGTCGTGAGATCAGCTTATCACAGTATTGGTTCTCCAGGACATAATGGTCGTGAGGATCGCAGAGCCCGGTTTTCCAAAGGTGGTAACCTCAACAGAAGGGTTGCCTGGCCTGTGATTCCTGAGGATGAAGCAGTCTGGTGGGCAGAGAGGAGAAGAAAACAGTGAGAGCAAGAAGCTGGAAGGGAGAAAGTGTAGCAGGACCTAGATTACATTCAGTATCATGGTATGCGAAGAACGTCAGATTCCCCAACTCAACTCTACCACCAGGAGAGTAAGAAAAGTAGGGCAACAGTAACATCTACTGGTTTCCCAGGAAACTACAGTAGATGTGACAAATTTGTGCACTGGGCCAGTGAGTGCAGGTTGAGACACAAAAAAGATGGAACACTGTTGAGAAACGAGAGACAGAGTGCAAAAGGAGGACGTGCAATGGCACAAATGTTCCCTCACAACCAGGCAGCTGCCTGGACATCCTCCACTCAGCAACAGCAGGAAGCGCAGGCATGGACTTGGACACCGCAATAGAAATAACCCTGAAGAACACCAGGGTACAGGTCATTCCACCAACAGCACATGGACCTTTGAGGAGTGGACGTAGTGCCCTGCTGATTGGGAGATCATCCACATCAATGCAGGGCATTTTTGTTTTTCCCAGACTAATTGATGCAGATTACTTAGGTGATATTGGGATAATGGTGCAAACATTGAGACCACCCACCCACATTCCAAAAGGCACCTGAATAGCACAATTGATACCTTTTAAAGCCAGAGCTCCTAGACAAGGGATCATGCACAGGGGGGATGGAGGTTTTGAGAACCCCTCAGATGATGTCTATATTGTCATTATGGGGATCAAAACCAACTAAACACATGACTTTTCAGCACCCCAGTGGAGGAACCCTGGTGACAAAAGCTGTCTTGCTGGACATGGGTTCAGATGTCACCACTGTTCCCTTGTTTGCTACATGGCCTCTGAATACCCTGGGAACACCTCTTATGGGGGTGGGAGTTGTACAGGTGACTCGAGTTAGTAAAACACTCTCGACAGTGTGGGCTGATGACATGTTTGTGCCCAGGTGAAACCTTATGTGATGAATGCCACAATTTGGCTACTAGGACGAGATGCACTGAGGCAGATAGGTTTCTGCATCACCAGTAAGTGTATTTAGCAGTGGCCATTGAGGGGCAGCCAATCCTAAAATTAAAATGGTTAGCAGAAATGCCAATATGGGTTGATCAATGGCTGCTGTCTAAAGAAAAGCTTGTCTGTGTTAATGAATTGGTTGAATAGCAATTGAAAAAGGGGCATATAATACCCTCTATGAGCCCCTGGAACATGCCCATTTTTACAATCCCCAAAAAATCAGGAAAATGGATATTACTACATGACTTTTCAGCCATTAATTCTGTAATGCAGGATATGGGACCCCTGCAGGCCAGCCTACGTTCCCTATCCATGTTACCTGTCAATTGGCAACTGTTAATTATTGATCTAAAACATTGTTCTTTCACAATCCCTCTGTATAAGGACAACAGTGAGAAGTTTGCCTTCTCAGTGCCATCCATTATCAAGGCAGAGCCAGCAAAAAGGTATCAAAGGGTTGTATTGCCATAAGGAATGCAAAATTCTCCCATGATGTGACAACTGTATGTTGTCTGGGCGCTAGCCCTGCTGGGAAAACAAAGCCCACAGTATCTTATCTATCATTACCTGGATGATATTCTGATAACAGGAGAACACATAGATGTAGCACACCTGGTACCTGCCTTACAGCAACAGTTGCAAACAACCAGCCTTCAAATTGCCTGTGAAAAAGTTCAACAACAGGCCCCATGGAAATATTTGGGAATGTTTATCACTGAAGCCCAAATTTGGCCCCAAAAATTAATTTTTTGTATGGAAATTTGGACTTTGATGGATGCTCAAAAGTTATTTGGGAATATACAGTGGATTTGTAGCACTTGTGGTATGAAGATCTTGAGCCCCTAATGCCATTATTGAAAGGGGGAAATCAAGCCAATTTGCTGCAAGAACTGACTGAAAAACAACAGAAGGCTCTCACTCAAATTGCCACTAAATTGGGTAATTCCTTTGCAGATCACTGGTCTCCTGCTTTGCCATTGTCTGTGGCTATGCTGAATAAGGAAGCACACATGATGGCTGTAGTAATGCAGTGGGATAGCCAGGCTAAACAAACACTAAAAATCTTGGTGTGGGTGTTCTTACCATTTAATTTGAAAAAATCCTTGACCATGCAAATAGAACCTATAGCAAAAATTGTGATCAAAGCAGAAAAATGGACATTGGAAATAGCAGGAATGGAACCCCAAAATATTCTGCTCCCATTAACAAAGGATTACTTGCAATGGTCATTGCAGAATTCAGACACCTTACAATGGGCATTGTTGAACTTTCCAGGTCTCATTTGCACTCATTTTCCTCCTCATAAGCTTTTTTCTCTGCATCAGCTGGTGGAAGAATTACCTTGGCTATCAAAGCAACCTGTAGAAGGCCTCACAGTCACAGTTTTTACTGATGCCATTCAAAAAAACCTCTAAAGTAGGCCTTACTTGGCAGGACAAAGGCAAATGGCTCAGGGAAATCCTTGAGGTGCCAGGAGATTCTTTACAGCTTCTTGAGTTATGTGCTGTTAACAGAGTGTTTGAAAAATGATCCCACTGTTTTCTGTGATTCTCTCTATGTAGTAAGTACGGTCAAGTGCATGGAGCGAGCATTGCTGGAAGAGATTCAACTGGCTGTTGTGGAAATTCTTTTTGCAACTATGGCAGTTATTTAATTCTTGCAAACAGGATTATTTTATTACCCATATATGGAGTCATTCAGGATTGACAGAAGGCCTGGCCATAGGAAATGAAAAGGCTGACCAACTGGTTGACACCAATTTGGGCCTCGGCCTTTCCCAGCATTGATTAAGTTTGGACAAGCCAGAAGGGCTCATGAGTTTTTTCACCAAACTGCAAAAGTTTTACACAAACAATTTAGAATTTTGTTGCAGGATGCTCAAGGAATTCTCCCAACTTGTCTGCAGTGCCAGGGTGTGATTAGCAGATCAGAGTTAACCCTCGCGGCCTGGGACCCTTGCAGTTATGGCAAACTGATGTGACTATTTATGCCTCTTTTGCATTCATGTAACCATAGATACTTACTCTGCCATGGTTTGGGCTACTCCAATGACAAGCAAAGGGTCTCACTTTGTCATTTGACACTCGTGAGGCTGTTTTGCCATAATGGGCTTGTCTTAGGAAATCAAAATGGATAATGGCCCAGGATATATAGCCCAATGGACCCAAGATTTCTTAGCTCATTGGGGAGTGAAGCAAAGCAAAAGTATTCCAGGTAACTCCATAGGACAAGCTATTACTGAAAGGACACATCAGGTACTGAAAGGACTGCTTGATAAAAAAAAAACGGGAGGATGGGCTGAGCCCACAGGATAGAGTGCTGAAAGCAGTTTATGTTATGAATCGTCTATGGTTAGTAGGTAATTGTAGTGAACCACCAGCAATTATAAATTACTCAGGCTTGCAGCAAGATTCTGAATTGGTACAGCACTGACCAAAGGTTCACTTTAAAAATCCCATGACAGGCTTATGGGAAGGACTGGCAGATTTATTAATGTGGGTGAGGGGTTATGTTTGTGTTGTTACAAAGGACCCCAATGGAAACCAGCAAAATGGAGGCTTAAGAGGGATACTCTGATCCCTGATATTACCAATAAATCAACAATCAACGCTACCTGAAAACATCCATCACCCTCAGAACTGTGAATGATTTTGCTGTCCTTGGGTAAGATTAGAATGTGTGGGGTGTGGATCAGATAGGCAGTGTGAGTTTAGAGGAGCAAGTTTCCCAGAGTGTATAGAGTGCAGACATCAGCACACCCAAAAGTTCAGTACCTGGGTGGTGTTACCCAAGTGACAGGAATAATGCTTAATTCCCCTGAAACCTGTCGAGAAGCACTGAGTTTGAGAATCAAGAGCAATTGGGACAGGCTATTCAGTGGTATCACAACAAACTTCAGAAGCTTGAGCAAAAAGAGGCAGAATAAAATCAAGGATATTGAATGTGGGAAAGGAATATTTATCCCTGAGACTTGGGGAGTTAGATCTGATCAGTGGGAACAAATGAAGCAGAGGTGGAAACTGATGAGCCAAAGAAGATGGAATAGGAGAAGGATTCAAAGAGCAAGAGGCACAGTCAGTTTCTATTTCATCCCTGATCTCATAGGGGAAGGTTTCTTTACCAACAATCAAGATGAAGAATAGTCTGAAATTGGAAATGCATGTTTTTGGGAGCCTTTCTCTGTTATTTGTGTCATGTGGCAACATCTGTAGTACAGAGGAAATTAACCTGCCAGGATGGCATCGACAGAATATATGGCTTACTTGGGCCAATGCTACTGGAGTGGATTCCTTTTGTTTATCCTTAGCCATTCCAGGCAATCCTTTTTGCACATGATTAATTGGTATCCCAATAAGTAACTTTACTGGTTTTTAAAAATGGGTAGGAGTTGGAGGAAAGCCATATGTGGGAGAAAATAGATCAACCGTGGAGAATCATTGGTGTAACATAACCAGAAGTGATACCAAAATTGGACATGTGCAAAAGACGGGATTAGGCCAAATGGTGAGGGCTTCCAAGCAGGTATGATAGCACAATCACTGAATGAAAGTGGATTAGAGCCTCAAGAACTAGACCTGTTAGGATCAGTGCCTGGAAATTATTGCTTGTTCTATGAGCAATATTTTAGTCCCATGTCCCAAAAATAATAGTGTCATTCTTAATCCAAATTCTCTATTTGGATTGTGTGACTAAATGTTGCCACAATTGGACTTACCGTGGGACTTACCGTGGGAGTGCTGGTGCAAATGCGACTGTAAGAAGGCTTCCAGCAATATCTTTTTAATCTGTGAGGATAGGCCATGGCCCTCAATTTCAAGTAATTAATTTGGTGGACCTTGTTATATAGGAAAATTGCCCCTAGCATGTGTGAGGTGCTGAATCAGATTATTTGGAGAATGGAACATAGCAAGAGAACTAAGAGAGCAATCGCAGGCTTGGGACCTGACTGTAACAATAAGGTACAGTTTTGGGAATCTCCAGCACAAATAATAGCATCATTCCTTACTCCAGTTGTTGCTGCTGCTCAAGCTTTGACTACGCTTAATAAGTTGGGTTGCTGGACAGTCAAGCAATTAAACATAACTTCAGCTGTTTTAAATCAAATGCTCACTGATGTAGATAGTATTAGACTATCTATAGTCTAATTATAGACTATTAGACACTGCAAAATAGAGCTGCTATGGATTTTTTGCTGTTAGCACGGGTGTGAGGATTTTGAAGCAATGTGTTGTATGAACCTCTCTGACCATTCTGAATCCATTCACAGGAAACTCGACTACAACATAACATGAAGAAATCAACTGTGAATGATTGGGGTTTAGATAAATGGTTTAAGGGATGGGGAATAACTGGATGGTTGAAAGATATCGTAAAGGGAGCTTTGTTATTAGTATTAGTCATTATTATATTGCTTTGTATTATTCCATGCATAATAAAGTTGGTGACTGGCTTGGTAGAAAATACAGTAAGGAGGGTTTGGCTGGTGCAAGAAGAAGGGGGAATTGTAGAAATGTATCTGTACAACTTAAGCCATAGTGTGCTCTAGCCAAACCATCTGTAGAATTTCTTATCAGAACCTCTGGAGTTCATCAAGATTAAGGAGACATAAATTGTTCTAAAATAAGAAAGAAGAGGCTGAGAAACAGAAAAACAAGACCACAAGAACCAGATAACAGGGGATGGTCAAACACCTGGACTGTGACCAATCAACATAGCCTGAGAAGTGCGTGCTGAACGCATGGACAAAATAGAGGCACCAATCAAGAAATGCGTGATCACTGTGTGCAGTAGTTTTAGAGGCTATAAATAAGTGCATAATGTAAAGAATAAATGGCTTCTGCAAAATCATATTGGTTTGTTGTCCAGAGGTCCTGACCTCCTGCAACTGAAATTTATTTTTCATTGCCTTTCAACTAGAATGAGTGTCTGTGCATTTATTGGATGCTGGATACTCTTACTCTGGCCATATCAATTCCAACGAAAAGCTGAGGTTGGTGCCTAAATCATCGTCCTTAATCTATTATACTTTTTACAGTATTAAACTCTAGTCTTATTCCCATTGTCTTATTCTTGACTTGTGGCTTGTGCTCCGATTCTTATATAACTTTATGGTTTCCTTTGGTCTTTATATCTTTATATTCATGTTTTTCTAAATTTGGAAGGAAATACAGAAGTGTTCAGTTCTGAAGCCTCAGTTGCATTGCGACTGAATAGATTGGCATTTTCACCTCCTCCTTTGCAGGTTGTTCTTTTGTTTGTGCATTTGAGAATAATCCAGAAATATACAGCTGATAGCCCAAATCTGCTGTCAGCTGTGTCAGGAAAACAAAGATGAAGAGTGAATGAAAAATAAAACCCTTGAAGCCTCTGGGGTTGCCTTTACTTCTATTCTGATGATTTTAAAGGAGAAGAAATAAAGCAGAGATTTCAAGGGGAAATCAGAAAGGCAGTTTTAAATCAAAGAAGGAAATACAGACTTAGTGATCTGTTCTGTTAAAGGTCTTAGCAGTGGTTGTTGGTTTTCTTGGAGAAACTTGGCTGGATGATAGTCAGATTTGACTAAAGCATGGATAGATTGATCTATTTTATTAATAATATTTCTGAAATACTTAAGCAAATTATATCTAACATGTTTAGTCCTTCAGAGATAGTTCAAGTAACCCTAAAATTAATCAAACCTATTTCTACTTCTGTGAGTGATAAAACCACTGAATATTTATATGTAATTGCTGTGTAATGTCTATTTAAATCAGGTAATTGCTGTTTTAAGTTTTGACAGTGGATCTGGGTCTGAATGGTTAGTCAGATATCCTCATACTAAGGAGGATGGAATTAGAAGTGTCTATAGGTCTATAGTTTTTAGGTCAATATATGCGAGCACATTTTCATTCCTAAAAACTGTCCAGTCAGAAGAGAAATTAAAGGTAGTTTTCATGGGTTTAATTAGACAAGAGCAGAACAAGAAGTCATTACTTTGGGGACCACACAGCAATGAGAGGGAATCATAGGTTCTTTGGTGCCAAAGCTCTGTATTTTTGTTAGCATTTCATTCTATTTAATAGCAAAAAAACTGATATGCAAGTACCATGTGGTGTCTTAAGCAGAGTACTGGGTAGGGATAATGGTGCTTTGCTGGCATTAGTTGGAATTTTCATATTGGAGGAGCAGAGGTCTTGCACACAGTCACCTTCAGTATGCTGACCCATCTGCTTTTAAGCAGGTAAGTAATTTCAACAGATATATCAGTTTAGAAGGCCATTCTTTCCTGAATCCCCCAGGCTTTATGTTACTGCTTCCCTAGTTCAGTTAATGGGAGCTCTCCACAACTTCTCCCTTGCAAGGTCAGGTAGGTTAAGTTACTCTTCATTTGCCTCAGGAGCAAACCCTGTCTAGCTGTGTGCACAGTAATAAATTCAATGTGCTTGGGCAAGTTTGTAGGCATGGAGTTCATCTGTCAGGGAGTGACTTTTAGCCACACTTTTGTGTGCTCTTGCAGTCTCTGCACATTGCCTGTGCAGGGGTGTATGTGGGGAGTGATACCTCAGATCCTGAAGGGGCTGTTGGAAACTTGGGCCTCCATATATGAAAGAGCTAATTAGCATGGGGCAACAGAATGGAAGGGACTGTTCTCACTGATGAATAATGAATTTTATAACTGTATTTGGCTTGGAAAAATCAGCTGGATTGTGGAGGGTGTTTTGCTGTAGGCATATCCCTTACATGCTATAAACCTAAGGCTATCATTCATGGAAGAGTTTTTATTTATTACGGCATTTATAAAAATGCTTACCCATGTTCACATGCTAAACTCCCAATAAATTAATGAACTTTGGATGGGATTCAGTTGCTTATAATTCCATGATTGTAACACAAAGCTGAGTTTGTAAATATTCTCTCTGCAGCACATCACAGTAGAAATGATTGAAGCAGAACCTCTTGTTGACATTTGTTCTCAGGCATTTGGGTTATTTGAATTGCTTTTAAAACAGGTGATTTATCATTAGCATACTCTTCTCTCACCCTTCCTTACCCATCTTTACTTTTCCTTTTTTTTTTTTTTTTTTTTTTTGTGTAGTGCTTAGACAATGGAACAGGTTGCCAGGGATAATTAGAAACGTTCAGGCAAGTAACTTACCTGCAATTCAGAGCTCTTTCATGCCCACTTGCAACAGGCTCACTAGCCAGAAATAGCTGCTGCCATTGCAAGGATGCAGCATTACTCAGGTGTTGCCACATGAAGGGGAAAACAGTACTTGCTGTAAATAAAAAATCATTAAAGATGCATTTTATTAGGTCAGCTATTCTGACCTCCAGGCAGTTTTTGCACATTGTTCTGCTGAATTATACATTTTTGACCTCTACTAGATTTTAGACTTCAAGTGACCCAGGCTATCCCTAGGGGGAAGTTTAAAGTTATTCCTGTAATATTCTTTAATCCCAGCCACTATTTTTGGAGAGATACAGGCTCCCAAAAGGAGCTGAAGCACAACCAAACAAATAATAATTTTAGAAATTACAATGCACAGTTTCACTGACATGTTTATCTACTTACATTACTGATGCCTTCGGATAGGGCACTTGCCATGTTTTAAAATAAGTAAAGCTGTCCAGTTTATTGTATGAGCTTCCCTGCTGAGCAGGAATGCATGAGTCAGCTGATGACCAGTTCAGACTTTTCTGCAGAAAGGCTGTCTACTGCCTGAAACTATCCCAATAGTAGTGGATTCATTTCAGTGAAGTTTCCTGAACAAATGATTGCTTTACTGGAACTGTCACTAAGAAGACATGAAAGATGAAAAAATCAAAGGGAACTGGGTATGTGGAAGCAGTAGAAAGCAAAGAAGAACTTCTCTCAAATTCAGTACTTTCTCAAAGATTAGACCTATTTGTGCTTGTCAGTTAGATTTAGTCCCATATATAAAATTAATTTTGAAGCTGTTTTCAAAGAAATCTGAAGGTACTAGTTAGTTGAAGTGACCTCAAAATAGTGACACAATGCTTCTAATTCTACCTCCTAGAGTTTATTAAAGAGGTATTTGTAGACACATGCAAATACATGTGGACCAAGGATCTAGACTTCACTTGAACTATCCAGGGGAGAGAAATTTTCAAAATACTAATAATGCCTTGAATTGTACCATTAGAATATGTTCTATTCTAACAGATCAAGCAATATTTAACAAGTAACTTACATTATCTCATAAATATGCACTTGAACTTAGATTGAGTACAGTGTAAGTACAGTCTATAGCACATACCCTTGTCCCAATAGGATAAAATTATTTCTTTAGAATGAAAGATGAAATGGGCTGTATAACATATAGTCCTATCAGTGAAAGAAAATAGTCTATTGCTTCAAAGTTTCATACTTTGTCACCTCAGTATACAAGATCTTGTGTTTATAAGCTCTTTCAGCTGCATTTTGCATCCCTTCATCCAGGTAAAACTAGAAATGCAACTGGCTTGTCACCTGTTGGTGTTACCATCACAGCTCTCAAAGGAGAATATCCATCATGCTACTGCCATATGTGTAGATATTGTATGTATTGTAATGTATCTGTACATTACAAGACTAAAATGCAGGCTGATATTTGAACTACTGACATTAATTTGCTTTAAAACTCCATAACTTGCCTTGTTCAGATTTGTTCTCAGTAGTTTAATGGTACTGTTGTAGCTATCTTTAAGGAAAAACAAACAAAGCAAAAAATGTGTGATTTCTCTCTACAAGTGTTATGACTGTTAGGTTTCTTCCCCCTTAAAGAACTGCTTTAAGTAAAATTTTAAAAATTAGTCTTCTGAGGCAGTAGGGCTCAAGAGGATGGTAATACCACATGCTGGTTTATTGCACAGGGTCTGCAGTTCAAGTTCACCACAGCTTATTTTCTAAACATATTAAAGAACATGGAGTGTCTCTGCTATGTCAGCTAACTCATAAAATATGCATGCACCTCACCATTGCTGCTAATTGTCTCCCTCCTAGTTGTCAAACTCAGTAGAGAGGCTAAGAGGTGAGGGAGACTGAAAAATTAATTACATTTCCCTGCTTGTAACAATCTCATTAAAGCATGTTATCCAGGAATTAGGTGTATGTAGAGGAGTGAAATCCTTCACCATTTTTGCCTTTACACCAACAGTCAATATAGGTCTCTTGATTTGTTAGACTAGTTTGCCTGTAGGTGTACTATGTTAAATAAATATAAATATATTTATTTTTCTATGGAAGAGAACTAGTTAATGGGAATAACTGAATGGTGGTGCACTGGGATCAACTTTGTGTTTGTCCACATGACTGAGCAGTGGTGCAGGTTCTGGAGTCTTGTAGTCAGTGTGGGTAAGGAAACCACTCAGAGGCAAATATTCAGGTTAATGGTGGGAGGTTTCAGTGTTCTTCCCCACAACAGAAGAAATGTTTTCCTAATTACTCTGGCTTCAGACCAGACCAACAAGGTTCATCCTATTACAGCAAAACTAAGTATTTCTGAGCAGTTTGTGACAGGTCTGAATAGGAAAAAAAAAATAGTGTAAGAATGGAACAGAATAGTGCCATACTGGTCAAACAAAAGGTTCATCTACTGAGTACTCTGTTTTTAGCTGTAGCAGTACAAGGTGGTTATAAATGAGCAAGAACAGAGTTAAAATTTAGTACTTTTTATTCCTGTTACTTTCCAGACCTCTGACTTCTTTAGAACATGACTCCTGTTTTTCAGTGCATTTCCTAATCCTTAGTGATTTTTTTTTTTAAACAGTTCTCTATTTTGCATACATAAATGTCTAGCATCCAATTTGGCTTCTTTTGTCCAGAAGTTTCACAGACCTGCTATCTGTAGTAAACCACGTCTTTCTTTGCTTTGGACATGGCTCCTAGGATCCCTGTTTGGTTCCTGTTAGTTCTTGTGGTGGAAGAGACAAGGAGTACTTGGTCTTAATACATCTTCTTTGTACATCACTCGTGATTTATGTATTAAACCTCTCCCCAGCCATTTTTTTATTCCAGAATGTCAATCCTTTAAAAAGAGGTTTTGACACATGTGAGCAGAGCTCAGATCCTGTTTAGTTTCTCTCATGCACTCTTTGCTGCGTGGTCTCTGTGTTCCTCTGCCTCTCTGCAACAGCATCCTGTGAGACAAGGGGAGATGGTTTGAATCACATACATGAAATATGAAGCCTTGACTTTTGCTTCACCACTGAGAGTTAAAACTATTGAATAGCTACTAAGCAGCCTATACTTGAACACTTTTCTTCCCAGGTAGATGGGTTATTCCATTTGTATTTTAGGCAGGGTAGGATTTTTTTCTAACTGGACCTCTGCATGCATTTCCGTAATCAAATAGATGCAGACACTGATTTGGAAGGCAGAGTCTTCGGATCTTGATGTGACTGCTAAGCTAAGCAGAAGTGACCTGACACTGAGATTCCTGAGCTCTCATTCCAAACAGGTTTTTGTGGCTTGGTGCTGAGGGAAGCAGTGAGATGAGTGACAGAGGTTTGGGGGTACTGGAGGCAGTCAAGATTCCAGCCTATTGTGGTATGAAATGGCCCATTTAAATCCATCTCTTTGGTAGGAGGAACAGCTTATTAATTTTGCCTGAATGATGATGAAAATCAGGAGAATGGGAGTCAAGGTTCTCAATTTCTTCTGTGACTTTTTGCCATTGATTTGAGTAACTTGAGACAGATCTTCCTCTCTGGGGGCTTCCCTCCTCTCTGTTCCTTATTTTCTGAGTCTAGCTGATGCATATTTACAAACACACAGAGCTTTTACAGCAGTCAAATGATAGGCAAACAGATACTAGATTGCTAAGCAAAAGGACAAAATTCAATAGTTAGGTGTAGAGCACCTACATGTGCAGCGTCCTCTCCATAGCTGCTATACAGGTTTATTTTTCTCTTTAATGGAAAGAAAGAATATATCATGTCAGGGACTAGAAAAGCTTCCCTTCATTTCAAAGAAATCAAAATTGCTGGTTATTCCCTCCTCAGACACCAGGACTACAGGGGCTAGTCAAGAGGCAGAGAGATGAAGGTGGTTCAATTCAACACAGTTGGTATCCTGATAGTTTGTGAATTTACATTTATTAGAAGAAATAGGAGAAGGAAAGAGGGAACTGGGACTCATCAGAGCTATGTTCAATCAAAGTAAGAAAAAACTAACAGGAATCAATCTCCTTATGTAAAACATCTGCAACCTTTTTTGAATTTGATAGCTGACTTTCTGAATAAAACTATTACAGAGATGCTTCAGGGGAACTGGAGGTCTGGAAAGAAGTCAGTATTGAGGCTTTAAGAATGGAGAGAAAGTTGCCCAGAATGTGGGATAGTCTTCATTACATCCCATTTCTGGTCCTCATTCACACTGATGACAAAGGTTTTCAGGGGATCTACATCCTGCCAGTCTAAAAACATCCTACCTGAAGGCATCTTGTCTTTGTTGTTATTGCTGAAGGATCATCTGGTAAAAAAAAAAGGTTTTTAGTTCTCTGCTGTTTTTCATACGGGAAAGGTTAGGTTCTCCTTAGTTCTCAGTGTTTGCTTAAAGAGTTGTGGCAAAATAGTCAGCCCTTTAATTTAGCTATGAAGTGGCAAATCTGTGTTTGCTTAAGGAAGAAAGAAGCTCTGGCACTACAGTTTGAATTCATAATAATGCTTCACCTTGTATTTTTTGTGTCTCAGCAGCTTGAGAGGATCTCCTATGCTGAAGTCTAGTGCTTTTCTAGCCAGAAAAGGTGATCTCCTCCCCAGATCTTTAGATAGAATTTGAAGTGAAGAACTTAAAAACACTTTGAATAGCATTAGTCTGTGGGAATCTCTGCTTCTTGACAGGCATCAGCATTGAGGTGGGTGGAAACACCTCTATTTTTTTTTATAATTCAAGCTGAGTGGAGAATGATGATGCCCCTGCTCCTGTCTTCCCAATCTAGAAGTGAGCAGCACAGTGAGTGAAACGTAGTGGAGCTGCTCCATTCTGCCAACTGGCAGCAGACCCAGAAGACTTATGCAATTAGTGAAGTTTCTTCTGAGTCATCTCCTCTGCTCTCACATACCCAGAACCCGGTGTCTCTGTTTTTCAAGTTACTGCATCCACAAGGACATCTGGGATCACTCACTGAACTGGACAGACTGAGGAGAAGGCAAAGTTTGAAGCTAGTAAGCTTCAAAAGTTTGAAGCTAGTAATTCTTACTGAATTTAGGCATTCTTCCCATCTCTACTTGTGTACCCAATCTCTGTGATTGCAAACACAGGTGAGGTACCCTGTGCAGCTACATGCCTGTTGCAGCAACTGAACTGGTAAATCCTTGGACACTTGAAACACTAGAAAATGCACACAGCAGAGAAACTCCATCCCTCAGCCATGCATGATGTGTTGATGATGGTGAATTTGTATTTTCTAGATATGACAATTATAGCACATTGATAGACTAGAAAATAAAAAACCTTCCTAAAGATACTGTTGTGTAAAATTCTGCTTATTTTTCATCCAATTTTACCATTAGAATATAGATTTTTTTCCTGTAATTTGCACTAAGGTATACCTTTTTTGGATCAAAGAGCAGTCATCAAAAGTTTTCTTTAATTAGCTTTCTAGACCAAATACCTGATGGTGATGGAAGAGACAGGACTCACTTGTTTCCATGCAAGAAGTTGATTTATTGATTACAGAGCTTAACATTTATACTTTTTCAGCTGCAGCTAAAAATAGATCACTTGCTTAAGCAATATTCACTATAGTAACCATATCTATGTTTGTTGACAATATTGCTTCACTATAAGCTAGCACAGACCTGTACAGACATGAACAGGTCTTATATAAACTAAGCACACCAAGCATACCACTTTCTGATGCTTCCCTCTTCAGGGTACTTACTGCCTGCCAAGGCCTGCAGCCTAGCAGAGTTACAGTGTCCACTTCTGTCATCAGTTTAGCAGTGCACTCACTTCTGTTCTCTAGCTGTATTCCCACAAATACCTATGTTCTTTGTGTCATTTCCTCAAGTGTATTGCCTAAGGCTAAACTACCTCTCCTGGAAAGGATTAGTAAGAGATGGGTCATAAGTAAGAAAGAATGCAAAAAAACCCCTTGAAGTGTTGAATAAGGCAAGGGGAGTAAAATGAAAGGGCACTTCAAAGACACACAAAGATATATTTGGCAGTTCCATTAACCAGGTGTCGCTCTATTGGGAACGGCGAGAAGAACGACACAGACTCTCTTGTGGAGTTGAACTGGAGAATTTCTCTTGGTTTATTACTTTAGATCTTTTTTATAGACCGATACATGAAAGTACAGAAAAGAAAAACTCTTATTGGTTAGTAAACTAACACATCACCATCATTGGTCAGTGGGGTACACCACCCCTCGACCTTCTTTTGCAAGAGAACAAGGAACAGACAAACAGCACCTGTAAGGCTGTTTTCTGTCTCTGAGGATTGTTTTAATTCCTTCTTATGATTTCCCAGGCCACTTTCTCTGGCAAGACTGAGAAAGTTATGTGGCCTGCTATTCCACAGGCACTGTGCTCCCTGCTTCAGTTAGCACCCATAACCAGGCACTTCACAAATAACACCAAAGAAGGAATGGATCAGAAGACAATACTGTCCAGACCAATAAGGACCAGTTTTTACAAGTATGCATTATGCAGGGAGCTGCAAAATGGCTTGCATATTCAAATTGGATTAAATGGTTCGAATTCCCATGACTATGAAACCTCCCTTGAAAAACTGAAGCAGCCACTTAGAATCCTCTCAAGGGCTGTCATTGCCCTGAATCTTTAAAGTTGCTTTCAGTCTATGTCTCCAGTCAGTTCTTCAGCAGTACAGGGCAAAATAAAAAAATGTGGCTGCTCTAAACCATATATATTGAAGGCTTCAGGTTGTTGAGAGGTGTCTGTGTTTGAAGGCTTGAGATATCTTCTAACAAAGGTTTTATCTCTTGTGTTATGAATAAGGTGTACTGATTGGCTCATGGAAATGACGAGGAGTTACTAAGTGTGGTGGGAAGAAATTCTGTTAAGGTTTACACTTTTGTCATGTAATTTTGTGGTTCCAATTAGGTTTTAAACCCTTTTCTGATCTCCCCTCAATCTTCCCCTTCCCCTTTTGTAGTTACTGTCTGGCAGCTCTGGCGGGCAGGGCAGTTGAAATATGTGGCGGAGGGTGTGTACCTGCCCCTTGTAGAGGCGGCTGGGAGAGGGGGACACGTTGCTGGGAGGCATGGCAGGGAAACACCTCACCACCAACCGAGATACTATAGGGGCTCCACCAATGAAAGGCATGGAAGACTGACTGACAGACCTTGGGGGTGCCAAATCTACATACAGGGGCAAAGCCATGGACTGTGGGAGAGGCCAGAAGGACATATAAGGACTGCTCATGAATATTAATGAGGCCAATGCAACCATGAGGGTATAAAAGTTGGAGACACCATTTTGTGCTCTGATGAGCAGAAAGTCTCACTGTGTTCCCAGTGCTGCCTGCCCCACCCCCCCTTGCTTTGTTACTTTAATGGGTTCTAATTAAACATTATTTACTCATTCCTGCTCAGGGTCTGAGTAGTTTATAACACTTGGAAAGAGGAGAATCTGCTCATGGTCCATAATTTGAGTTTAGGTAGCATTATCCACACGTTTTGTGGGGTAAGAAGAACAAGAAAAGCCTTGGCAGCTGTTCTGCATGGCTATATGAAAAACTACCTTACAAGCAACTGATTATATTAGGAGAGGGCTGCACACAAACAAAACAAAGAATTAATTTACCTTTTGTTTTTTAATGTTTATATCTAGTATTATCTTGACTCTCCAGAACCAATTCAGCCGCTAATGGATTTTTTGCTTTTCATTTCCTTTCAGAGTTTTTTTGACTGGTTGAGGTTTAGTATCTCCATATTTCTACATAAAATGTGCCACAAAAATATTTATATATTTACATATATACCAACTACATATGCAGTTCAAGTCCTTCTTTCATAACTTCTACTGTAAGTAACCTTTAGGCAGAGCAGTGCCTGCAAGCTATAGCTACCAAACCAGAAGAAATGTTATTTGGCTGCACCTCTCATCTCTTATCAAAGCAGTAGCAATTTAAAGGCCATCTCATTGCTGTTTTCAAGGTTCAGCAGACACATAAAAAGAATAAAGATAACTTTTTTTAAAACAATCTAATTCTCCACCTGATTGCTCTTCGTGCTTGATTTGTGCACACAGCATAATCATGTTATTAAGGGCAATCAGTACTGCCACAGTTACTCAGGCAAAGAAAGGCTGCTGCACTATTGAGCAGTTCTTCACATAGAAATCATGTGAAATAATATACCCCATAGAATATTCCTGTCCTATTACAAATGCTGATGAAAATCTCAGGTCAAGACTGACAGGATCTGCCAGAACACGCAGTTATTAATTATATGGTGAGGTATATAGAGCCATAGGTAACATCTTTATTAGAAACCAGTGCTTTGTGTCAGGATCTAATTTTAATTTGCTAGTAATTGGTTTAAAAAAAAAAAAAAAAGAAAAAGCAAATTTCTTGGGAATGAAGTACCATGTGAAAAATATGTAAGTAATGAAATTAACGTATCGTATGGTGCTTTCTATCTGCACTGATAACACTAGGACACACAGCAGAGGCAATGTAGGTAAACAACACTAACAGAATAGGTAAAAAATGCCCATTTTTTAAATTTGAAGTTTTACAAGTTTTTTATTCTTCATATTGACCCAGTATTATTATAACATTTAATTTCAGAAAGAAACCTGTGGGGATAGAACTGGTTGGGGCTGACAGTGAACCAGCCTTGAGCATTGACCTAAGGCCATGGAAAAAATCAGTACATTTAGGGTGAGAAGAAAATGATGATGGGAAAGTTATGTTAATGTTACCATCCCTTATAAAGTTACATTTTTAGTTCCCTGTCCTAATTGCTTACCCCCAGTTTACATACATGGTCATGTTTTGAGTTCCTACTTTTGATTAGAACCCGTACCCTATATAAGTTCTCACTTATCCCATTTTCAGGTCTTCGGAGGTTGTCCCCATACTGTGCATGGCTTATGTTCCTTTGTTATTTTATGCATTAATAAAGTTCTTTATTTTTGGGCAACCCAGTTGTATCCATCCCTATTTTCATTTTGCTGCTCCCGGCTGGTCCAGTTCTGAGGTTGTGAATGCCAAATTGGGACAGAAATCTAGGAAACTGTATAGAGATAAATGTTTTCTTCTGAAGATTTCCATTTGCTCTCTATTTTGCTCAAACTTTTTTTTATTTTAATTTCTTGTCACTTGGAAAAAATCCAGTGGAACTGAAAAATCATTCTAAATTTTTAAAATATTTTGGTAAAATGCAGTTATTACCTATATTTTATATAAACCAGGGGACAAATAAATAGCAAACAGAAATGTGTAATTTGCCCAAATACAAGCTTTTCATGTGTTTTTTAGCTTGCAATAAGGGTTTAGCTGTATGATGCAAGTTGTCACAGTCTAGCAAACCTTACATCTAGATAATAATGCCCAGTCTGTTTTTTATTTGTTGGTATTATGAAAGCAATGAAGACCAAGGGTGGTATTCAGGCCTCCTTATTGCTGGTATTTGATATAGAAAAGACATTTAGGACTGTTTATTTTTGTAATTCTAATCTTTGTTTAAAGGGAAACCTTTTTCCAAAATTCTAATTGTGAGAAGAGATAAAAATTCATGCAAAGTGTGAGAAAGAGCTTATTGTTATGGGCAGGCTCACTCAGAAAAGTAATTCAGTCCTGTGTTGACTTCAAACTGAGGGGTATTAGGCAGGTAACCATCAAAGACTGTTTCCCCCATCACTGTAAGTGTTTGCTTTAAGCAAACCTCTCTGATGATGAGTTGTGCAGTATTTTCATCTGTGCAGGGCTGCTGTGGCCAAATGCATCCATGTAAGCACTCTTGTTCCCTGATCTTCATAAATTAAAATAGCAATCCCTAAAACCTCTACCTTGTTATCCATACTTGTCTTTGCAATAATCTTGACTCACCTATACAACATATTCATCAGATCCCAAAGATCTGTCTGTAGAAGCAGCTGCCTATCTGAGCACCTGGAGACCTTTCATTCCCCTCTGATATCCCAGCTGTGGTGGGACCGATGTGGGGCAAAAAAGATGCCTTACTGAAATACTGGATCAAAATGCAGCTGTTTGGCAGCTGCCATGGTAAACCCTGCTGTAAGCACTCTGTGGTGTTAACAGTACACAGTAGAGGATGTTATTCTTACAGAGGTTATCTCTCATAACCAAGGACCAAATGTGAATCTTAAAATAACAAATTTATGAACAATACAGTGGCAGAGAAGTGCAATACTTCTCTTTATTACAAATTGCAAGATTGGACAAAAATGCATGTTTGTAGTGAGGGACCCACAAGCAGTCTGTCTGAAAGAAAGTTTGGTGGGAATTACTGTGCTGATGTCATGTTCTTTTGCTGAAAATAAATGTTGTAGCAGTGTGGAGAATAGATATTGTTGCTGCTATCAGTCCAAAGCATCTCTTGAGATAGCCCCGCTGGGGTTGGCACAGTCAGTCACTGTATCCAAAACTCACAGGCACACCACAGATAAGTCAGTGAAGAAAGACAGAAAGGATCTTCTGTATGGTAATCCAGAGAGGTTTATTGCAACTCCACCAAAGGGATCCGGTGACAAAAGACCAAGATTCCCTGCTGTGTCTCAGGTTAAGTACAGGGTCAAGGGCCAACAGTCTTGGGGCACAGGGGCAAGGCAAAGGGCACTGACCTATAGGGAATGAGGTAAATTTACCTAGTGTTGCATAGCACCATGGGAGAAGCATTTTGTCTCATCACAAGCAGTCAGGCTTTCTTGAAGCTTGTGGCAGACTTCCAGGGCATATGCCCAGAAATTCCCCTAGTAGGCTCAAGGGCTTCCTGTTCATGTTCAGACTGTTCATCTGAACAATCTGGAAACTCTCTGAAATGGCAGGGTATAACTGACAGACCACTACATGGTATGTATGCCAGAAATCCAGACTGATGTCTGGATCTTTTTATATGGGCTCCCTGTGTAAGCATCAAAATCAAGGGAAGAGCAAATAATGCACTGGTACTGGCACCTGCAGTACGAGGATGGATTAAAAAAAAAAAAAGTAAATACATAAAATCCCCTCAAATCCAGACAAAAAACAATCCCAAAAAACCCTCAAAATAAAAAATAAAAAAAAAAAAGAAAAAAGTACTATTCCTAACAAGTTACAGTTTCCCTGCATGAAACAAAAATCAATATGCCTTTTAAACAGGCACAAGCTTAATGGTACTATCAAAGGAAGTAGGAAAAAGAATCCCCAGTTTCTTATATTTTGTGGTTACTAAATAAGACACTTCATCAGGAAACTGTCTCCACAAGCAGAAAGGCTGCAGTGTCATTTCAATCTGTGCCATGTGTGCTGCTCAGCTGTGTCTGATAACTTAGGGCAATAAAGTTGTCAGATCTCACAATCTTAGTTCAGATGCTGTGTCCACAATAATTTCTCCTCTGAACTCGGCTGGTGGGACTGCCACTGGGAGCCCAGCTTGGATGTTTCTGCCAAGCTGCTTCTTCTATATTTAGAGGCCAGAGTGTCAAGAGCTTGCTGCCATGAAGGGGTTTAAATTTCTTCTCAGGAAATAAGCTAGGACTCCATGTCATTTCTCTCTGGGCTCTTCAGATTATGGGTTTCTCCCAGACCTGAGGCCTGGATCATCCAGGTTGAGCCTATTTTTCTCAAATGCCTGCAATTTTGGTTCTGCCAAGTCTTGGGAAAGCAGTACCTTATTGTCCAAGGGATCTGCCTTGTGCAAGTTCACAGAATCATCAGGTTTTTTTCATGGTGGCCATTTGTCTTTGCTCTTCCTAAAGAATGATATGAGCAGTTGTGTGTTGTATATCTGGAAACAGGATTACACTAACACAAAGCACCAACCTCAACAAGGTCTCTACAGTACTGTGTGTAGTGTAAACATGGTAAGAAACTTCTTGTTCCTTCAGTGGTTATAACCTATGTAGAAAGGATTATGAAAAGGAGGGACAAGTACTGAAAATTATTTGGCTTTACACATAAGTTCTCTGGCAATAGAATTTTTCAAGGTCAGAGTCCAGTGGAGTAGTTTCAAGAGTGCAATTCATAGAATCATAGAATATGCTGAGCTGGAAGGGACCCATTAAGATCAAGTCCAACTCCTGGCCCTACACAGGACAGCCCCAAGAGTCACACCATGTGCCTGAGAGCATTGTCCAAATGCTTCTGGAACTCTGTCAGGCTGGTGCTGTGACCATTCCCTGGGAAGCCTGTTTCAGCCACCCAATGTGTGAAAAAGATTTTTCTGATACGCCACTTAAAACTACCCTCACTCAACTTCATGCCATTTCCTTGAGTCCTGTGTCTGGTCACAAGAGTGAAGATATCAGTACCTGCTCCTCAGTTTCTCTTCATGACTATGTTGAAGGCCCCAGAGAAGTCTTCCCTCCATCTCCTCTTCTCCAACCTGAATAAACCAGTTGTTCCCACTGAATTTGTGCATCATTCTTTAAAGACCCACTGCTCCCTTTGGTGTGTTGGAACAAATAGGAAATTTTCCTATAGCAGCCTCAGCTCAATTTTCAAATGTTTTTGGGGGAAGGCATTGTTTGGGCCCAAGGTTGTCTCTTCCTTTTTTTTTTTCCTCTCATCAAGCATAGTAGCATCATCCTTCTGCTTTCTTATTCCTGTTCCTCATTGCCAAAACCTGTAATTAATACCTTAGTTTATCAAAGAGGTAATGCTCAGAAAATTTCTCGAATCAGAAATGGGTTCCAAACTCTCTCTGCACTGTATTTTCCTTGCTATGGCACAGTTTAGAACCCATTTTTGATATTTCTGTCGAAAATAAAGGACTTGAAGGGTGGAGGTGGGTGGGTCACTGAAAGTGCAAAAAAAAGAACAGGTTGAAATATGAACATAATAGGAAAGATTACTTTTGGAGAAAACACAAGGTAGTGTTATAGGAGTCTGAAGTAATATGCCCAGTGGGAACAATATGAACTTATTTGTTCAAGTTCAAACTGTCTTATTTGGACATTAGCTGTCTTTAGTGGAAAGTACACCAACTGATTATCTGATATAAATCTGCATAATTTGCCGTTATAGATAATGATTTAATTTACTTCGGGCAAAAACTTTTAATCTAGTCACATTAACAAATTTTACAAAAAGCAGGAGGATGGCACTTGGCCCATATGTGAGCCTCTTCCACACCTCTAGGTTCCTGTGCCTCTGGGTAGCAACTCTTAGCAAGCAGAATGTCCTGGGGTATTGCAAGCTCCAAGCAGTGGCTGCGATTTTCAGAGAGTTGGATGATAATCCATGGTGCCTGATGCAAAGAAGGATGGGCACACTTTGATGCAATGCAAAACAGAACTGGTTTAATGGGCAAAACAACAAACAGCAATCCAAACTCAGTATGGGGGTGCACCAAAAAGGGCAGGCTCCAGGGTGGATACAGCATCCATATAAGGTAGGGCTAGGGCAGAGTTTGAGGGACAAGATCCAATGGTGAACATGATAACAAATATCCATACCAATGCAGTAAAAATGAACTAATCATGAAATAAAGAACAGAGAACTTTCTAGACTAATTAACATAGAAGACTCCCAATAGGCCTTGCAGGTGAGATTTCTCTCACTCTAACCAGAGATTTCTCCCACAGCCTTACGGGTTGGTCCTCCAAAGTTGGAGACTGATTCTGTGGGCTGGATCAACTTCAACACTGGGGGTGTGGGGAAGTATTTAACATCCAGCCAAACCATTTGCTGCTGCTGCTACTTTGGAGTTTTCAGGTAGAATACTGCTATGGCAGGCAATGTTTTAATTTCTGGGGTGTGTGTGAACACAGACAGGATTTTAGCACAAGAATTAGGATGTATTCATCTACAGTCCTGCCTGGACTGGGCAACACATAGAGACTCTCCTATGTGTGCTAAGTAATAGTATTGAAGAGGAGGATGAAGAGGTGTATGAGTATGGAAGAAGTCTCCGTGGAAGCACACTGTTCCCTCTTCATAGCACACACCCTAAGTTATAGATATCTTCTGTAGGTTGTTTGTCATGAGAGTTCACAGTAGCAGTGAAAGCAATGGGAAAGTGTGTTTTCTGGGTACAGTATGAGACTAATAGCTCTTGTCCAGCTCTGATTTCTGAAGTGATTCTAGTAGTAAACTACTGTGAAATGTCTCCATTTTAAGATTATTCATGTTTGGATCACTTTTATGGAAGCTGTGGCTTTGATATATTTTTGCTGTTTTCATTTCAGTGATAATTTTGTGTATCCTGTTCTAATAATCTTCTATATCTGTCATATTTTAGATTTTAGTTTCAAATTGAATCTCTACACATACTCATGTATGATTACTCAGTGTTATGAAAGTATGAGTGAGAAAAAATGCTGTCTCTTGATTAACAGCAGTCATTATATCAGTTAGCAAAAATAGGTAGTATCTTATAGAGGACAAAGAAGACCAAAAATCAGTTAGGTGTTCACAAGAGCAGAGACAAAAAAAAATAAGTGTTTGCTTACCCACAGAATTTTTTCCCCTCTTTTAGGAGGAAGAAACCAAGACTTTTCCAGTAGATTTTTTTTGAGGACGGAGAAGGAAAAATGGAAAACAAAAATTAAAAATGTCAGGAAAAAAAGCCCATGGAAATAAACATTTATAGATACGCATAGGCATATGCACACATATATATACATATACACACAAACATCTGTATGTAGTCAATACCAGTCAAAGAGACTCCTTGGTGATTAAAGGTTTGCCTGAGCATAAGGAATTCCAAACTCAGGATTGTTTCTCTGCTTAGTGCTAGTCTGTGGATGTCTTCAAGAAGTTGACATGACTCTCATTTTTCAAGAAATTCAGTATTGGATCTAGAGTTATATGAAGAAAAAGACAGAACCAAACCTTTTTTTCCTAAAGTTTACATTTTGACTAACTACTTCTGTGAGGAACAAACACTACTGGAAAAAATATTAAAACTTACTGTAGTTCCAACATCTCTATTCAATACATGTTTGATATTCTTTCACAATATAAGGCAATTGAGATTTTTATTTGAAATACCTTTCACACACATTTTTGTTTTTCACTAATTTCTCATGATCCCCAGTGTTTTTTATAGGTGACACATTAGAATTGAGGACATCTGTAGATTCTGGTACAGCTTTGATGCTGACACTACAGTGTGTTGAAGAACAGCGAGGTCTGTTCATATTTTCTATTGCTGAGAGAATGCTACACTTTATAATCCACATTAATTAGGTAACCATTCCAAAATATAGAAGCTAAGCAAAATGTTTAGATCCTCATTTTAAATCAGTAACTAAAGTTGTGGTATTAGGGCATCAACAAACCCATGTTTAAGTCACAGTACCATATAGGATAGAAGCCACATTCCAGCTCCAGTGTGAAGCAAATTGCATTAATTATGGTGAAGATATTGACAGTCAGCACAATGGAAGTATTATGTAGCCTAAGTTTTCAGGTTACTTGGCAGCTTAATTAGATTTGCCTTCAACAACAGCGAGGTAGAACAGAAAACTGCAGGAAGAAGGAAAGACTTAAAAGCTTACTGCCCAGGCTGGACCACCAGTATAACACACAAGATAAGAAATTGGAAGACTGTGCCATGATAAATATATTCTGTAAAGCATGTGTTTTCTTCCCTCTAGAACTACGGTCCGTTTCTCATTTCAGTGCTTTTATTTTTGTTTTTTTGGCCTTATTGCTTTGTGTGGATTGTTGGCACATCAGGGATATAAGTAGGGCTCAGGAGATATTGGCTGAATTCCTGGTCGTCTTGAACTTTCAGTGTGAACTTTAGAGTGTGATTTTTATATTTCAAATTTCTGAATGTACTTAAAATTAAATTTCTCTACTTCATCATGACATTGACACTAAAGTACCTCTAATAGCTTTGGTATGCTCAAATATTTGGGTGGTAATACCCATAACAGTGGCTATCACAGAGAACTACAAAAATATCAGCTACCTCAGTTCACTCTTCTATTATATTTGATTCAGCTGTCTGAGTTTTGGAATTTTATTATGTCATGATGCAGTAAAGCAAAAATGGATTACTTGCCCTCTTTTCCTCATGGATGTTCCTGCGTATTAAGTTCATCTACCATCCATAAGTCTTATCAGTTTTAGAAACTTCTAAAACAGAAATATCGGTTCAATCAGTGCAAAATAAAGCAAACCTCCCTATTCTTTTTACTGTATCATCTTGGAGATGGAAGGACAGTTTACTTTTTTATATTCTTTTGTGGCAACACTTTGATTTGGGATCAAGACTAATCCTTAGCTATAAACTGACTTGTACTGTCAAATATCTCTGATCTAGGATTAAATCCAACAAAGTAACATAATAAGGGGGATTGGGGGGGAGAGCCCCAAACCCTTATATAATTTAAACTCACTATTTGACTAATTCTTCCATTCTCCTAGGCTCCCTGGAGGTATATTAGGAGGTAATTGAAAACACTTTAATATGCTGAAAAGACATTTGAGACTAATGTAGGCGGCCCCTGGTAACACTCTACTTCTTTAGTTGTTTAGTAATAAAGAAGATCATCTCAGTAAAAGGCAAAATCTCCCAGAATATTAAAATGAAACAAAAACACCTGGAGCTAATAATGTGCATTTACTGTCAATAAGCACTAAAGCCACTTCACGGTGTCTTTGTTGTAATGAGAATTTGCGGAGCATTAAGAGCATTTGTAAGGTGGGGGAGTGAAGTATCCGATGCTTAATGCAGGGCACTGACACAGGATGCCCCAGGGATCCAGTCTCCAGGTGTGCACAACCCTGTATGACGCCTTGAGTTTGTCTGATTTACCTTGTGGAAAGTGCTGTCACTACATCTTTAACTGAGATTTAATTGTTGCTTTTAAATGACTCAGAAAACCTTGGATAAAGTTGCCATAGAAGTTAAAAGTGTTGTTAATTCTTCAAAATTCTACAGTAGGAAAGGTGTTTAAATATCACTTCTGATAGATAGTGCATTAGTACAGGATTGCACTGTGCCTGTAAAGCACTTTGTATTAAGGACAGTATAAATTTTCATTTCCCCAAGGAGAATCTAGGGAGGAATTATTTTAGTTTTTAGTTCTATTTAATAATGTAATTGACACTTGGCAGGCTGTGTTTGGAGATGGGTGGTCTTTAGAGAACCATTGGACACTGTAGTGTGTGAATTTGTTTGCAGTCAATTTATGATTCAAAGAGACAGCTTCATCCTACCTATAAATTTATTCCCATGGTTGTGCTGTCTCTGCCAATTCATTAATGAAATCTTTTCTAAGACAGTTGAGCTCTTCCAATTTTGAAAGCAATACTTGAGTATTTTTTGGTTTTTTTTTTTGAAAATTCTCAGCCAAGGCACCAGACAGAACAAGGAATCCATGTTGTGTTAGAGAGGCATTGGCTTCTAGATCAAATGATCTTAAACCTTGCCTTAAAGACTAGCACTCAAAAAATTATGGGAAGACTGGCAGTGGCTTCCTCAAGAGGAGTGTGGCTTGGCTTCAGTCCTGGGACATTTGTGCGCTCAGGTTCCATGGGCTGTCTTTGCAAACCTGCAAGGGCTACAAGATTTTTCTGGCACAGGTCCGACTCCTCATCCAAAAGTGGCCAGTTAGTACAGCAGGCCAGCAAAGAGCAGGGAGTGATTTCTCTCCTTATACATCCTTATATCATCACCACTAACTAAATCTGGTGGTTTTAAAACTCTGCTACTTAGTGTTGAATAAGGTAAAGCAGCTGAGTTATATGCAGTGACAGGCTTAGAAATTTATTTATGTAGGGTATCTCTTGTGTCACTTGTTATTTACAGATGTCAATACATTATAAAATTACTATGTATTCAAGCAAGAATGAGCATTCACAAAGACTGAACATCTCCCTGAAATGAGCTGATGTTCCCAGCTCGTGGCTTGGATTTTGGGAAAAATCAAAATTCCTTATTATGTGGATTTATAGGGAGAAGTCAAGTTCCGTTGTTCAAATACTTTTACAGACAAGAGTGGCTCCCAATTCACTGTCCCTATACTTCCTTGTAGAAACCTAGAAAAATGGAGCCAACAACCCACTCTGGCCACCACTGTTTTCCTGCTCCATGTCCACTGATTCTCACTCATTGATTGATTCTCACTGATCATTGTTTCTTTACTTCTGCTTCACCCACATTGTTCCTTGTAGCAAGGGAAGGAAAATACAAACCTGACAGACTTGGTTCTGCCCTGGCCCTTGCAGTGCTGCTTCTTACTGCAAGAAGAAAACCAGTACCCACCTTTGTCAAGAATAAGAATAAATAAGGTAAGAATAAGGTAAGAATAAATTATGGGGTCTATGGGGTGGAGATAAACAAGATTTGCATGTAGTTTGCCAGTAACCAGAAAATAGGACCCAGTAGGTGATAACCATTGACTTTCCTCATTTCCTTTACATTCACAGTCATGAGACTGTTTTCCTGAAACCCTTTGGTCTGTTTAGAACCTCATTTATGCACCTTTCCATTGTAACAAAAAGTGTACAGCACAGCATAGATCCGCAGCATGTCACAGCTGCAGCCAGCTCTGTGTAACACCTCTGAGGCAATCACAGCAATATCTTTTGAAAAGTATTTAAATGCTATTTATTTTGAAATGTTATTTAATAGCTGTTAGGTAGGTAAGACCTAAGTCTTTGCAATTCATTTACTCTCTGTAAGCTCCCCACCTCCTTATAAAATTACCCTATGACAATTAAGGAGCTCTCATTTTGTAACTGTAGGCTCTCACAAAACATAATGGTTTTATTATTGTTTCAATTTCAGCAGCATTAACAACTTTTATGCCACAGGAGGACCTACCCTCCACATTGCAGTGCTGATGAAGTCTGATCATATTTCTCTACTGCGACTTCAACAACTGTAAAAAAGTGATAGTAATAATAATAATAATGATATTGACTTGTGTACCTTAGAGGGATTTTGAAGGGATTAGTAGTGTTTATAATATGCTGTGAAATTGATGCTCTAAGGGCTATTAGGAAGCTTCCTGACAGCTTGACAGTATATTTTCAGATGGTAGCAGAGCAGCTGTATTAAGCCACTGAGCAAGCAGTCATGTATAAAATATCTAAATAATATAATTCAACACAAAACCCCATCAAAAGTCCCTCTTCTCTTTGTGATACATTGAGATCCATTTTATATGTCTTATATATAATTTATTGGTCTGAACTTCCAGCTGGAATGCACTGGTGAAGTGCTGAGATATCAGCCTCCCTGCTGTATCAATGCTGAGCACTGTTGCTATGCACAGTAAGAAAATGCTCAGTCTGATCCAGCTCCTTCTTGTTTCTGTGTCACATCTACGGTAGCATTATGAGAAAATGAAGAAAGATAGTTTGCTTTGCATCAGTGAGGCTGAGATATGACCCAGATTCATAAATAGTCTTTGCAGAGATTTGATAATAATTTAACTGTCCACTTCCATGGCTAGCGAGGAATTACCTTGTCATTACAGGGAGAATGGCAGGGAGGTTAAAATTCATGACTAAGTTTGCTGTTACCAAGAAAAAGCTATTCTATGCCATTGCTTAGCAGCCTCAAAATTCCACTGTCCCTGTGGACAGTGATTGATTTCAAAATTTGAATGTACTTCCTATCAAAGAAATAAAAAAAGCTGAAGTTCTTCTTTAATTACCTGAAGTTTAGCTGAAAACTTAAAGATTTCACATAGTTGTTTGAGGCTGAGTTTAAAAAGTCATTTCACCTTCACTACTTCTAACTTTTTTATAATTCTAAAGTGCAGTCAGAATTGTAGGTGCAATATTACACTGAATTTAAAAATGCAATAAAAAATAAATATTAAAGAAACAGATGCTTTTTTACAATTTTGCTTCTAGTTATTCTTGGGTTGATGTATCAAGTAAAAAATATCAAAAATCTATGAACTAAATTGTTCAAATGTATGGTACTTAGGCATTGTTATCACCTTTTTTTAACCATCTTTGGCTAGACAGCAGTTATTTCAGATCTACTGTAGGAAGTTCATAACCTTAGCTACTCTAATTTCCACTTGGGCTAGACAGCCCAGGAAGAGAGAAATGTAGTTGGCTAATGCCAGTCCCTCAGTGTCTTGTTTCTTCCTCACATTAAGTTGGCATCTGATGCTAGGGAATGTGCAAATACATATCCAAAAATAAAACTTTTGCTGTGAAAGTCTGAATTTTTTTTCACCTCTTCATTTATTTCATTAGACCTACTTCAGAGAAGACTGTCAAACTCTTAAAATGATGTATTTCTATCGAGAACTGGGCTCCTCATAGCATTCCTTTTGCAAAAAGAAGCTGGCTAGAAGCCACTGTTTCACAGGCCTTGTGTAGATGCGAGCTGTTCTGTGGGGGCTACAGAACAGTGTAGCTGGACTCTGATAATGGATGTTTTGGCAAGATGTGTGAGGTCCTTTAATTATTCAATTATGGAATTTTGCTTTAATAATATACTGCTATTCCATAGCACCCATGCTGCAGGATGCTCACAAAGCTATCATGCAAAAATGCTAGCTGGTGCAGGGAGTAGCTGTAACCTGCTCAGTTTCCTGTCCTATGGAGAACATACTATAAGTCAATTCTATGTACTGCATTAGCTGACAACCAATTTCTGAATGTGTTTCTGGAACCTGAGTAGTATCTATGAGAAGTTGAGACCCAGCTGCCTTGGAAATGGCTTTTTTTATCCCCATCTCCATCAATATAGTCATGCAGGATGTTCTTATTGGCTTGTTCAGGAGCTGAAGTTTGAAGTAGCTTGGAAATTATTTTTTTTTTTGTCAATTCACCATGCTACTTCAGATTTTCACTTGAGAAGAATCTTGTCTCTTGTCTCCGGGACTGGTCTCTCAGGAACAGTTGTGTTTGTCCAGGCATCTTGCAAAACTTGCAAGGATTTTGTTGAGATTGATGACAAGGTCAGAAAATACTGTTTTTGGCTTTTGAAGTATTAATGTAAAAGGCAGATTTTGGTTGTCTGGAAGAATGCATCAGAATATGTGACCAAGTGGGCAAATGAAAATACAGCTGTGTAAAAGTTTGAACAAGTTTATCAGGGAAGCTGGAGTGCATTCAATGGTTTTTCGACTTCATAGAAGCTGCCAATGTGTTTTTGTTTTTTTTATTAACTGCTTGTAAATATATGATTTTAATATGATGGCAGTGGTCATTAAAATGTAATGACTACCTTTACCTGTGGGGTTAAAGGGAATTTTGTTTTGCTGTAGATTTGACAGAGTCCTCTGTTGACATCAGTGCATTTAATAATTTCCTGTAAACAGAGGGATTGTATGTATTATCATACAATACAAATACAAATACATTAAAAATGTATTTGTGCTGTTCAAAACACAAAAAACCATTTCAGCCATTATTGCAGTAATATTGTAAAGGTTTCAAGTCTAAGGATAAAAGCCACTCAGCAGTATTGTCAACCTATTTGTTGAGAATCAGATCATGCAACTTCTCTTATACTAAGAGAGCTAAATTAGGAGTAATTAAGAGCATAAATGATGAAAAACAAAAATTAGATTAATTAACGCTGTTTAGAAACATGAACTAAGGATGTTATTACTGTGTTAAATAGAAGTATTATGGGGATAAAATCTTAAAATACTGAAGTAGAGTATGTGGTTGTGTAATTCAGGAAACAATTGTGCCTTGGCAACAGGAATGGACCAAATGAGCGTTATTAATAGGATTTATACAGTAATGATTAAAATATAGAGGATCTCAATAAATGTCTCCTGTATGGAGCAAAAATTTAAAAAAAAAAAAAAAATAATTCCCCTTGCCCACCCCAGAAGTTTTACATTATTTTTTTATCTTTTGGTTCCAAGCTCATAACTACTAAATGATAGCCTTTGATATAAGGCATGAGTTAAGAGTGATAAATAGTAGAAGTTTTCCTTTCATACACAGAAAACCTGGAATTATGTTGTGTAGCAGCTGAGGTTTCTTGCAAATGAAGAACAAACTTCTGCTTCCACAAGTACCCAATCTCCTGCATTTTCTCATACAGGTCTGTTGATGAATATGATAGCAGGGTATTCTGCACGAATATCTGCCTTTCTTGGGATGTTATGCCAGAGGCTATTGAATACTATGAGGGAAATGTCCCAGTGAATACACTGACAGAGCTACTTTTGGCTTCAGTGGCATTCAGTCATCAGTAGGGACCACTGGGTTCTGTTTCTCCTGTCTTATTATTACATTGTGGTATAAAAGCTTGGGCATTAATACTTAATGCTAGTAGTAGTACTACTGGAAAGTGTGTAAAAAGACTTTTTAGATCATATTGGAGACTCCTGATAGACAGGATCCAAGCTCAGAGCTCTGAATCCAGCATCTAGGCACAAAAAATGCTATTAAAATTGTAATATCCCTCATGTCCCCAAATTCTTTACATTGTATGTTGGTTCTAACTTTGCATTACAAAGGAGTATGTATATTGGGACTTCGTTTAGGTAGATGTTAATGCAATTCTTTTCAAAATGCCATGCACAGGTAGATGAAAATAAAGATGTCTTATTAATATTCCCTCCCTCTTGTTAATGTTCTGTTAATATTCATGTGCTATAAAATCCCAGTGACCCATTGACTCTTATTACTATATTGAAAAATTTTATGCAACAGGGCCAGAGCTTACATTTATATGATGTGAAGTTTAGGGTGTACAAGTCCACTAAAACTAGTCTTGTATATCCTTGCTATGCCAAGTCTTTGGAGATGTTTTGATTCACTGTTTATGTCCAGATCAGGCGTGGACTGCATCTGATACAGGTGAGAATCTGACCTTCTGCTTCAGTTTCTTCTGGAAGAATCTCACTTCTTTGCACCAAATAAGCTCTGTCAATATGATCTGTGCATGGTGAGTGGGTACACTGAGAAGAGTCACCAAATGCTCCAAACTCAATTATAAATAGTAATGTAGGTACAGCTTATGATTCCTTTTCTCACCTATATGGGGTCTAAACTGACAGTAAGAAATAGCAACTTCACACCAGTTTGAGCCTTTTAATTAATTCTTTATAGATGCCAAAAAGCCAGAGAGATACTTGTGCTAATAACCACTCATAACAGCTAAGGTGGTTCTGATCTCTGGTAATCTCTGGTATACTGGTAATACAGATGGAAATAGCTATGCTACTTTTCACTAGATCAGTGAGCCATCCAGCCCTCTGTTCAGCTGGGTTAAAAAAAAAAAAAAAAAAGAATAATTAAGAAATAAAAGTTAGTTGTTACTACAGCTTAGTTTAATTGAAGTTCTGAGCTAATTTCACAGTGCAACTTTGGGTCCTAATAACACCAGATCTAGAGTCTAATTACTGTCATACCAGGTGCCCTGCTTTACATCTAATTGCTTCCCTTGAGCCTGACATATGCCTGGAAAGTCAACTCTGTTTCCAGTAGAATATGATTTTATTACATATAAGAAGAGGACAGAAATAAAGATTGTTTGCAGCTTACCTAGCTCTTGTGCCTTGATTGTGCTCTGAAGCTTCCTACTGGAATTTTGAATGACAAAATATATACATCTTTTCAAACTCACACTTTCCAAACTTTCATAAAAGTTTTATGGGAAGAGAACCTAGGTAGATAGTTCAAAAATAGATAATGATGAACAGTGTTTAAATTAAGACAGTAGGAAGAAGGAGGATAGGTGTTGCTGAATTTAATGGTGGTTCAAAAGTACTTGTTCATATTTGTTACCCAAACTCAAATATTCTTGACTTAAGGCTTTCAACAATTCATAAACTAGGTTCAGCATCTTCAGGGCAGGTTTCTTCTGTTAAACAATCATGGAGTTGTCTCCTGCTTGAACATGAGGAAAGATTTAATGCACACATCCATATGGGGCCGAAAGGTTTTTCTGCAAGAGTTTGGATATGTAGGAAAGGGTGTTAAAGAGGAGAAGAAAGCTTTATCATTGATCAATTGTACTTGGAAGCACAAAGATATATAAGAGCTGAAGGCAACCACTTATTTTCCCCATTATCTAGAATGTTTGGCTTGTATAAAGAATATTAATTTAGCTTTTGAGAGTGTCAGGAATGATGCAGACTGGGCTGGACACAAAACACATCAAAAGACACAGTCACTTCAAAAGAAAAAGATGCAGTGTTTTAAAGGGCCTTGGATCAAGTCCAAGAGTCCACTGACCCAGTGGGCTTATAATGTAAGATTTTGCAATAAATAGATTCTTAGACCTCAAATAAGTATATGTGTGTATGTAAACTCTTACTACTTCACTGGAATCTGTTCATAGTTTTGCTGTGGGAAAATTAGGGAAATTCCTTTTTTCTTATCTTTCTTTGGTACTCCTATTAGCTAGGCTTCATAACCTACTCAGTGTTCTGCTCAAGGCAAATGCAGTTGTGAACAATTTTTGGCTTGGAATACAGTGAATTTAAGCGGCAAACTTGATATTAATTTTCAGAATCAAAAGATTTCTAATGGTGTGTTTTGAAGGAAGGTTAAAGAAAAGACTAAAATAAGTAAATTGTACTTTTCCACTGTTTTTGCTGCTAAATGTGACTTTGTAAACATTTTTTACATTATGGCTAACTAGTAAACAATTATTCCTCAAGATGCAGTCTGAAGGTATACCACTTGAAAATCAATGGCAATATACTGAGTTCCTGTTCAGCTGTCTGAACACAAACGTCTTTGTAATAAACTTCCCTTCTTCCCAACCATATCCTTTAAGATCAGACATATGGTTTAAAACTGTTTCTTTTTTAGCTTGGAGGAAGAAAACAGCACACATGCTAAAAATGTGGTGGGGAAAATAGCTGAATGATTACTCAAGGTAAAGTTCTCCTTGTCACTTTTCTGTGCTTATTATTCAGTGCATTATACAGATGAGAGAAAAAAATATCACAGCATTTCATAGGAACATATGTGTGCATAGACTATGCTCATATGGAGGTGGGAAAGACTGGATTCAGTGAAAGAAACCTAGTTTGAATCATGTTGTCTCAGAGGACCATTTCGTGAGAGCACTGCTTCCTGGAACTGGGAGGCAGGATATCTCACCACCCCGGCCTGGGGGTAGCCCCAGCCCCCACATCAAGGACCTCCCTGGGACAAGGTTGAGGCTGGGCTGGGACTGGAAGAGGCTGAGACCCACCTGGATACCTGACCCTCCCACCCCCCTCCCCTTTCAGGCAGAATAACATAAAATAAAATAAAATAAAATAAAATAAAATAAAATAAAATAAAATAAA
>NC_031770.1:26996044-27016962 GCF_001522545.3 Parus major
ATAAAATAAAATAAAATAAAATAAAATAAAATAAAATAAAATAAAATAAAATAAAATAAAATAAAATAAAATAAAATAAAATAAAATAAAACAAAACAAAACAAAACAAAACAAAACAAAACAAAATAAGTAATAAAGTCACCTCTGAGACTCCATTTCTCCAGTCTAAACACACCTGCTCTCTCAGCTACTCCTCAAAGGACTTATGCTTCAGACTCTTCACTGGCACAACTGTCCTTGTCTGGACTTGCTCCAGCACCTCAATGTCTTAATTCCCATGAGGCTCCCAGAACTAGACACAGCACTCAAGATGTTACCTTCTGAGTACAGGGGAATAATCTTTTCCCTGCTCCTGCTGGTCACACTATTTTGGATATAATCCAGGATGCCTTTGGCCTTCTTGGCCACCTGGACACACTGCTGGCTCATGTTCAGCTGGCTATTGACCAGGTCCTTTTCTGCTGGGATACATTCTCTGTTTATGCTAAATAATTTTCCAGGGAATAAGTCACTTATTTTTTAAAAATTTTGCTATAGCTTTGTAGAAGAGACAGATCAGCAACCTGTAAAACAAGCTAAAATAAAGGATAAATTAACATGAAGTCTAAGGAGAGGATCTTAAGGCAAAACAGGTGGGGAGAATGACCAAATATTTTATCTCAGTATTAGCAAAAGGAAAAAAAAATACAAAATGCTTGTGGATCTCTGTGCTGTCATGGTGAGCCTCTGGCTTTTAGGTCAGGTTGCATGACAAAATAGTGCATCTTCAGCATTCAAGTCAGTTGCTGCAAGAAAGCTTTTTTTGATCCTAGAGGTGAAATCACCTCTTCCTGTTAACTTCTTGCCTTGAAGTTAGTTTTGAAAAGCAGACCTTCCAGAGCGATGAAAAACTGGAAAAATACCCCAAGCCTTAGAAGCTAAATTAGTGTCACCACCGACAGACTGCCTGAAATATGACTGTCGTTCATGTCAGTGGCTAAATGTGTAGGGCTGGCTGCTCAGGCAGGGAGTACAGCGCAGGGTGCTGGATACCAGAAATATGTGTTCCCATTCCAGCTCTGGATTTTCTGGTAGCTGTTAAGCAGGACACTTGGCTGCCTCTGGTTTGCATTTTTCATGTTGCTTGACTTCTTAATGTTCATATCCTTGTTTAAACAAGTAATGTATCCCTTTATTGTCACTGCCTATTGTTATAGATGATTCACTGAATCATTTTTGTGATGGCTTTTCCTTTGATTCATCACATTTTGATTCCCTTATCTGATTACAAGCTAATTAAACAAATATTCTTGCTTGTATCTGTGCAATAACTCTGAATTCATAAATGTATGAGTAATGATCCTTCTTAGTAATACAGCAGCTGACTGCGCTGAAATGTTGAAGGAAATCATAATGCAAACAGACATGCAGGTTAATATACTTATTAGTTTTTAGCTAATTACATTCGCAAAAAACATTTTTTGCTTGAAATGGGGACAGGTCCCTGGTTAGGAATACAGGAACCTGAACACTTCCTTTTCAACGGGAAATTTCAGTTTAACACTGGTATAATAACTACCTAAAACCACCCTTTGGTAAGACAAAAATAAGAAATATTATTTTTAATGGGTTTTTTAAATGTGCTTTTTCCCCCCCAAGTTTGTAAAATGCAGCCTCTAGAACATATGTTGTCACTAGAAAAGGTTAGAGAGAAGCCTGGACCAGGTTTTGGATTCTGTATACAGATATTTCAATGCTTTCCTTTAGCATTACATGAGAAACCACTTCTCTACATCAAGAGCCATATTCTGAGGGCTCAATACAAAAGAAGGAAGATTAACATTAGAAATAGTCCCTCTTGTAAACTGAACAGTAAAAGGAAACAAACAAAAAGACAAACCTCAAAAATCCCCCAAAAAACCCCAAAACAAAACAAAAAAATCCCCAAAAACCAAAACAAAACCAAACAAACCAAAACCAACCAAACAACCAAAAAAAAAAAACAACCCCAAACAAACAAACAGAACCCACCAAAACCCCCCAAAAACAAACAAAAACAACAACAACAACAAAAAACCCAAAGAGGGAAATAGTGTTCTTTCCTTGGAGCAACTTCTTGAAGGCAGCAGTGGCAGTCAATCACTAACTTGTGGTCAGTATTTCCAGGCTATATTACTGTGAAAGATTTTCCAGGATCTTCCAGATGTCATCAGGCATTAGTGGTGAAACAAAAATTCTTTTAACCTTATGTATGTCTTTGTCTAACAGAAACCATGCCATTGTTATATTACCAGACTTGTCTTGCTGCATAATGCATCACAGACTAACTGGAAATAAAAGATTTGCTGTCAAATGCAATATTAAGGCAAGGTGGTCCTGTGAAGCCAGACACCATGATAATGGTGTAAAGTGTCTGCTCCTGTACCAGATGCACTCATTTCTAAATGTACCAGTAGCAGCTGAGGGCTTTGCATCATATGAAAAATCCCAATAGTTTTATAACTTTTCAGGCATATAATTCACCAGCATAAAACCTGTGCTTATTGTTCTTCTTGGATGATTATTCCAAGAAATCTCCCCTAAATTTATTGTCTTTGACATCTTCATTCCGACTTTTTTTGCTGAACATGCATTGCAAGAACATTCCATGTTCTGCATTTTTCATATATTCCTTGTATGTCATTCTCTTATTGTCATTAGTAATGCTGAATTGTGCTAGAACAGGGCTAGAAGAATTTGTGGTGAGAGGACATTGGAGTCTGTAGCATGTACTTGTGTGACTATGCAAAGACCTTTGTGATACAGGGAGTACTGATGCATTTAGGGTTATTGCAAAAGCTTGCTTTGGTCAGCTGATCCTTTTTCCTGGTAATATTTTTATATCATGCCATACCTCAGATCAAGTACCACACCTATAAAAATCCCTATATGTATCATTCAACATGAATTTAAGAAAACAGTTTTTAAATGAAGTTAGCATTTAGTTCTAATGTTAATGAAGATTTATCTGTGATGCACACAGATTAATGCTTTCTATTAACTGGAAATTTAGCACGTGTGTATGAACATATGTTCTTGAAATCAATGTACTTGTCCATATCTAAACTAGTCTGGGGCTGCTCTTCTGATATGTGCAAGTAATTTTTGAAGACTGCTTATTTTAACAGATGTCTTTTCAAAGGTGTGGAGATCTTAAGACAGACATGTTTAGTACAGCTTGCCTTTGAATATATGAGCAATTAAAGGAACATGTCATGTAAGGAGACAGTTCACTATTTTTAAAGAAATGTAGACAATGTCGAGTTTTACAGGAGAAGGCTGTCACCAGTGTATAGGTACTTCCTAAATTCTGAATGGTTAGAAAGAAACAATTCCTAAAATCTTTCCAACTGATGTTATGAAGAAACTGAAGTGAAACTGAAAATAAATGGCAACAAGGGTGTTCATGACACTCTCACTGATACAGATTTCTTTGAATGACGCACTTAACCTCCAAACCCCTTGGCCCTTAAGAGGCTCTTGTGGAATCCTGTCAGTCAAGGTGGCTTTGCAATGTATCAAGTTTACTATCACTGCTGGACACCAAAAACTTAAAATGAAAAGAGAATTTTTCTGCTGAAGATTACATGCAAATAGTTAATGAGATTACTTTGGAACTGCATGCTGAGTTAATACACTGTGCATGCTGTAAAATTCTGATAGCTGTAAATTGTCTAAAGCAGGGCAGAAAAATAAGGTTGTCCCTAACTCCCTATTACCAAATCCGTGTATTTGAAAAGCTTCTGTATGTTTTGTATGGCCTAGAAAGCATAGGAAGTGAAAATGGAGTTCTTGTCCCATTGTTGCTTTTTTTTTTTGCTTTGCACACAAGCTGAACAAAAAAACCAAAACCAAAACCAAAACCCAACCAAAAACCCAGTGTGTAAACTGCAGAAGTCTTTGTCTTCTGAACTGTGACATCTACAGGTAGGTAAAGGAAAGGCAGTAAGAATGTGGAGCTCTAGCTTTTAGCTCTGCCCCTGGTATTTTTTCAATGGTAAAAGTAATTTCACCACTGTCACCTCTGTTATATGACCCAGACGTGGCCAAGAAAATATGCTAGAATGTTTCTAAAGCCATGTGTTTCATCCTTTTCTTCAATTTCTCATCAGTGAAATTAAATATTACACACAGAACAAAGCATACTTCAGAGTCTGTTAAATGACAAATTCAGCAGCTCTGCTAATATGAATTGTGATATTATCTGAGTCTTCATAACATGCCTCAAATTTTACATTCCAATTAAATATAATTAGAATTGTCACTGAATAAGAGCAGCATGGTGTCTCTAAGCCAATGTAAACAATGTTGACAATACAAATAAATTTACAGGGGAAAAACTGGAGAGGAACTGTTCTTAGGATTGAAGTCTTGTTTTTTCACTGTCTGCACTTCATTATATAGCTAGCTTTAGTTGCACATCTTGTCCTTCAGAATACTCTGGGAATACTGGCAGGAATCCATGTCTCAGTCATTTCTGAAATAAAACTGGTGGCTTTTTGAGAGAAGCCACTCATTAAAGCTGCAGACTCACCACTGCCATCAAAACCACATGGGTAACAAATGGGTTTTTTCTTAAAATATCTAGGCTTTTGTACTCCTAGTCAGCCATTAAATAAATCACCAGTCTCTGAAGATGTTGGACTTGATTCATGCCTCTGTATAAATGCTTTTTCACCATTCTGGTTGGTGTGGTGGGAGCTAAAATTGAGGAAGAGTTGCAGTTGAATCTTTTAATATCCCTTTATGTGCTCAGGACTGAGTCCTGGCATTAATGAGACACAACTTTTTAACCTTTGTCTGCATTAGGAATCCAACTGATGCCCATGGAATCAATGAACAGAAGATCATCATCTTCAGCAGTAGCTGTATTGGTGCTTTTGTGTCCATTTAGCATAGAAGGGGAAACAAGAACTTATTTTTAGCTTTTTGAGGTACAAGCATATTAGATATTTTGTACTGACATCTGGTTTTCTTTGGAGTAAAGTTTGGATTTTGCAATTTTAAGATTATCAACATTTTTATGTCATCAGTGTACCTTAACTTTTTTCTTAACTTCCTAGTCCTGGTAGCCAACACCAGTTCTACTGTGCAAGCTGGGACAAGGGGACACTGGATCATTTTGAAGGTTGGGTCAGTCAAAGATGAAATATAAACCCAAACTTCACAGTTTTGCAAATCACAATTTGATTTTTCTTGCAAAAGTAGCAATGTGCCTGCCTAGTCCAGCCCTGGGAGTGTCAGTGGATCTTTGACAGCAGGACATCAAGAACTCATGATGCAGCCCGCCTGCAGAAACATCAGCTAATGTCGGCAACAAAGAAGTAGGAACGA
Organism: Parus major; assembly: GCF_001522545.3. Lineage (NCBI taxonomy): Eukaryota > Metazoa > Chordata > Aves > Passeriformes > Paridae > Parus > Parus major. Next base: position 27,001,397 of record NC_031770.1, read on the forward strand.
TGAAGTAAACCTGGAAAGCAAAACTTTAATAATGTACAAATAAAGGGAAAAGCTGCAGACACTAGAGGGTAACTTCAAAGCCCTTAAAATGGGGAAGACATGACAATATATACGGTGCTGGCTGAGGGAGGGGAACTAATGAACAACAGCTACAAACATTATATGGAAAACGTAACTAACCAGTTGCTAACAAGAACTCAAGACATCACCTTATTTGGCACAAACATATTAGCATAACCTTTCCTATGATTCCTTGCACCTCTCCATAATGTAGCTAGATGTTGCCCTCTGTAGCATCCTGTTTCCCACGGTCTCAGATTGATGCCACCCGTGTACTCAGTCGAGGCCAGGTCACCATCCATCCCAGCCGGTCTGACTCCCACATAGTAACCTGGCTATCTTAGTCCTTTTCAAACACAGACTGTAACAAAAATCTTCTGTGTATGCCTGGCAGCCTTTGTCACTTCCTGAGCACAAAAACAACTGTTTGGGATGACTTTCACTGCTGTGAGGGGAAGAAATTCTTCAGTACCTTATGCAGCATGTGGATGCTATAATAGCAAATGTAGAGATAGTCACCACATTTATAATTGACAAGGCTCAATTTATTTGCTAGCAATTAGTGTGGCTGGCAAAGCATTCTTATAAAGAATTTAAGAACTTAAAAGGTTGAAAACTCCTTTGTCCTCATAATAAGGGGCAGAAAGGCCAATGTATTTTATAGCTGCTGTAGCTTTATTCCATATCCAGTGCACAGTTTTCTTGCCTGTAATTGCAAGTAATAGCAAATGATGACTATAACGTGTTCTGAAGTACGTAGACAAGAATAGATTTGAGTAGATGAAAACTCACCAGGAGTTCTTTAATGTTTGTAGAAAATATGAAGGGTAGTTTTTACTGAGATGAATGTAAGCATGTGAAAAAAATGTCTGTAGTGAAATAGCATTCCTGTCTGCTGTGCCTGAGAGCTGCTTCCACATGGGAGGGGGAGGAAGAAAATGTCACCTATTATATAATTAGAAAACAGTTGTGAAACAGTGGTGCTAATGGCATTTTCCTATGGAAATTTTTCTTGCCTTAAAGGACTATTTGAAAGCAAATTTCAGTGAGACACAATAAGTCAAATTAAGATAAAATGCAATTTCTCCTTTTTCTGGATCTGCAACAGCAATTTGGTGTACTGGACCTGATAACTTTAAGGCTGGCTGGGTGGGCAAGGGGTCTGAACACAACAAACAATTGTCCTCTCAAATTTACAAATTTTTTTCTTCAGCCTATGGCTTGCCAGTCTGGCTTTTCCATAATAACTGGATATGAATGCCTGCATCTACTATGATATTCTCTTTAGTTGTCAGTAATTAGCAACAGTCTGATGATGAACTAGGAGTTTTTGCATGGCGCTAAGTGTGTCTTGGAAATGTGTAGAGGGCATTTAAAGATGAAAAGTGAGTAATGGGAAGGAAAACTATTTTGTTGCTTGTAGTATGTTCCTTCTTTGCTGTTGTCGACCTTGCACCAGTGAAGCAGAGGACATTCCCATAACCTCTCTGGTGGCCCCAAGAACTGTACCTGGAGAGGTGACCAGGAAATATTCTGCTGGGAAAATAATCTGAAGCCATACCAGGGATTATAAACCTGATTTCTAGACCAATTCAAAATATTACCACCTTTGATCACCAGTAGTCTGGCCTGAATACGTGAGACATCCTGGCTGACGGTTTCCTAAGCCATGTATTTTTACTTTCTTTGATGTTTATTCTATTTATGATGGGTGGCTAGGATTTCTCTGGCCAGTAATGAAGGGATAGTGTGTTGTGTTTTCCCTTCCTCAGACTTTTTGGTCCTGCTCTTTATGGTTAATCTTTCATTTCTGACACGCTGACTTTTCCTGGAAGTTGAGAGGAGGGGAAAGAGGCATGGGACAGATAACCTTAGTGTCCTAAGCTAGTCAGGAAACTCTTACATGTCTGTTAATACCCCTGGACCTCACAGGACCTATGGTTACAGCAAAACTCTTTGGTGATTAATTGAAAAAAATCTTCCCTCCATATGAAATAAAATGGGCATCAATGATTGCTTTCTGAGATGGTCCACTCTCAACCTTCAGGAGCATCTGTCCAGTGAGGGGGTTCAGTATCTTTCATCCACAGGCACCTCACTCCATCTGCTCATGTTTCATTCTGGGGCAACTAGTGAGGAGCATCTATGTGATATAGACAGCATTCATTTAGCACCTGCTTTTTCTTTCATGAGATTTTCCTTTTGCTGATAGACTAATCAGAAATGTTACATTTTTCATAGATATTTATCAACTCAGTAGTGACTTTGAGCAGGTACTAGGTAGCAGAAGGAATCTTGCTTGCTGCACAGAGCCACTGCTGTACAGCAGCATAGTAGCCACATGTGGTATTGATTTGGGATATCAGAAACAGCCTCTCTGAAGAGCTTTAATGATGCCAAATGCAAGGGTAATTCCTGCTTATCCTTAAGATTGACAGCTTGCACATGACACCGGCCAAACATCACTGGATCAGCAGGAGAACAGACTTCTGAATCATTGTTCCTAGATGTGTTTTCCTTTGGGGTTTCTTAGTCAGAGACCACTTCAGAACTGTTAAACTGTAAGAAGGATGTGGCTATTGTGTGAAGTGATAGCACTCCAGTTTGGAATACATCTTCTCTCTTTTTCAGGGCCACATGTGTTAAAAAGCTTTTAAGGTAATTGTCACTCCTTCTCACCGGATTTTTATCAGTGTCTTTAATAAAACAAGTATGTGCTAGTAGCTTCTAATGGGTCCCAGAGGAAGCTTTATAGGAGGAACTTTTACCTAGAAAAAAGGTAAAATCCACAGCAATGTTTAGTCATTGCATGCACTAGGGTTGTTTGACTATTCTGCCTAGTCAAGAGGACATATGTGGGAGCCTTAGACTATGTCTTCATGTATTATATGTAAAGGTGACCTTTATTTTTAAACAGGTGTATATGAAATATCTTTCTTTATCACAACAAAAAATGTTATATTCTGCCCAGCTTTGCTCACTGTTTTTCTTATGTTATGACTCCATCCTACCTCTCTTTCTCTCATTCCTAATTCTATTCTCCTTTCTTTGCATGTGAGCCTGTAAAAGGTTCTTCAAACTCTTCCTAATGCAAGTGGTTTGGCACCATTTATTGGAAGCAAAATCACATATAGCATTTGGTCACCAGATATTATACTCTACATGTGATACTACTTGTGATACACCAGAGTCTGGGATGACTCATTTGACACAGTAATCTTTAAAAGGAGTGAAGATGAATGATTGCACAAATATTTTGTTGCATTCCATTATAATACTTCAGTGCAAAATGGAAATATTCATGCTTAATGATTGTGTTAAGTATCTCTCTTCCAATATTGGTAGAGACTGAGATAGAGAATGATGGACATTTAATAGGAAAAGAATTGATTTTTATCCACATCCTCCCCGTTTAGAAAAAGCACCTTAGGAAAAAAAAGTTGATTACTTTTCAGTTTACCTTTTCTTTAATGTCACAAACTTACATTTGTGGTTTAATTGGGACTATTCTAGCATGCAACAAAAAGTTAGTGGAAGATTAAAGGGCATAGCAAGAAAAGATATTCAAAGTGAGTAATTTAAGATCACATCCATAGTTAATGGCATTTGGAAAGCTTCCTCTCTTAATCATATCTCAAACTATGCTAATTAGAGCAGTTTGGTACAAAACAGTGGATGCAGGTGTTGAACAGCTTTTTTCTGTTCTTTGTTTTCCCTCGAAATGTAGCAGCAACTGCTTCTCCTGGCATTAGCCCTCACCTTTAATAAATGTTTCACCATTTAACATATATTTGGCAGCTGAAGCATATGCATGTAACTATTACCTTGTTAGAATAGATTTGATCAAGAATGCAGAATAAAATCAGATATTTTCAGTACAGCAACTTAAGGTTGTAGTAAACAGTGAAGCATCCTATAATGCTCTTTGGGTCTCTAACTAGCAAAGACTTGAAGCTGAAAGAAAAAAACAATTGCCTTGAAAGGACAAAGTATCTACATTAATCTACTTGAAATTAATTAATCTTAAAGCAGTTCTGATACTTCAGAAAAGCTAATATTTTGCTTACTCCTTGCACTGTATTTAAGTGTTATATTTTGTCTGAGAAGGATGTTGCTGCTCTGTTCTTCATTTATCTTGGAAATCAATGACAACCGATATCACAGATTCCTATCTCTAAACCCTCTCCAAAATTAATCAATGTGATCCAGGAGGAAATGAGCTATGAATTCAGATCTCTGTGTGTATACATTTGGGCTTGTCTTACTGCTCTGCAAGAATGAAACAGGAAAACCTGAGGAGATGCTTAATGCCCAATTTACTCAAAATGATCCTGACAGCTCTGTGTTACTGAAACAGAATCTGGTTCTTTGGGCCTGTAATGTCCAACAAGCAGGTGTGACAACACTACCAAATATGTAAGTCTCATTAAGAAAAGCACAGATTGTATTTGAAATGAATCTACCATGACACTGCAGGATTTGTTCCATGCAATTATTCTAATAAAATGTTTTATTTTATTTTATTGAGGTTCTACAAAATTTCACAGAATAGAACAAATAGTTCCATAACTGTGTATTATTAATAACTCATTTTCTTTAAAATTAAGAACAGCTATTCTATTATGAGTTGCAGGCTCATTTTAAGACATTTTATTGGAGTGCCTGCAGCCTGAAATATTAATCTTGTGAAAATGAACACATGGGTTTAAACCTAGGATACATCCTAATTTTCAAGAGACTTAGCAGTACCTGCTTCCATTTTTCCCAAGCAATCTGTGGACTTACTGCTGTGTATGAATTAGCTCCATTTCTATGCTGTGTTCTCCCTTTTCCTACCCATTAGCATTCAACCCTCTTCTGTCTTCTGCAGCTAGATGAACTATTCCCTGAGAACAGTTCATTTGACAGTGAAATTTGCCTTTTTTGCATTTGTTATTTCTCCATGAACACACCCCAATTTGCATTAATTAGTTTATTATTTGAAATTGTTTGATGATTAGTTTGTTTCAACCCATTTCACTCATGTAGCTAATATTAATTTGAGTGTTTCATCCCAGTGATTAATCATTCAAACTGTGTCATATTATATCATATGGTGATTCTTCCTGCTTCTGCTCCAGATGACACAACTGGAATCAATCAAAAATAAAAATATGGTTAATGAAAAGTTTTCAAAAAAAACCCCTTTCGTTCTATTCTCTTATTATTTCTCAGACTTACTGCTATTTCTGAATAAATCCTCTGCATTTTTAGTTTTATATTTTTCTCTTTTTCCTGGTTTCAGAACTGAAAAAAAAGGAATTTAAAGTTTTGGTTTTTTAAAATTTCATGTTCAAGGAGATCGAGTAAAATAAATTTGGGGTTTATTTTCTTCAATAATAAAGCATTTTTTTCAGTTGAAGACAATTTTTCCTGAAAACATGCTTTTTGCAATAAAAATATTTTTGACTGCTCCAAGTTACAGATTATCAAAACACTTTCTGCTTTGCCATGAGGTATGATTCACCAATTAAAAAACATACTTTTCCATATTAAGTAAAACTCTAATGGCATTCAAATGTTCTTCCACTTCCTCTTTGTCTGAGAGAAAAAAAATACCATTAGGAAAACTGGGAATTTGTGCACAAGAACAGAAAATAAAGTTTCAGCATCTCCAGGAACTACCATGAATGCTTTCTTTCTTCTCTGTTGTGAGTTATGGTCTCTTGCTCCAAACTTCAAGTAAACTTTCGAGTAGAATCACCTTGTTTCTGCTAAAATAGGTACTATATTTCTGTACATATCCAGTCTGAAAAAAACATCATCTCAGGATGTACAGAAAGCTATGGTATTCATCTATACTCACAAATATATACTACCCCAAAAGAAACAGAATGCTGTAATAATATATTGGAGATTAGAGTAATAATTAAATCCCCCACATTTTAATGTTATTCATAAAGACTGTTAAAAACCAGAAGCTGAGTACTTTTTTTTTGAAAAATAAGGAAAAGATTGGGTAAAGATCTCCCTTAGACATGGATTATTTTTTTTAAACAAATGTTGCAAAAATGGGAATACTCCAGTATATAATTATATGTATTCTATAATTATCACTTAAATGAGTCACTTAAAGGTCTCATCAAATTTGCCCAAGAAACCATGGAGTGTCTACTCATGGCAAAATCAAGGAAAGGCACAAACGGGAAAGCAGAAGGAAACGGCAGTATAATTGATGCCATCAGCATGCTTTTATAGAAGATAGATTTGGTTAAGCAGAGAGTGCAGTTTTCAAGGTCTTGGATGTGTTCATTGAATGTTTCTCTGTGATACAAAATATCCAAGGCATTTTTTAGATAGGTAATATATTGACACAATGTTCTGATAAGAAAATTAGTGCTAAGCAAAATGAAGAGAGCCCACAGAAGCAGGTTAGGGACTAAGAGTAAATTTAAGTTCAAGTCTTTTTTTTTCAACAAAAATTTGTTTCTGGGCAGGTGATGTTATTATTTATTCTTGACTAGGTCTAATCTAGAAGGACTGCACTTGTAAATACCATATTTGTATTCCTGATGACACCAAATTAGTAAATTAATAACAATGATAAATTGAATATGGGAAATAGAGGCTGCTCTGGATCATTTTCAGAACAAGCACATACTTCAACACAAATATGTTTGTGTCCTTATCCTACACAACTGTATTGCCAGGTATGCAGAAATTGTGTCAGTCTTAGGAAACTGGAGCTTCATCTTTGGAATTATTAACTGAAGAGCACCAAAGCAGAAAAACAACACCAGAGCAGTGAAAATGAGTGGGTAGTCTGATGCAGCTAAGGCTCAATACAGCTTCTAAAGAACTGGTTGAGAAATATAATCTATGAACAAGGAAGTACTATTTTTTCAGATTTTCCTTTTTCTTCATGGCATGAAGAAGGACTAGCATGTTGCTTTCTAGCTGTTTCAATTGCTTAAGTAAGATTTATAACTGCTGTTATGAGTCATGAAGTTCTGGCATTAATGATACACTCTTGTTTTGAGTTCCAATAGTCATCCTTCAAAAAAAAGTTATGAAGGATTGAAAAGGATTGAGAAAAGAATTCTAGAAAAATACATTATTCTAGGGCAAAACCGAGAAAATGTGAAGTGCTTAGTGCATCAAAGTGAAAATTAAGAGGTAATTGTGGGAAGAGATGGCTTATTGTAGGTGGTATTGCTGTCAGAAAGATGAATCCATGAAATTCAGGATCTGGAAGCTAGACTTGGGTAAATTAAAAGAGCAATTAATCAGTGGAACAACTTTCTTCCAGTTACGATGGGTTATTTCACTGGCAAACCTCAATGTCTTTATAAAAGATTTCTAAATGCTCAAAATATAATAAAACTCCCAAGAAGTAATTTACATGAGTTTTTTTGCCTAATGTGTAAAGGAGGAGAGGAAAAAGACCTCCATGCTTAAAATATGTCCATGGGACTTTCACTTGTAGTTTCGTACTATTGGTATTGAAGTCTTAAAATAATTTTCACATATGTGTACAAAATGCATTATTGTCTGTGTTATTGCAGGGAATTTGAATTGAATCTCAGAAAATTCTATATGTGATCATGTCTCTAAATACTTAACATGGAGACCTCCTGGCAAAGCACTTGCACATTAAGTCTTTCTGGAGCATCAACAAGTTGAAGAACATGAGCGATGACAGCCACACTCTAAACAGTTTTATCAGTGTATGCAATATTTTCTGAGAGCTGTGGACCTCATGAAAGTCTTTTCTTGTCAGTAGTGAGGCAGGCAGCCTTGCTTTGCTGAAGGAATTGTGTCTTTATGATGGATATTTCTGTGCTGAAATGCCACAGTGGGATATTGTTTGCATGGATAAGAAAATAGTTACTTCTGCTAACAGTAATAGCTCAGTGCTGCATGCTGCTTTATCATAAATCTCTTTGGATAATGTGTTTTTCTCTTGGTCTGGGATTTAGCATCTTAACATCTTTCTGAAATTTTGTGCATTGAAAATGTTGGTAGAAAGCAAGAAGTCCAGCATCCAAGCACCAGTGTATTTAGGGATAACTGGAAAATACCCAGGAACATTCCCTGAGTTCTCTCTTTTGTAATTCAGTGTAGAAATCTGTCCATATTCAGAAAAAAAAGAGAATGGGAAAGCCTATCTGTGCCAGCAGTCATCAGAACTGCTTGCTTCCTTTCCATTTCTCAGACCTGTCAGAGCAAACAAAAAAGAGGCAAGGTGTGTTACCAGTTAATGTGGCTTTCTGGACTATCATTGTATATGAGATATCTAAGTAATGCATGCTGAGGGGTAGTATGAAATCTAGGCAGGAAATCACCTTGGGTTTGGCCATTAATCTCTGGCATTGCTTTATCTTTTGTCAATGTAGAAATGGGCTGGAAACAAGCAGCAAGTCAGGCAAAGTGGTAATGTGCAACTACTTCTCATGGCAGAAAAAGCCAGAACTAATTTTATCCAATTTCTGCCTTGACTATGGTGTCTACAGCTACGATACTCTTCTTTTTTCATTGTTCCTTTAATTAAAATAAACTTCCCTGCCTCTCTGGGGCACATCTCTGAGGAGAGATTGGTTTTGGATGAGTAGCATTTTTTGCTCTTCCATCCTTTTCAAAAAACAGAGTTTATTTTATTTCTGTTTGTCAATCAGCATGAAAAAGCTTTTTTAGCTCTTACTGCACTGGAAACAAATATGAAAAAAAAAAAAAAGACAGAAAGCTTCAGGCAGTTTAAATGTGGAGGAATGTAATGCTGATGTAAAGCTGCAGCAGATGTAGAGCTTAATTAGATGTTAATGAATAGATGGGTATAAGAGCGGGTCTGAGTGTGTGGAAGAAAGAAGAAATATGGGCCAGTAAACACTTTGATGTTGCCTGGGTAAAGGTACATTTCAAAATTACTTAGCTTGCTGCTGTTTATTGTATCCAGACTGGATTTTCTTATCACTGTGTGGCAGCAAATCATTTTGTTTCTTGCTGGTACAGAGGGGGAAACTGAAACATGAGCTTTCCTTCCCACAGCTGTGCTTTGGATTGCTTCAGTTCTCTCATTCCTGGGAAGAGTTTGCAAACCTGAGGTGGCAGAGATCTGTATGGAAAATTTTTGGCAAATCTTTGGTTTCAGAATTGTGAAGAAATTTAAGGGGCTAGCTGGAGAAAACAGAAGGTCCCTTGGACTTGGAAGGAATAAGTGAAATGTACAAGCAGAAATAAGCAGGGTACAAAAAAAGATGCAGAGACAGGGAGAACAGGAAATTATTTCAGGTAGTGATATCATAAATCCCCTTTGACCATATAGATAAATTAGTTTACAGAGGTGCTAATCAAAACCACCATAAATACACAAGACAAATCCACTGGTGAAATAGGCTTAGGGAGGTGTGCACAAAAGAAAATCAAATAAAAACAGCAAAGAAACAAATATGGTGATAAAGAGGCTGGTAGGTTTAAACACCTACTATGCTGCTTGTTGAGAGAAATTCTTTTATTATTCAGTGCATGTAAATCTCTTTGGATGTATATTTTTGAGGGTATATTCACTGAGGGCATTTTCATTGTCTGTTCTCAGTGCAGCATTACAAATCTTATTTATAGATTAAAAGGAGCTATAGGCTCTGCAGCATTCCCATCTAAAGGTCTTTTCTTCCTTGGAGTTCACTTAGCTGATGAAGGCCACAGGTCTGATGTATGGTATATCTCCAGCCCCCTGTAGAAACCATGTAACCTCCCAAGGCTGAGGCAGTGACAGCAGGAGGAGGAGGATAGCAGAGGAGAGGGAGATGTGGATGAGGATGCAAAGCTTTCCTTCATAGAGAATTGAGGTCTGTTTTGGGAAGGTGTGTTCTCTCTTCTCAGAAGTGCAAAAGGAGGCATTGTGTGCACCCTTCACAGTCTGCAGCCATGGACTTTATTGCTGATGATGGATCCAGAGACTGAAGTCCAATCTCTGATGGGGATTGCAGGCAGAGATGGCTCCTCATCCTGTACTTCTAGGGATGCATGCTGATCATGTAAGAGTATTCATTGTACATTGATTTATTTGGAAATATATGTGGATTAGCTGTTGTGGAAATATAATCTAAGTATTTGGACTAATGGTCTGACTATATCTCTGTGTGTCTGCCTGCCTGCCTATCTGCCTTTTGATCTATCTACAATTTTTTTAGTCTCTCTGCTAAACTGGGACTACCCTTCTTAACAGCTCCTCTGTTTGAAACCACTGTAATTTCATTAGGACAAAGTAATTTTATTCCGGTCTTTTTTTTGTACCTTTTTTGTACTTCACAGTGCTTGAATATCTCAGTGCCCTTTTTGAAACTCATTATCTCCAATGCATCATATCCTTGACCCTTCCATTGCATTAGCACCTGCCTAGGGTACTAGTAATTCCTTGCTAATTTTGGAACCTCTGCATATTCTGAGGGCAAAGTTAAGGTTTTCATGGGGCAGAGGAAGATCCTGGGTTTAAGTGTAAGATATTTATACCTGGTATACATAGACCTGTCTTCCTCACCTCTGCCTGCCCATGGTGCAGATGCTCATATCCTACCTCTCACAAATACTAGGTTGCTACAGGCCTGGCTTAGTGTGAAGCTGAAAGGCAGTGTCAGGTGGAGGAGGGCTGAGGACACGTGGAAGATGCTGATTGCAGGCCTAAACTGGAACTACATAGGATTTTGAGACACATTAGTGTTATACTGGAGTAAAAATACCAGGTTTGGATGGTCTGTTGGGTGGATCAATCTTGGACATGACAAATATGATTATATATCTATATGAGTAAATAGATGTCATACAAGAGGAGCATAGCTGATGTTCTTAGCTAAATATTTACCTAGTGTTCATATTGTATATGTTTTCATACCTAACCTTGTTCATGTACAACATCCTAAGAACTATTAATGAGTTAAAAAAGCTTACTAGAGACTACATTTCTGAATGACTACATTCTTCTTTGCAAACACTAATTCTTTATTTTTTTTAAAAAAATCTATTTATGCCTGCTACTTGATATCCTTTTTATTGGTTTGTTCAACATACTAAAGACTGTCAGTTCATAGAAATGATCTAGCAAAACCTGCTCCTTCTTTGAGGAGCAGGTGAGGGAGTTGGGTTTGCTTAGCCTGCAGAAGAGAGAGGAGGAGTCTCTTCATTATCTACTACCTGGAAAGAGGTTGTAGGTTGTAGTCAGGTGAGGATTGGCCTCTTCATCCAGACAACCAGTTGATAGGACAAGAGAACACAGCCTCAGGCTGTGCCAGAAGAGTTTCAGGTTGGACATCAGGAGGAATTTCTTCACAGAAATGATAATTAAACATTGGAAGTGGTTGCCCAGGGAGGAGGTGGAGTCACTGTCCCTGCAGGTGTTTAAGAAAAGACTGGATGTGACACGTAGTGCCCTGTTCTAGTTGACAAGGTGGTGACCAGTTGAAAGTTGGACTTGATCTGAAGGGTCTTTTCCAGCCTAGTGGATTCTTTGACTGTGATTCAGTGTAAAGGGCAGGAGTTCCAATGTATCTGTTACTGTCAAGCAAGCTGAGTCATTTATGTTTATTAATTCTGCTGATTCTGTTACTATCACTCAGTTTTCAGCAGAGTGTGAAAAAAAAAAAAGAATATAATCTGCTGTACAAAGTAGGTAGTATGTAACAGAAATACACTGTTTGAAATAAATTTTTCCCATCTTTTTCATCCCTTGGTCTTTTATCAGCTGTGTAGGCAAGAAACCAAGAGATAAGCATCAAGTTGATTTATTGCTGTATCATTTTTCCTCCCTTCTCTCCAGACTTTGCACAGCTGATTCATGCCTAATGCTAAGAGAGCATTGTTATTGGCTTAGTAGAGAAGCAGAGTGAGAACTGTAGAAGTAATGCATTTTGTCTGTAAAGGAAATAAAATCTATAATGATTTAAAGAATCTGCCAGAAAAAGAACAAGCTGAGATTCTTCTAGGAACCTCATATTCAGCCAGGAGCATTTCAGTTTTATTTAAAAATGCTGAGGGAGCATTGACATCTAGTATTTGTTCCAGTATTTTACTAGTGAGATTTAATGGTCCACAATTCAATTTGAAGTGAAAGTATCCCCTCTAAATGACTGTTTATAAAGTCTTTTGGAGACCAAAGTCAATATCTATGGGCCTTTGGAGATATAGCAATTGATTACCTGTCCAAGTCAATGAGCATTAAAACCCAAAGAGATTCAGAAATGCACTTCACCATTGCAAAACCTAACCTGTGATAACATGGATGCATAATGACGGGTCTCTGCTGAAGTTCACTATATAAATAAAACAGCTTGTTCTAAGACCTAATTGAAGTTTTGTAACATCCAGAAAACTCGAAGTTAACATCTTCTGCTGTGATGCTGGATGCCTGGATGTATGCCTTGAGTACAGTCTTGGTGCAGGATGAACATAAAATATATCAGATTTTGGAGCCACTTACTCTTATGTCTGCTAATACTGTCATCCTTTGTCCCCTCGGCTTGTAGAATGACATCACCTTGTCGTAAAGCTACTTTCAGCACAAAGATGTCTTCCAGCAGTACACAAGAATTTCTTCATCCCCTCTAAAATCAAGTGACTTGAGCAATTAATTTGTGATTCTTAGAAGGGCAACAGCTGTTTAAGAGATGCAAGAGTTTGTGACTGAAAGGAGGAAGAACTGAGTTTCCAAATGTAGCTGCATATGACAAGTAAACTGTGAGTGACAGAAACTGAGACTCAGCAGGGGAGGTAGTTGATTCAAGCTTTTAGAAAATAAAAACACTTCTTTGGGGAAACTGCTAGCTTCACAAGTTTAAGATCTAGGTTTTACAACTTACATGAAAGTAAGGTAAATTTTAAAATGTTGATCATTTGTTGATCATGTAAATGTTGATCATTTATCAACACTAATTTGGAGGATTGCTGAGCTAACTGAACTGGAAATGGGTAATTTCTTGGAAATCTGATGTCATGACTTTAATTTCATTCCTCTTTCTGTTGAATCTCATGACTGAGTTCTGATGATAAGAAAGATGTCACTGAAGCAGAACTCAGTAAGTCTTATAAAAATATAAATTTTCATTCACTATCTATTGTACCTTACCTGAATGTACTCACCATTCTCAAGAAGCATTTGACTGACAATTTTCTATTAAAATCCCATAGATGACAGAGATTCCACAGTCCTGGATGACAATATTTTAGATGTCCAAACCAGATTCTTCTATGGTCTTTCCTTCTGTAATTTAATATCTGCAATGTGTATGAACTATGTGGCACACACCAATGTAGTCACACCTATAGAATGTCCTATCCATAAAGCATGTGAGCTGTACTGTTTACCAAATGACACTTTCAAAGTCCTGTGTTTCTGAGAAGTATCAGGCTTTCTGCACAATACTGGCCCATAGTCAACTGCTTATTTATACTTAGTTCTTAACAATAATAAACATGCAAGAAACTGGTCTTGTTTCGTGAGAGATCTAGCTGAGTTATGGTTGTTTCTATAAGAGGACTACGATACAAGGAAATAGGTATTGTAAAGGCTAACTTCAATATAAAAACAAAGTATTTTGTTTTAGTGAGAGAAAAACACAGGTAAATTTGTACTGCACCAGTGTGTGTGTTTGGAAATCTTCTAAAGTGTCTAGCCAAGATCCTGTCCATTTTTTAAGAAAAATAACAAGTACAGTCTGGATTATAGGCTAATCAGATGGCTTTCAGCCTCTAAAAATGTATTGACCATATCCTGATGGAAGCCATTTCTGGGGACATAAAGTACCAGAAGACAATTTGAAGAAATCAACATGGATTTATCAGGCTCAAATGTGTGCCTTCTAAGGAGGAATGACTGATGTAGATAAAAGGAGAGGAGCTCGTTTGCAGAAGGTGTCATTTAGTACAGCTTTCTACTCACCATTCCATAGCATCCTGATAGCCAAACTGGAGATACATAGACGAAGAGGCATTCTACAAGGCAGTTGATGAGAGATGATTTAGAAATGCACATGGAAATGTGCATGAAATACACATGAATGTATTAAATGTGACATACTGTCTTTCTCACAAGTAGCTACTAACATTTGTCCTCTGCTTTCTGTCTACTATGTCAGAGAAATGTTGTGACTTTGAGGACAAATAAGGGCTTTTTTTTTTTTGAAAAATCACTTTATTAGTGAATAGTTATTAGTATGAAAGTGAGTTAAAATACAATTTTATTGATTTTATTCCTGAAATATATGCTATTCCTATTGGGTTGTTGTGTTTCTTTCATTCAGAGAGCTGTTTATTACTTTTCTTAAAAAACTATTATTACATTTTTGATGAGGTAATCAACAAATATGTCATAAGCGGATTTACACTATGATTTGAAATATTAAATAGCAACAGCAATCTAGTTTCAGAAATCCCTTTTTTATGAAAATAAAGTCATAGATAAAGAAGACTCTTTCTTTAATTAAATACATGAATTTTAAAAATGCTGAAAAATAACAGTGAGAGAAAAAAATTGCAGTGCTTCAGAAATATATTTTGAGGATTTTTTCTTGAGTTATTCTTTCTTGTCTGTCCCAGACACTTCATGCATTAAATCTGTTGTATCCAGAGTGAGATCTCCTTAAAGGTTTAAAGTGCTAAGCCAGCCAGCCCTTTCATGCAGATCCCTCCATTTTTTTAAACCAAGAAAGTTTTGCACATGTCCTGATTCAGTCAATAGTTAACTTTTTCAGCTAAATACATATTGAACTTTAAATATTGCCATAATCACCCCAATTAATTTTGAATATTCATATGCTTAAAAGAGAGATAAACAGGACTAAATACATTGCTAAATAAGGTGTGTCCTCTCTCACAAAGTTTTAAGGTACTGTTTCAGTTGGGAGAACTTCGGGGATCACCGTGTCCCAAAAATACTCAAAATTGCTGTAGACACATAGATCTGGGTTGGCTTGCTGCAATTTTACTGATTCAACAACAGCTGAAGACTTTTAACAGGCAAAGAAAGGAGGTCAACTTACCATTTCTTATAAGTCAATGAAAACTGTATGTTTAATTTTAGTTATGGCAGTTAGTCTAGCAGAGAAAAAAATGAATGCTTTTTTTTTAGAGTAGGAAAAACTTCCAAAATATTTAGTATTTTAATGTGGGATTGGGAAAACTCATTATCAAATCAGGCCCTCAGTCTTATGATCTGATGACATTTGTCTTCTCTAGACACAGTCAGAATTTTTAACATGAAACTATTTGTTCATGGTTAGGAGATAGCAGGTGGCAGTGAAAATGAAATGAGGTTTACTTTGGGTAATATTTCAAGCACAGAAGAGGAATTTCAATTAAAAAAATAAAAACTTTAACATATTATTTGTCCACCATGGGACAGGTGTTTTCCTCTGTTTTGTTCTGTTTTGTTTGTCAAGGAAGAGATATGCTTACTGCTTGTTATTACATTTATATTTTATTAGCCAAACACTTGTGTCGTGGTTTTAAACCAGTAACTAAAGAAATTACTTATTTCTTGT
>NC_031770.1:27017972-27022965 GCF_001522545.3 Parus major
GGCGCCCAACGTGGGGCATTAACCTGAGAGAAAGTCAGAATTGCAATTTCATATTAACAGAAACCTATCCACCATAGTAGTTGGCTTGTCTATATAAGTACTGTATCTTGCTCTCTATATTTTCCCTCACATAGAAAACTACTTACCTATTGTATTACTCCTGTTGAAACCAGAGAATAGTATGAGAATTGCTTTATTAGTTTATTATGCTTATGACATGATAACCTGTGAAGCAATGAATACCATTCAGAATATATACTCAATTTTGTTTGCTTGTCCTAGTCTGAGCTGCTACATCTGAGACCTTCTCAACAATCGCACCCTGCCCTTAGTGAGAAGAGTAGAGAGTAGTTTCTTCCAGCCTTTCAAGTCAAGCACAGCAGTTTTTAAAAATATTGAGTTCTCTCTAAATGCCAAAGACAGCCTAGTCTTGCTGTTTTGTTTTCTCTGCATGGCCTGCACCATGTACACCATGCTTAAAAACAAAGCACTGTTTAGTGTGGTACAGCGTCTTCTTGAAGAAGAAGAGAAAAGAACCAAAAGCAGAGCAACAGCATCCATGACCACACAGACTGCCACAGAGGAGAAAAGAACCAAGAGCAAAGCCACAGCGTCCGTGTCTACGCAGACTGCCACAGAAGAGAAAGAAACCAAGAGCAAAGCAACAGCATCCGTGTCCACTCAGACTGCCACAGAGGAGAAAGGAACCAAGAGCAAAACAACAACGTCCATGTCTACGCAGACTACCACAGAGGAGAAAGGAACCAAAAGGGCCATGAGCACCTCCACACAAACAGTCACCGAACCAGAACAACCTAAACCAGTAAAAGTTGCCCCCATTCAGAAAAAGAAATCAAAAAGCAAATCAGTCCGCATAGTGACTGATGAGGGTGAGGCAGGACCTTCACACGCAGCGGAGGAGACAGAACCAGAAATTATCACTCGCTCTCTATCCCTAAGTGAGCTGCGTGACCTGCGGAGAAAATTCACCTGCCAGACGAACGAGTCCATCCTAACCTGGCTGCTCCGCATCTGAGACGCTGCAGCAAACGACACCATCCTAGATAGAAGTGAAGCCAAGCAACTGAAATCGCTGTCCCGGGATGTGGTCATTGACCAGGAGATTGAGAGAACCCAAAAAACTCTCAGCCTCTAGAAGCAACTGCTGACAAGTGTAAAAGACAAATACCTCTGCAAAGAAGACCTCCAAGTGCACCAAAAAAAATGGAGCACAATAGAACAGAGTATCCGATGCCTGAAAAAGTTAGCTGTGCTAAAAATCATTTTTGCAGAAAATGAGAGATTTCCTAAGAGCCCAGATAGTGTCCAGTGCACGTCACAGATGTAGCTGAAATTTACACAGCTTGAACCAGAGATGTACTCCCGTTACCTGGCAACACTGCAATAGAAGGAAAGTGAGGACAGGGTGGGTGTCCTGGCCAATAAACTAAGAATCTACGAAGACACTGTCACTGCCCCGTTTCACACCCATGTCTCATCTGTAGAAACAAAGCTAGCTGAGCAAGTCCAGAGCTTGATTAAAGAAAGCCATCAAAAACTAAAAAAAGAACTTAAAAAAAAAATTTACCATGTCTCCCCAAAACCAACAAGAGTCTCTGCTATTAAGAGTAGACATTCCCCAGCCAGAGAGAAAAGATACACTCCACGAAGTAACCTCTAGTTTTTTCTCCAAGAACATAGAAAAGACATGAGGAAGTGGGATGGAAAACCCACCTCCTCCTTAACAGCCCGAGTACGTGAACTAAAAAGAGAGACAACTACCACAAAGAGCTCATCTAGAGCCAGCGCCGCTCCAGTCTCTCGTGGCCAAAACATCAAAAAATATAGAAATGATGATATGAGTGATCCTCTTAAAGAAACATCAAGAGCATATTCACCAGAAGAGAACAACGTGCACCATGACCAAGATTAGAGAGTCCCTGCCTCTAGCCAAGTAGAGGAGAGGGACAACCGGATCTATTGGACAGTGTGGATCCGATGGCCTAGCACATCTGACCCACAAAAATATACGGCTTTAGTTAATACCGGCGCTCAATACACTCTAATACCATCAAAGTATGTGAGAGCAGAACCCATTTCTATTTCTGAAGTGACAGAGAGATCCCAAAAACTCACAGTACTAGAAACTGAAGTGAGTTTAACTGAGAATGAGTGGCAGAAACACCCCATCGTGACTGGTCCAGAAGCCCCATACATCCTCAGCATAAATTACCTCAAGAACGAGTACTTCAAAGACCCAAAAAGTTATCGCTGAGCTTTTGAAATAGCTGCTCTAGAGACAGAAAGCATCAGACAACTAAGTACCTTGCCTAGTCTCTCAGACAACCCTTCTACTGTAGAACTACTGAGAGTTGAAGAACAACAGGTACCAATTGCCAGAGCAACAGTGCACCGTCGGCAATACCGCACCGACAGAGACTCTGTAGTCCCCATCCATACTATAATTCGTGAGCTAGAGAACCAAGAAGTAGTCAGCAAAGCTCGTTCACCCTTTAACAGCCCCATATAGCCAGTGCGTAAGTCCAGTAGAGAATAAAAACTGACAGTAGATTACCGTAAACTAAATAAAGTCACGCCACCACTGAGTGCAACCGTACCAGACATGCTGGAGCTTCAGTATGAGCTGGAATCCAAGGCAGCAAAGTGGTACGCGACCATTGATATTGCAAATGCGTTTTTCTCCATTCCTCTGGCAGCAGAGTGCAGGCCTCAGTTTGCCTTCACCTAGAAAAGTGTGCAGTATACCTGAAACCGATTGCCCCAAGAGTAGAAGCACAGTCCTACTATCTGCCATAGACTGATCCAGACTGTGCTAGAAAAAAGTGAAGCTCCAAAACACCTACAGTACATTGATAACATCATTGTGTGAAAGAACACAGCAGCAGAAGTATTTGAGAAGGGACAGAAGATCATCCAGATTCTCCTGAAGGCTGGTTTTGCCATCAAGAGGAGCAAAGTCAAGGGACCTGCCCGGGAGATCCAGTTCCTGGGGGTAAAGTGGCAAGATGGACGGCGTCAGATTCCCACTGAAATCATCAATAAAATCACTGCGATGTCTCCACCGACCAACAAAAAAAAAACACAAGCTTTCCTAAGTACCATAAGCTTTTAGAGAATGCACATTCCTGAATATAGCCAGATTGTGAGCCCTCTCTACCTGGTTACCCGCAAGAAGAACAATTTCCATTGGGGCCCTGAACAGCAACAAGCTTTCACCCAGATCAAGCAAGAAATCGCTCATGCGGTAGCCCTTAGTCCAGTCAAAACGGAGCCAGAAGTGAAAAACGTGCTCTACTCTGCAGCCGGGAATAATAGTCTGTCCTAGAGCCTTTGGCAGAAAGTGCCTAGTGAGACTCGAAGTCGACCACTGAAATTCTAAAACCGAAGCTACAGAAGATCCGAAGCCAACTACACCCCAACAGAGAAAGAAATTTTAACCGCCTATGAAAGAGTCCAAGCTACCTCAAAAGTCATTAATACTGAAGCGCAGCTGCTTCTGGCACCCCGACTGCCGGTGCTGAAGTAAATGTTCAAGAGAAAGATTCCTTCCACACATCATGCCACCGATGCTACTTAGAACAAATAAATTGCCCTCATTACACAGCGTGCCCGTATTAGAAACCTGAACCGCCCTAAAATTCTAGAAATTATAACAAACTGGCCTGAAAGTGAGACTTTTAGATTATCTTCTGAAGAAGAAGAGCAAGTGACACGTGCTGAAGAAGCCCCACCATATAATGAGCTACCGGAGAGTGAAAGACGATATGCCCTCTTCACCGATAGTTCCTGCCAAATTGTAAGCACTAACCGAAAATAGAAAGCTGCTGTATAGAGCCCCACACGACAAATTGCACAAGCTACCGAAAGAGAGAGTAGATCAAGTCAAGTCGCAGAACTTAAAGCTGTCCAGCTGGCTTTAAATATTGCTGAAAGAGAGAAGTGGCCGAGGCTCTATCTCTACACTGACTCCTAGATAGTAGCTAATGCTCTGTAGAGATGGCTAGATCGCTAAAGAAAAGCCAACTGGCAGCGCAGAAGAAAACCCATCTAAGCCGCTGAGATTTGGCAAGACATCGCCGCTCGAGTAGAGAAGCTGATCGTGAAAGTTCGACACGTAAATGCTCATGTACCCAAAAGTCGAACTAATGAAGAGCACCGTAACAATGAGCAAGTAGATCGAGCTGCCAAAGTGAAAATATCACAAGTAGATCTGGACTGGCAGCACAAAGAAAAATTATTTTTAACTCGTTAAGCCCATGATGCCTCTAGTCATCAGAGACGAGATACAACGTACCGATAAACTCGTGAGCGAAAAGTAGACCTTACTATAGACAGCATCTCACAAGTTATCCACAACTGCGAGACCTGCGCTGCAATCAAACAAGCCAAGCGAGTGAAACCTCTGTAGTACAGTAGAAGATAGTCCAAGTACAAGTATAGAGAAGCCTAGCAAATTAACTACATCACCCTTCCCCAAACCCGCCAAGGCAAGCGCTACGTGTTGACCATAGTAGAAGCAACCACTAGATAGCTAGAAACATACCCTGTACCTCATGCTACTGCCCAGAACACCATCTTGAACCTAGAAAAACAAGTCCTTTAAAGACATAGCACCCCTGAAAAAATCGAGTCAAACAACGAGACGCATTTCAAGAACAGCCTCGTAAGTACTTAAGCCAGAGAACATAAAATTGAATAGATCTATCATATCCCTTATCATACACCAACTGCTAAAAAAGTTGAACAGTGCAATAGACTACTCAAAACTACCCTAAAAGCACTTGATAGAAGAACCTTCAAAAATTAAGAAGTGAACTTAACAAAAGCCACCTAAATAGTTAACACCAGAAAATCCATCAATCAAGCTGGTCCTGCCCAGTCTGAACCCTTGCACACAGTAGATAGAGATAAAGTCCCTGTAATACACATGAAAAGTATGTTAAGAAAGACTGTTTAAATTAATCCCACCTCA